>NC_092432.1:1592719-1938254 GCF_036169615.1 Heliangelus exortis
TTTTGAATGTCTCCAGTGAAGGAGACTCCACAACCCCCCTGGGCAGCCTGTTCCAGGGCTCCGTCACCCTTACAGTAAAAAAATTCTTTCTGATATTCAACTTGAACCTCCTATGCTCCAACTTACACCCATTACCCCTTGTCCTATCACTGGTCACCATAGAGAAAAGCCTAGCTCCATCTCCCTGACACTCACCCCTTACATATTTGAAAACATTGATGAGGTCACCCCTCAGTCTCCTTTTCTCCAAACTAAAGAGACCCAGCTCCCTCAGCCTTTCCTCATAAGGGAGATGTTCCACTCCCTTAATC
The DNA here is from genome assembly GCF_036169615.1 of Heliangelus exortis. Lineage (NCBI taxonomy): Eukaryota > Metazoa > Chordata > Aves > Apodiformes > Trochilidae > Heliangelus > Heliangelus exortis. The sequence goes on from NC_092432.1 coordinate 1,593,031, forward strand.
ATCTCAGTAGCTCTGCGCTGGACTCTTTCAAGCACTTCCCTGTCCTTCTTGAACTGAGGGGCCCAGAACTGGACACAATACTCCAGGTGTGGCCTCACCAATGCAGAATAGAGGGGGAGGAGAACCTCTCTTGACCTACTAACCACCCCCTTTCTAATGCACCCCAGGATGCCATTGGCCTTCTTGGCCACAAGGGCACATTGCTGGCTCATGGGCATCCTCTTGTCTACCAATGATGTTCTAATATGCCAGCAAATGGTATATATATAATGTCAAAGCATTAACAGTTACATTTCCTGATTACTCCATATTTAATTTCAGTTTTCCATCACCTCTTTTCATTAGGAGAACCTTCCAACTTGAGAAGGATGCTCCTGAGCCCACTTTTCAGTTTGCTCATGATGCTTTTTTCACTCCTGCTGTCATATCCCACAAGCAGCTGTAGCAACAAGAGCTTGGAGTACACTTTGAGACATCAGAATCCCACTGCCCAGAATATATTCATTTATTAGTAATTATTCATTTAATCATGCTGGCAAAATAGATGCTTTTAAGTCACATAAGTCATGAACTAGAACATAAGTCATGTTCTAGGAACATCAGTGGTCTGATCCTCAGATTCAGGTGCTCAGAAGTGGAAATGTGCAGACAGGACCTGACCAGGATTTCAGAAGTGAACAGGGAGCAAATCCTCAAAAGGATTAAAAAAAATCTTGACTCCTGTTCAGTTGGAAGACACAGAGTGGTCACATAAATCTTTATGCATTGGTATTGGAATGTGAGTGTGTGCTCCCTACACAGCTGTTTCCTTGTGAGATAAAATAAGGGCATGGAAGTGAAACTGGAGGTGCAGCTGATGATTATTATCCACCTTTTGTGCTCACCTAAAGCCAACTTCTTGAGCTGCCTGGGGAATTCATGGAAAGGAGCTGCTTTGGACAAAACAGGAGGTGTCTGGAGAGTTATCTTTACTGCTGGAGGGATGAGCCTGTGTTCACTTAGGCTCCGGACACCTACAAGATGATGACATTACTGAAAAATCTATATATATATATATTCTGGCACTGAAAGAAAAAGAATTAGTAGCAGTAAAGAAACAATTATACAAAGGCAGACTCAAGTTCTTCCAATTTCAAATCAAGCCTCCAAAAGCTGCAGTTTTCTTTTACTGTATCTTTCAATATTATTTTACCTTCAAGGAAGGTGAGCTTAGCCTGTAAAAATTGACAAATGCATGAAAGATTCTCTAAGGGGGGCTGATTCTGAGAGGGAGTTCTAGACTTGTACAGCAAAAACTTAATATGCAGAATGGATGAGAATGAACTCTTGTAAAGCACAATGAGATCATGGAGTGGCTGCTAAAATAAATTGTGTAAGTTGATTCCTTTGCAAACACTTGAAATGACAATTTTTAGAAGTTCTGAGGTGCCAGAAAATTTGATTACCAGGTCCCTGCTGCTAACAGCAAACAACACTGCTGTGTAGCCCACACCTGGGCACTTCTGGCACTCACCTTTTGCTGTATCTTCCTCTAACAGGGGTAAGGGAAAATCCATGTGGTGAGAGAGAGGCAAATTCCAAGGGTTGCCAACTGCCTGGTCTTTCACTACCTTCAGACTGCACACCTAGGAAGAGACAGAATCTTTTTTTAACAAAGATGAATCCTGGATTTGTAAAGCCACATTTTTCTACTCCTGCAATAATCAATTTCTGTATGAATAGCTTCATTAAGATTTAATAATATAACAGTACAAGCATTACTTGTACTACTTATGAATATGCTACAATATTGTCATTAGTTTCATAATTTAAAGTTCATTAAAGCTGATTGAGGTCTTGTGACTTCTGCTATGCAAAAATCAGTGTACTAGTTGAGAAAGGAACCACAAAGTTTGCTCAGTTGTAATGAATGTAGTGTAAACATAGTATTTTTTGACAGAATAGTCTTTAAATATATAAAATAGACAAGCAAGGTACCAGAAAGGAAATACTTTCAAACATGAAAACAAATTTTTGCCAACAAGAGTACCAATGGAATTAAAATATGTGAAACTACTCACAAATTAGGGAACAGAAGCATCACAGACTTTGGAAGTTTCAGGGTTCCTCAAGGACAGGAGGGAGTGACACAGCTTTGATGACTGATAAGGAAACATGTGCCACTCTGTGCTGGTGTGGGGAATAAAGCTCCCTGACTTCCCCAACTAACCTGTGCTTGCCTGAAAAAGTAGAACCTGCTGGATCTGAGTGCCAGGAAATCAAGCAGTGACACACATGACTTTGGGACAGTGATATCCTCTATCTTACTGCCAAGCTTAGTATCACACACACAGAGCACTGCACAGGAAAAAAAAATACATTGCCACCTTCAGTGGTATAAATATATAAAAAATATATATATAAAAAAAAATATATATAAATATATATATAAATATAATATATATAATATAAATAAATATATATAAATATATAAAAATATAAAATATATATATTTATATATTATATATGATATATAATATATAAATATATATAAATATATAAAATATATATACTAATATAATAAATATATATAAATATATATAAATATATAAAAATATATATAAAAATATATATATATAAATATTATATATAATATCTGTGTTGTCATCATGTTTTTCTCTCTCCAGTCTGCTCAGTATCTTTAATTTCTTTCTGAGGAGGAACACACAGATTATTGGGCTTGTAATGGGGGTTGTGCTCATCTCCTAAAGACACAGAGCTGGATATTCAGTGGGTTTAAAGCATTACAGAACATGCAGCTTCATGGCAGGGAACACCAGAGATCTCTCACTTGAGCACCAGCAGAAGATTGTGTTGTTTTGTCTCACCTGGCTGATGCTAGAAAACTGCTAAATTACAAGAGAATTGGAAGATTCAACTTAAATAAACTCAGATGTTTTATGAAGCAAAAGGAAAAATTAACATTGGTCTAACAAACCTGCCTCTTGTCAACTGGTTTTTGGAAATCTAGGTAAAATTTTCCTTATCATTGTGATTGATAAACTACCTTAAAAAATATTAACTATGTAAAATTCTGCTAGGAAATATTGGTAGATCTGCAAAATGGGGAAAATGGTATTTACTTCTTCTACAGAGCACACTGGGACTTTCTGGTTTAAAATATTTGGGTTTAATGATTAATTACCATGCTTGTGTACAGCATGGAGGAAAACAGGATCCAACAGGCCCTGATCTGGGTCTTTGAGCACCCTGGTATCATAATTAGTGAGTAACATCAACCATCACCTTTAGAGACAGGGAAAGGCAATTCTAAAGAACTGCTTATAAACCTAATAGCAAAATGAGACAAATCAAAATAAACTATTATAATTTTTCCTCCCAATTTGTATAATAGCACTGTCCACAAGAGCCATTAGGGAGATAGAAAATATATATATGCTTTATCATAATAGAGACTCTTTCAGGGAAATCACAGGCACTCATTTTAGTTGTGGCCATTATGAAGCATTATGCTTTAAGGGATCTAGATGTATGAATCTTCATGCCCTTGTGTTCCAAGAAAATAGCAATAAGCACATAACAAAGATTAACTTTATATCAGCTGGCAGATAAGTGGCTTGATACTGAGAAAAGGGAATAATAAACCACACTTTTTGACTGACTCTCAGCCCCAGCAGTTTGTTGAGGACACAACAAAAATATGTAAACTGAAAGAAATTTAATTAAAGAGTGTCTCCTTTCTCAGGCTATTGCTATTGTAGCTGTAAAGCAGCACTGATTTTCCTCTTGCTCAGCTTTATCCTACTTTGAATCCCAGGAGTTTTGTTATGATAAATAGCACTATGAACCATATGGATTTCATTTATGTTCACAGAGATGTAATAAGCTACAAAGAAAAGCAGTTCAGGTGGTGGATGAGTTCAGAAGCAGCCTAGAGGTTTTCTTGCTTGGTTTTTTTGTTTGGTTTTTTTAAACTGGAGATAGATACTTAAAACTTCTTTGCTGTACCCTTTAATTTCTATAAAGTCCATGGCAGGTGTCACATTAAAATAAGGACAGATGCAGTTGTAATGTAATTTCAGCTCTGATTTACACTGCTCAGTGCCCAGTTCACTTAATTACACAGTACAGGCATCACAGTGGATCTACAGACCCAATCCAAACAGGTTAATTCCAAAAATTCCATGTAGCCTGGACACCCTTCTTCCAGCATCCTATTTGCTGCACTAACTGCCCTCTCCAAGACCTCAGAAAGGTATCAAAACAAATTTGGACAAAAGGCTCCCATCAGTTATTTTCACTAAAATTAAACCAATGCAATTGCAACAATCAGACTTTCAAAATAATAATAAATACTGCAATAAAAGGTTTACTTGCTGATCATTAGATAGTTTTATTACAATTACTTGGTGAGTTAAAAAGATATTTAAAAGCTTGCATCTTTTTCAGAGGTTTTGAGAAGACAACCATCTGCTTATCTCAGTGGGATTTAAAATCTTTACTCACACCTATAGCTTTTATGGCATAAACACTAAATTTATTTAACTGAATCCCACATATCCCAGAACTGGCAGCTCCTAAGTAGGATTTTAATGTTTATAGTGGGGACAGACCCAAACCAGCAGGGAAGCAAAGGATCACACCCTATATAACACTAATTTGGAGGCACCTCCTATGCCTCCCCCTCCAGCAGAGCCCAAGCAACCACTACTGGAACCTCAAAAAAATTTAACTGCACAAATAATGGCTTCTGTTATCAAGGTTATGATTCAGCAAGGCAGCACACAGCCTGCTTCATCCCAGGTACTTTTAAGGTACAGTTTTATAGGGCTGGAAGGGAGGAGGTAATTTGCAGTGCAGACTAAGGATTACTTGCCTAAAAATATGCTTGGAGTGTGCTGAAAAACTATGTTTTCATTTCAAGTGCTTCTGAGTGTAATTAACCTGGGACATGAGAAAAACAATTCTATTACCCTTTCTAAAGTGTTTTTCTCCTGTGGATAAACCTCTCCCACTTGATTTTTTTTTTTTTTTTTCTTCTTTTTGCTTCGTTTTAAATAGGGCTCTTGTAACACCACAGGGAGTTTCCATTCGTTCTCTGTTTGTTTTCTTTTTACCTTGACAGCAATATTTAAGTAGAAGGGTGTATTTTTAAAAATGTTTATACATATCTTTTCCCCTAGTAAAAAAAATAGAGACTAGTATTGAATACAGAGAAAAGCTGAGTACTGTCAGGCATCAGAACTACAGTTTATCAAGCAGGAAGATGAGACAGATGAGTTTTGGTCAGTAAATATCAGCAAACCACAGAGCTGAATAGTAATGGTGGAATAAGTATGTAACAAAGTAATCTATCATTTAATGACTGTTTTCTCCAAACTGCCATCTACCTTCATATTTTTTAAGAAGTTCCTATCAAGATATGTTGTTCATAATCCCTAGAAAAGGAAGGAGGAAGCATAGGAAAATACAATCAGTGGAGCCAAGGCTGTGTGTGCTCAGGAAACTGGCAGGTAGGAGCTTGTAGGAGGCAAATCTATGGGAAACTGGAACTCCATGGAATGCTCTTCAGAAATAAAACACCCCAGAAAGAAGCACAAACATCCCTGGCTGATAAATCAATGTTCTTCATTTATCACTGCCTGTCTTTAAAGGATGTGCTCCAAGTCTAGCTCTATTGATTTAACTACCATGCTTGGTAAACTTCTTAAACAAATAACCTAACAAGCTAGTTATAAATGCATGGAATATAACAAATTACTGAGCAACCTGAGCCTGTCAAGATCAAATTTGTTAGACCAATCTAATTTATTTTTTTTTTCTACAACAGGTTAGCAAGCTTTGTGAACAGGCAAGAAAAGGGAAGTACTACTTCTCTTGACTTTAGGCAGCTGATCATGTTAATATACAAGCAAGCTAAGAAAGCATAGCTGAGATAAACCTAGATGCAAAGCTGCTCTGGTAATTAATTCAGAAAGAATTTTCATGCCTGTGTGGAAGGAAACAGAGAGGCTTCAATGGGTCTGTCCTGCAAATGGTTACAAATGAACAGAGCCTGCAATTAACAGCCTGAGCAGCAAAGCAAGAGCACAACAAAATAGTTTCACTCACACTTCCATCATCTCTCAGTTTCTATTGGGAAAAAGCCAAATGATCTTAATAATAAATAGTAAATAAAGGAAGTGGTTTCAAATAACCTAAGTTTGGTTGTCCAGTAAGAACCAGCATGTGAAGTCCATGCCAATTACTGAAAGTAAAGGGCAAATTCCTGCCAGTGTTTGTGGAGCTACTCTGAAGTCAGCTGAGTCTAATTTGTACAAATCTCTGTAGAAGACTTAAAATATTAACTGTTTTTCTGACTGTCTTTTTATTTAAGGAGATTTCTGAAGAGGAAAACTGTACAGAAGATTAAAATTTGTCCCTCTCATTCCAATTTACATAGTCCAGCATTTTATCTGTCTCCTGATTAATACAATTCCTCTTAGAGGTAACACTCATATAAACATGCATACTATTTGCCTCAGGTTTTTATCTACAGAAAATAAGATCCAATTTAAATGGCAAGCCCAACATAAAACCTTAAATATGGAGCAATTAGGCATCTTCAGCAGCAGGTCTTACACATTCTTCTTACCCACTTTAAGCTCTTAAAGTAACCAGAGATGGTTTTGAACTGTCAGCTTGCCATGTGCTTGAAAAATGAAGCTTTGCTCCTCTGCTGCCCCACTGCTAACTCCTCCAGAATTTTCCCTCCATCAAACCTCTGCCATAACAGGTGCAAGAGAGAATAGAGGGAGAACTTTGGTGAATCCCACATCTGCTTTTTGAAAAAGGCACCAGAAGCAGCACAGAAGGAAGGAAGGGAGATAATTGCTGGCTTGAACTACAATACATTTTACTTGTGGGCAAAGGGCCAGCTTACAGGAGGCACAATATGCAGGACAACTTATTGGAATTCAGGGGTGGGCTCCCATTCCTGTCCGGAGACAGCTGTAAACCAGCAGCCCATAGCATCCCAATCAGGCACTGAGTTTTGTCAAGGAATGCTGATAGGGCCAGAAACAGCTTCAGCAGCTTCAGCTGCACCCCTGCCTAGCAAAATGACAGTCAATCTCCAATTCCAGATGACAAGAACTGGATAAAAACTTAAAACAAATGGTGACCTTTCAAAAGATTAATTTGTTTACCAACAAAATGTTCTACGTTTGTCATCTGAGATGGGGGTGACCTTCACATTCCCATTTCTAGGTTGAAAGGATGCTGACTATAGTCATCTGTTAAGTTATCTCTATCTCACCAATTATTTCCTTTTTATTTTCAGTGACAAGAAGATTTTATTAATTCTCTGGGCTGGTTATTCTGATTGCACACCCTAAAACAAAGGCAAAAAAAGCTTCTTTTGATTTACTGTAGTGTAATATTTATCTGTTTAAGTCTCATTCTGCTACCACAGCCAAATTTTGCTTTGACTGTAATTCTAGCCATATGTATAAGTTTAAAACCCAATCAAGTTTTGAGGGGACCAAAAGACCTGTTTTTCTCAAACAGATTTTCTTCTACATTGTCATTTGAGATGGGGGTGACCTTCACATTCCCATTTCTAGGTTGAAAGGATGCTGACTATAGTCATCTGTTAAGTTAACTCTATCTCACCAATTATTTCCTTCTTATTTTCAGTGACAAGAAGATTTTATTAATTCTCTGGGCTGGTTATTCTGATTGCAAAAGAAGCAAAAAAGCTTCTTTTGATTTACTGTAGTGTAACATTTATCTGTTTAAGTCTTGTTCTGCTACCACAGCCAAATTTTGCTTTGACTGTAATTCTAGCCATATGTATAAGTTTAAAACCAAATCAAGTTTTGAGGGGACCAAAAGACCTGTTTTTCTCAAACAGATTTTCTTCTAGATTGTCATTTGAGATGGGGGTGACCTTCACATTCCCATTTCTAGGTTGAAAGGATGCTGACTATAGTCATCTGTTAAGTTATCTCTATCTCACCAATTATTTCCTTTTTATTTTCAGTGACAAGAAGATTTTATTAATTCTCTGGGCTGGTTATTCTGATTGCACACCCTAAAACAAAGGCAAAAAAAGCTTCTTTTGATTTACTGTAGTGTAACATTTATCTGTTTAAGTCTTGTTCTGCTACCACAGCCAAATTTTGCTTTGACTCTAATTCTAGCCATATGCATAAGTTTAAAACCCAATCAAGTTTTGAGGGGACCAAAAGACCTGTTTTTCTCAAACAGATTTTCTTCTAGATTGTCATCTGAGATGGGGGTGACCTCCACATTCCCATTTCTAGGTTGAAAGGATGCTGACTATAGTCATCTGTTAAGTTATCTCTATCTCACCAATTATTTCCTTCTTATTTTCAGTGACAAGAAGATTTTATTAATTCTCTGGGCTGGTTATTCTGATTGCAAAAGAAGCAAAAAAGCTTCTTTTGATTTACTGTAGTGTAATATTTATCTGTTTAAGTCTCATTCTGCTACCACAGCCAAATTTTGCTTTGACTATAATTCTAGCCATATACATAAGTTTAAAACACAATCAAGTTTTGAGGGGACCAAAAGACCTGTTTTTCTTAAACAGATTTTCTTCTAGTTACTTGAAATGAGAAGTGCTCTGCTTTACCTCACATTACAGTTTTGGAAATGAACAGATTTTCAGATGAGCACAATGAAAATACTGAAAATAAAAAATAACTGAGGATATGATTAGAATGGTTGTGCTGAAATAAGTTAGCTTAAAAAACCCACCCCACCACAACACAGAGTCACTGCCTCCCCCATTAGAGCCACACTGTAAAGAGGCAACTCATAAAGGCTAGAAATCATCACCATATTAAATTTTACCTCATGAATAAATTAAAAGGCTCCTAAGTTTGCAGTGTAATATACAGTTATAAGAAAGCAAGGACCAAAAAGTGCCAGTATAATTCTATTAAAGAACATCAGACCTAGGAAAATGAAAGGTTTAGCTGTGAATCTTCTCTACATTGCTGCAGTTTGTCAGAATTATTTTTGCTGCAATTCAGATTAGTTTGTTCTGCTAGATACTCCATGGGAAGTATACATATTTAATAATTATCTACTCATCATGTTTCATTTCTTATCCAGATATATGCTACAAGATAAAAATGATGCCCAGACTGCCCATGGTGTTTCAAACAGAATTACAGTCCTCATTTTAAGATAACTACAGAACTTCACAGAGGATGAAGCATTAATGCTTATCAGACCCAAAAAGGTACAAAAGGGCAATAATTAATTGTTCTTACTTTCTGTCTCAAAACCCAACGTCAGCAACTTTGTAATACCTCAAGAGCAAGAAGACATTTTTCCAGAAACAATGAGATCCTTACTAATAATTTTTCAAACCACTCAAAGGGCAAGGTAAAAATAATTCCGTGTAGATTTCTGCCTGACCTATCCACTCACCTCAAAAGCCAGAGTGGTTTTAATCTCATCACATTTTTAAATGCTCAGCTCTCCTTGAAAACTCAGATGCTGAAAACTCTTGGAAAAAAAAAAAAAAAAAACCTGAATGCAGTTAACCAAGTAATTAGTTTTTAATTTACTTCAATGAGAGTCCTTCTGCCAGCCATTTTTCTGGGAGATAATCTTTGAACTTATGTACATATGTAGGGCATGTACACGTGTAGATCTGTGGCTGTGTGCCTGCATGTGGATGTACAAATATTGCCCTCTAATGGCTGATGAGTAAAAACAGGGTAGGTAGCACCTAACTTGGTTCTTGTAGATACTTCAGGTATTTTTTTCAAAACTAAAAACCGTATCATTTCAGTCCTGCAACTACACATCAACTTATTTCAGCTGCTATTGGTGATCTGTACCTCTCAATCCTTTAAGTGCTGGTGTAGATCACATTTCACAAAAACGCCTTAATTCAGTCTCAGTAGTGAGAGATTTCACCCCCCCAAAATTTCACCCCCAGTGAAGCCAGAACATTTCAAAATGCAGATTGTGTCACAGGATTCAAAAACTTCTAAAAAGCATTGGCTTTAGTAAATGCTGTGGAATAAATTAGAGATAAGAAATACCTACTTGTTTTATCAGCCTATCTCCCTGTTATAAAGGGTCCCTCAGCATCTGTAAATATGTGTCAGAGAGCTTGACTAATTTACACTAAATGTTTGTAATTTAATTCAACATTAAGTTTTCTCTGATCAGTATGTTTCAGTGAGAGAGGTAAAACACATGGCTCTCTGCAGTAGTATAATATTCCTCTCTGCAAGTGTATTAGAGGGGTTCTAAAAACCTATTAGCCATGATGCCTTTTTCTAATTAACTCTGTATCACAGGGCTAGACAAATCACCTCTTTGTCTGGCCAACAGCTTACAAAAATCATTTTTTATATGTGGCAGCTTACAACTGTGCCACTCACAGGTTCTGTTTATGCTGTTCAAAACTGTAAAGCTTAGGATGTCCCTTCCAGCACTGGGCTGGCTGCACCATGCTTCTATTCCATAAATTAAATCATAGATGAGCATCCTTGTGTGAGACTACTGGGCATATTCTTTCACGTGGACAACAGTGGTGTGCAGAATTTATCAATGTGATTGATCTTTGGAAGGCTGCCTGTGCCTATTAAATTTTTTTTTAAGCATATTTTGTGGAAAAATTGTCTTGTCTGTGTTCATTTTTTTTAAGAGGAGCAGCAGTTGCAGAACAGGAATTTGGAAGAATCAAAACTTGAACACTGTCAGATGAGGAAGAGTTGAGAAGGGGGATGTGATGGATGCCAGTCAGGGTACTCTAAGGAGAGTGTTGCAGAAGTGCTGAGCCTCAGCTCTGGTAGATAATTCTTCAGTGCTAAGGAACACAGCTTGACTAAAGATAAAAGAAAAGCTGCTCTTCAGAATACCTTAAAGCTTGACAGGGAGTGCACTTGGGATCTACAAGAGATGGAAATATCTCCATATGGAAAGGAAGGATCTGAATCTGTCCCTCACATTCCATTGTAAGCCAAGAAGTAGACCACATCAGAAGAGTAAAATGTAAATTACACCTATATTCTAGGATTCTGATTCTCTTTCAGTATAACCTCTGGTTTTTTGGACTCTGTGACACTGATTTCTGGTCAGCATCAGCAATTTTTCACTCACTCCTGACAATCCTGTTACCATTTGAAGACAGAATGTATTCTTGTCCTTTTAAGAAATGGCCATAGAAGGAACAACTGAAAGTTCCTTCTTGTCAGCAAAACCTCCTTTTACTCCTTCCTTGATCTTTGGGTCAAATCCTAAACTCCCCAAGCTCCAGTTTGTTTATATTCACTCCCTGGTTTTACTGACATTATTTTCCATGCACAATGCCATGTATAATTTTCCTAGATGGAGGTCTTGCTCCTTAAACCTTTTATGCTACAGGTTTTTCTTCAGTATTGTCACTTAAAATGATTTGACCATTACATACCAATGTCAAAGTAGAAAATTATGAGGTACTTTTAACTTAAATTGCCTTTTTTTTTTTTTTTTCAAACCTAAATCTGAATTGTTGTATTTTTTTTTTAACTCTAGATCTGATATTTGTTAACTTCAGTAGTGAAAAGTAATGCATATAGTAAGCCCACAAGATAATATGAGTTACTTACAGGAGCAGATTTTTTCTTAGTTATAAGTGGCAGCCTGGTCTCAGAGTTTTGCTGTTTTAAAACAGCTTTATTATTTATGTTCTCTGGGTCAAGCATAATCTTCATATCCATTTCCAGCTGAAACACATAATATGCACATTCTTAACATAACTACACCAGGACAGAAATGTTTAGGGCAGGAATTGGATAACATTCATAAATTTGCAAAATGATCATAACAAAGTCATGTTATCTGACAAGCCACACAGAACTGGGCAAACAATGAAGATGCATTTTGATCAGATGGACAACTTGGCAAAGCACACAGCTACTACCCTCATACACACTTAGGGCAAAATTGGTTCAATTAATTTCACTGCATGCACTGAGATTTCCAAATTCCTGCACCTAGGAGTAAAACTTTGAGTGGGAAGCACAATCAAGTTTGATTCACCTGAATAACATGGGTTAATTGGTGAATGCCTTTTACTGGTGTTACTAAAATTTCCAAATTCCTGCACCTAGGAGTAAAACTTTGAGTGGGAAGCACAATCAGGTTTGATTCACTTGAATAACATGGGTTAATTGGTGAATGCCTTTTACTGGTGTTACTAAAATTTCCAAATTCCTGCACCTTGGAGTAAAACTTTGAGTGGGAAGCACAATCAGGTTTGATTCAACAATAACATGGGTTAATTGGTGAATGCCTTTTACTGGTGTTACTAAAATTTCCAAATTCCTGCACCTAGGAGTAAAACTTTGAGTGGGAAGCACAATCAGGTTTGATTCACTTTAATAACATGGGTTAATTGGTGAATGCCTTTTACTGGTGTTGCAACACCACCTTTCATGCACACCCTGCCCAGTGGGAGGGTGCTACAGGTGTAAATGAGGAATAAAATATCCTTATAGGAGTAAGAATTAACTCCTATTAACTCCTCCTATCCTTATAGGAGTAAGAATTAAAACATAGTAGCTTCTTAATGTGCTGTGTTATCTGTATGGAATGGATTCAACAATTTTGCTAATAAAAATTTACTTAAATCCTGATAGACAGAAAAACAGTTTTTAAAGCTTCTTGTTTTAAGAAGTATCCAAAGCACACAGTTTTCCTACAAAAAGCCAGAAGTTGGGACATTTATTTTTACTAGAGGAGAAGCCTCTTAAGTTGAAAAATATTTTGTTTGATGTTAATACACAAGCTTTAGTTTACACCTGGATCTGTATCAAGTGTAGCAGTATCTCCCAGCACTTTCACTGCACTCAAGTTGCTAACTAGAGTGCACCCAACAGTGCTGAACAAGGAGGAATATTCAAATGGTAGAAATTAAAGTATCACCAAAAAAGAAAACAGAGTAATAAGAATTCAGAGGAGCTGGGGCCTGGCAGTGTTTAATTCCCACTACATGGATACAGGAAAACCAAAAAGCTTCCTTATATAGCAAGATCCAACTAAATACATTTATACAGAACTCTCTCCTGATACTTGTATCACAAACATGATTTTGAGAATTGTTGTAAAAGAAAATATGCCATAAAATGTCTAAGAATCATTAGCTGCATATCTGAACTATTAAACTACTGTATTACTTTGTGAAAGCACTAAAAATGGTTTAATTCATTTATTTGCACAATATATCCTCTTCTTTTGATAGTAATTACAAGCAGATGTATCAACTAGATGCTCATTTAGGTTTGAGGTTGTAAGAACAAAAGTTATTATCCAAGCCAATTACTCTTTTACCCACATGGCTGCACAGAGACAGAAAGTTCAATTTTCACCTCATCAGTGATTTTGTGGTATTTATTTTATTACTGTAACACAGCACTGTACAGAAAGGAAACTGCTTGTGCTATTAAACAAGAATTGGGAGAAAATTGAGTACCTTCTCAATTAAAATAGGAGATATTGCAGAATGCAGACTCCCCCCTCAGACTGACAGTGAAATGGTCAATGCTGGAGTGGCAGATTCCACTCAGGATAATGAGAATTAATATTCTTATTTAAAAAAAAAAACAAAAACAAACTGATAAAAGTTACTTTGCCAGCTTTTCCTGTTGAGCTGTTTATATCATTTACATATTCTAGAGTCCCCTAGAAACATCTTTTCCTTTACATCTTTAACCCTATTAATAGCAAGAGAACTTCTGGGTATTCAGAACGTCACAGAAAGAAAAAACCTTCAGGAAAAACAAACAAACCCAAAACTAAAGCTGCACAAGCCTCAGTTCAGGTGGTTTTGGTTCAGCAGTTATTAAAATGTATTAAATTTAACCCCCCTGAACTTCTGTACCTACCAGTTATGGATGAAAGTCTCTTTTCAGCCACTGCTATACAGAGGTTTGCAACTCCTGCACAAGTAAAACACTTTTTTTTTTGGTTCTTATGCTTTCTTAGAAGAAGAAATCCAATTAAAACACATAGTGGAGGGAAAATAAGGGGCTGAAGACAGTGTGCCACAATTCCCCTCTCAGGTAGATTTGCAGAGTCTTCTCTGGCTGCTGCTGTGCCTCAGAAATGGTGTATATGTGAGAAAACCATAATTTTGAGCCTCTTCTGACACCTGTGGGCAAGCTATTTCCCATATGACAAGCACTTGAGCAACATGAATGTGAAAAGAGCATCTGTGCTTATTTGACTCCAACCTGGTTTCCTCCTGACTACCACGAGCACAACTTCTGCTCCATTTCTATCCTCCCACAGTGTAGCAGGGACTGCAGAGCACAAAAATATCACTGTGTGATTTATTAATTTCTCTCAGAACCACTGAGAGTTGAAACATGGGTTTCTTCAAGCCTACATAAGCAAAAATACTGTCTGCAAAACCAAAATTATTCAGTTGTCCAACACTTCCTTCAAGTGGAGTTTTTGAAAAACAAAGTATGCCTAAAAAAAAAAAACAAAACAAACCCAAAATTGTTTATAGCTACAAGTAAGGAAAACACAGAGAGTAAGGAATTGTAGGTGATCAATTCCCAGCTGGATTTCACAACTATTTGATAATAAAAGCTTTTTATGTTGGCATGCTGGGTATATGGAACAGCTGGCAGAACAGCACTGTTTGCCATTTTCTTTATAATGGGAAATTAGGGCTATCTTGTGTGTCACTGGGTATGCATTTCTGAACAGATGCCATAGATACCAGAAATGAAAAGAAAAAGTCAAGGCAGGACAGAGCACAAGCTCCACTATAAATTAAGCTCATTGGTGAAGAGTTGAAAGCTCAGGTAATACTGAATTTACAGACTACCTGAACCCTGACAATATTTTTTTTTCCTTACAAGTGTATTTATATAGCAAGGGGTTGGAATACTGAGTGAGAAAAAAAAAAAAATAAATCAGAGAGCCTCTTCTTAAGGTTTGCTCCCACTCACAGCTCCATTGAATATCAACAGTAATAACCCAAAACTGTCACAGATTGAAAAATTCCCAATTCAACTAATTACCTTCATTTGTTCTTAAATATGTTTGCTGAAACCACCCATTTTTTGCCATTTTCTTTATAATGGGAAATTAGGGCTATCTTGTGTGTCACTGGGTATGCATTTCTGAACAGATGCCATAGATACCAGAAATGAAAAGAAAAAGTCAAGGCAGGACAGAGCACAAGCTCCACTATAAATTAAGCTCATTGCTGAAGAGTTGAAAGCCCAGGTAATACTGAATTTACAGTATTTTTTTTTCCTTACAAGTGTATTTATATAGCAAAGGGTTGGAATACTGAGTGGGAAAAAAAAAAAAAATAAATCAGAGAGCCTCTTCTTAAGGTTTGCTCCCACTCACAGCTCCATTGAATATCAACAGTAATAACCCAAAACTGTCACAGATTGAAAAATTCCCAATTCAACTAATTACCTTCATTTGTTCTTAAATATGTTTGCTGAAACCACCCTGAACTCACCAGTGGAAATTCACAGCTTAGAACAAACCAAGCAACAACACTTCAGAGACAAACATTTTTAAGAAGGTTCTAAATGATTTTACAGGGATTTCATTTACCAGACCAGTGGAAAAAAACAGATTTCAAGGAGAAAATCTGTATTTATCATAGAGGGGACTGCCCTATACATGAAGTCTTTCCCACAACTTGTCATATCTTTTACACAAACACAAGTAAAAAGAACAAATTCTAGTCTCAAACAAAAGCAACACTTATATCTGTGCTCATGCTGTTCCAATGTATAATTCCATTTATTTAGTCTTTCCTAACAGACTTTAAGAGCAGTGGGAGAAAGATCCCATCTCTGCCCACTCCATCTAGTTGAGAATTTTTAAAATATTTTCAGCCATAGATGGTGCAATATAACTAAACCCATGTGGAGGCAGAATATTATGGGATCAACTGGAAAGCTGTAAGACACCAGCCTTATTTAATGTAGTCTGTGGCAGAATAAGGAGGATATTTCAGACCTGTGAAGGTTGAGAAAGGGACAGTGCTGACTTGCTGCATGCCTGGACAGTTGTGGGCTCAACAGGTACTCGTGGTAAAATCAGCTGCTTCTGAGAAGCACCAAAATGAAGGCCCCTGGTTTAGAAAGAAACAGACAGTGAGGTATTTAAAATTCACTTGGATTTTACCTATTAAGCCCATACTGCTTCTATCTGGTGGGATACAGAAGGCTATTTTTATTTAGATTTGTATTTAATGAAAAAAAAAATAGCACAGGAGTTAACAAAATTTCTGTAGCTACTTGGAACTGCATTTACTTTTGTATTATTTAACTTAAAGTAAAACTAATATTGCAAATTAACAAATAACCTCATCTGGGCCAATATTTTGCTTTACAGGATTCTGATACCACAGTTTTTTTGTCTTGTGTGCAATAAAACAGCTGGTTTACTTACCATTTAGAGGGCTGTTTCGAATACACTTCTTTATTATCAGCAGAAAAAATAGTTAACATTTGTCGGTCAGTAGCACTTAAATAATTTTCAGCATGTTTCTGTAAGAGGGAAAAATAATTCTTAGACTGTTACAAAGGTATAAAGGACATTATATTGTATTTATTTAACTCAGCAGTCCAGATAAATCCCATAATTTTGTCACCAGAAATGGATCTTGCAGGATGATAAATACATGGCCCTATGTACTCAAACTACTGACAAGGATCTCAATAAGTGAATAATCTGATGGATCTGCTCCATTTTACTTACTCTTAGCCCAAGTTCAGCTCTTTCAACCAGTGTTTCCAGTTTGCTGATGTCCATAGCTTTTGCATTTCCTTTTAAGTTCATATTTGTCACCTTAAGCTTAAGAAAGTCATCTGGAACCTAAAAAGCAAGTTGTGATGAAAATCAAACCCATAGCCAAGACCCATGGCATTATGTAGCAGAATTTAATCCCAATTAAATGCTTTCAACATACAGGAAAGAAATACATGTGACTTCACATCCTATAGTTATACAAATAAGAGAATACAAGGCAAATAAAGTCACTGACAATAGAAAATGTTAAATTTCAAACAAATCTCACAAAACAAACTTCAGGACTGAAGTCCTTTGCCAAGGAATGTTTCTTTACACATTTCAAACCTCTCTTTTAGGAATGATGTTTCTTTACACATTTCAAACCTCTCTTTTAGGCATGATGTTTCTTTACACATCTCAAACCTCTCTTTTAGGAATGATGCTTCTTTACACATCTCAAACCTCTCTTTTAGGAATGATGCTTCTTTACACATCTCAAACATCTTTTTTATCTCTTTTGGCACAGGGGGTGTGCAGAAAACCCAAAAGCACGAAGAAGGGACTGAAAAGTCGAGGCAGCCTGTGAGGAGACCACATCAGCCCAGATCAAAAAAAAAAGTACATTTACGCTGCTTTCACCAAAATAAAACTCGAAATAAGAGCCATAACCTTTACAAAGACCAAACCTTTCCCCGAAATCTCCTCACCGCGCCCCGAGCCCTCCCGTCCCCTCAGCAGCAGCCGCCGCGCCTCAGCCGAGGTGTGAGGCGGCTCCGCGGAGGAAGCAGAGGTTCCGCGGGCCCAGGACGGGGAACTCAGCCCTACAGCTGCCGGGGAAGGACGGAACCAGCTCGGGGACTGCCCGGACCCACCTGCCCCGGGCCGGCTCCCTCCTCCCGCCCCTGTGGTTCGGACCCGTCCATGGCGCCGCCGCTCCCGCCCTTAGCAACGGGACGCGCGAGCCGGACCGCACCATCCTCCTCACGGCGGGGAGGGGGTGATGAGGGAGCGTCAAAGAGAGGCCGAGCCCGCTCTGCGGCTCCCTCCTCACTGGAATTGCGGTGAGAACGCGTCAAACGGCGTCCGAGCCGCTCTGCGGTTTGCTCCTCACTGGAAGGGTTCTCCCGCACACCGCCTCCCGGCCGCTCTCCCCCCGCCCCGCAGCCGGGTGGTAGCGGCGGGTCCGGAAGCAGCGGCGGGCGCCATGGCGGCGGCGGGGCCCTTCGCGCTGGTCAGCAGCTGCGCTGCCGCCTTCCCGGCCGAGGAGCTCGTCAAACGTGAGTCCTCCTCCTCCTCTTCATCCACCTCATTCTCCTTCCTCCTTCTGTTCGTCCTGGCGGCCCGCAGAGGGGACCGGAGGGCGCAGCCGCGGAGCCCCCGGCCTGCCCGCCACTGCAGGCCTTGGCCTGGCAGCTCCTCACCTCCCTCAGGCCGGGCCCTCAGGGGGAGCTCGGAGGGGCGGCTCTTCCCTGCTCCTCACACACCGTCCCTCACACACTCACCCCCTCTCCAGCACCCCTGGGCCGCTTTTGAGGAAGGCGTCAGGGGCCTCCTTATTGCTTGAGGGAAATCAGCTGTTTAGGAGACAGCGTGGAGCCGCTTGATATTCCCCAAATCCAAGGAGCAGGAGATAGAGAACGGTTTGGGTTGGGAGGGACATTAAATCCCCCCCAGTGCCACCCCTGCCATGCTCAGGGACCCTTCCCACCCCCCCAGGTTGCTCCAAGCCCCATCCAACCTTGGACACTGCCAGGGCTGGGGCAGCCACAGCTTCTGGGGGCACCCTGGGGCTCAGCACCCTCACCCCACAGAATTTTCTCCTCCATCACAAGCAACAGGAAAAAAGGAAACCCCAC
The DNA here is from genome assembly GCF_036169615.1 of Heliangelus exortis. Classification (NCBI taxonomy): domain Eukaryota; kingdom Metazoa; phylum Chordata; class Aves; order Apodiformes; family Trochilidae; genus Heliangelus; species Heliangelus exortis. The sequence goes on from NC_092432.1 coordinate 1,611,675, forward strand.
GTCCTGTCATGCTTGTTGCCCACTTGCCATATCTGAGGTGTGAATAAACAATGTTTGGATGAATGAAAACAATGCTTTTTTCACTAGCAAATAAAAAAAAAAAAAAGAGGATTGGTGAGATGTAAGGTTTGGTCCTGAACACAGAGTGCAAAAATGACCTTGTTTCAACCAGGCCATGAGGGCTCCTAAAACAAGAGGGGGACTATCAGAGGAACCAAGCTGGCTCAGAAAAGTAGGGAAAGAGGAACCAAGCTGGCTCAGAAAAGTAGGGAAGAGAAAAACAAAAGCAGAGTAAATATAAACCCTTTGGTTTCATCTTTCCATTTATGAAATGGACAAGCAATCTCAGCCCCTGAGCATGGTAGAATTGCTAAAATTCCTGGTGGGTCTGAACTCTTGTTTTACTTAGCCTTGCTTTTCTGCATTAGAGCATTTCTTGTCCCAGTGCAGAAGCACAAAAAGAGGGAAAGCTAAAAAAAATATTTCCTTTCTACAATTGGCAGAATTGTAGATCAGACTTACTCTGTATGAAATACACAGGATTCCTTCTGTAGAAAGTGGTTTTCTTGGAACCCAGTTTCCTTTTTTTTATGGCCTGAAAAAGGGAACATGAGACTTAAAACTTGACAGTAGTGACAACTTGGGTAGAATTTTTAGAAATTCTAAAAATCAGGGGGATTACAGGAAGAAGCTGATAAGAGATCTTGGTGGTTTTGCACTTTGTTTTTTAGGGAACTATCAGGAAAAGTTTGATATGGATGCTAAGATGTCCAACTTAACAGCCCCAGCCCACTTTCTGGATTTGTTTTTTTCATTTCTGAGTGAGATCTTGTCTAGGAGCCTGATAAAGCTTTGGGCTGTCCCAGGGACTGTCTCCCTCCACCTCATTAAACCCCATTTTTAAACAAGTACAAGTACAAGGCCTGCAGTGAAAGGCTACTTTGTCAAAGCAGCTGGGTTGGTATTGAATTATTTAAGGGGATTCCATACCAAAGAATTAAAATTTTCAGTAAAATCCTATTCTTGGTTGTTGCTTGGTTTTGAGGAAGGTGTAGGGAGATTAGAAGGAATTATTCAAGGTTTCCTTTGTCAAATTTCACTATGAAAAAGAATCAAAAACAGTGACTAAAAAGCTTCAGAGGATTGCTGTTTTATCTGACAAAGTCTTAGAACTTGTGTTTTGTTTTGGTTTAAATGGTACTCACAGTGAAATGCCCAAGTTTCCTCTTTTCCAGTACCAAAACTGAAGTCTTCTAGATGGATCTTTGTGTCTTCTGGCAGGGCTGCTTCACAAAAGTTATTAAAATCTTCCTGAAAAGAAAGATGATCATTTGCTAAAATAAATACCAGAGGAATTTTAAGTTCCTGCTTTGTGATACCACCTCAGATCCAGAACAAACATTGTGAAACATTCAAAGACAGGACAGCTGGGGCTGGGCTGAAGGGTTTTGCTGGGTTTAAACAAAAAGCTGGTGCAGTTCTCAGAACTTTAGCTTCTACAGCATGAAAAATGCCACACCAGGTTAAAGATATTATTCAGTAAGGGGTTTGCAACCCTTTATATTGGCACCTCTGAGGCAGTTCAGTGCTTGAGGTACAATATTTATGGTAAAATGTGCTGTTAAATATTGATTAAACCAAAGCCCTTACCCATTTGGCACTGCTTTTGCTGCTCTGTTGCTGAATCTCCCTGCTACATCCTCTTTGCAGGAAAACCTATTTCATAAGCAGAAAAAAAAAAGCTGCTTAGAGTGTTCCCTTTTATGAACAAAAAGCCCAAATGTGAGCCCATTTCTTCTGCTGCCTGCCAGAAGCTTCCAGGCTAATTATAAGACTTTTTCCCAGTGTTTTCACTGGGAAATGGCTGGAGGATGAGAAGAGTATTATGGTACATTTGCTGGCTACATTTTTATTTTTTTCAAGTTTCTTTGGGGTCCCCTGAATGCTTTATTTCATTAGATACTGTGGCAAAACAAAGCTATTTAAAATGCACAGGGTAGAACTGGCTCTTAGATATATTTATCACAAATTAAAACACAAAAAAAGATGTAATTTTCAAAACTGCTAGACAACAGGTAAAAACTGGCTGTGATTTTTTTTTTCCTCTTTTTTTTTTTTCTTTTTTGACCATTTAGCACTCCCCTGCAGCATATATCCAATTTCTCTTTATTCCTTGTGTAATTTCCAGGAGTATTTTTAGGGGATGTTCCACCAGGTGGCTCTCAAGGCCCAGAATGTGAGAACTATTTGGTGTAACTCCCAACTAAGAGGACTTGGGATCACAAGGGGTGTTGTCAAAAACTGAATTTTACTGTTATATCAGATATTTAGTCTGAAAACCACAAAGAATAGTGATCAATACCTTGATCACTTCGGGTAAAAAAATGCCCTGCAAAGAGTAATAATGATTCTGGGGAATAAAAATTAATATTTAACACCCAATATAGTAAAAATGCTGAATATCAGTTGGGTATTAGAGAACAGGGAACACACAGCAAGGGGCAGGAGATTCTTTGCTTATTATTGAAGTCTTTCCTTAAATGTTCTTTTTGGTCTTCTTTCAAAAAAATATTTGCTGCTTTGCACTCACAAAATATTAAACCTCTATTATAAGAAGAGAGCAGTATTAGGTTTTATAATTTTGCCACATCTGAACCAGTGTTTTTGCCTCTTCTGAACCAGTGTTTAATTTATCTTCCTATATTCAAGCTCATGGAATTAAAAGGCAGCAAGTCAATAAAATGAGTATTTCTTTAAGAAGAGAGCTGAAATTAAGTTCTGAAAGTACCCAACAGAATTTTGTCCTGTGTATTAAAAATTATAGATACCTGTGAGTAAAGAAAAGGACAAAACTAAAGAATTTGCTGAAAAACAAACTACTGGGAGGAAAAAAAAAAAATAAAATCTTTTGATTCCACAGAAGTCTGGAAGCTCATTGAGCTGTTTGGGGACAGTCACTGCTCAGCACTGGTCTGAGCCATGAGCTCTTCTCCTGTCTGAGCTGCCATTGTGTTTTTAAGTGGTTTTCTGAGAGAAAAAGGACAAAATGAGATAAATTGGAGGATGATGATTGTCCCTGTGATCTCAGTGTAGATTTGCAGGGGTTTTGGAGGTGAATGGAGTCACTGCAGACAGGAGGTGGTGACACAAGGATGATCCTGGGGCTGGGTTAGAAATATTCTGTTTAGTCCCTGGCCTCAAATAATGCCTTGGAGAGAAAGCAGCATCTATTGCTCCAGAATTCTTTTATACAGCAACAGGGGACACTAAATTACAGGGTGTCTTAATTAGTGTTGAGGTTGTGAAAGCTACTTAAGTAAAAGAAGTGGCCAGCATTAAGAGCTGCAATATTTCTTAGAGGACCTTGAACTCTGGCTCATGTTTTTGATGTTCTTTTGTGGCATGAACTTTTCCACGCATGTTTTTAGTACTTTTTAATGGTGATGCATTTGGGGAGGGCTGTTTGCATTCCTCTCCTCCAAAAGAGCCACTTCTCCTCTCTGAAAAGGCCAAGTTAATGAAGGCAGCCCAGCAGGCCTCCCTACTTTTGTGGTCAAAGGGTGATTCAGATGGTTTTCCAGGCTCTTTGGATGGCAAACCACTGACACTTTGAATGGCTGAGGAGTTTAAAATGAAAAATGAGTAACCCACTAGAGGTAAGTTTGACAAGCCACCTCCTTTTACCACATTATTTTCTAGACATGCATCCTGTATCCAAATAAAACTAAATGGGGTTTATCCTGATGAATATTCTTTAAATTAGATATGAAACTATTCTGGCTGAACTTAGCTTTTTCATTAAAATACAGGCTGTCTGGAAAGAATTTCCTTAAATCCTTAAAACCAACATAAAATATAGCCCTGACAACTCAGTCTGACTTGTAGTGCCCATTTCTTTTGTAGTCTGGTTGTTTACTCTAAAAGCCAAAACATAATTGGTGCAAGGGACTTTTGTGGAAGAAAACTCTCCACAAGAAACCCAAACTGCATTTAGTTTCCTGCCCTGAGGAATCAGGGTGTTTCACAGCAATTCCTTACAAACCCCTCGTGCAGGCAGAGACATTTTCTGAATCCTTTCAGAAAGTTCCACCTGGCCTTTGAGTTTAGTGCTGAGCACAGGGGCAGAATCCCTTCCCTGGACCTGCTGGCCACGCTCTTCCTGAGCCAGCCCAGGATGCCATTGGCCTTCTTGGCCACCTGGGCACACTGCTGCCTCCTCTTCAGCTTCCTGGCAATCCAGACTCCCAGCTCCCTTTCTGCCACTCTCTGCCCAGCCTGGAGCTCCCCAGGGGGTTCTTGTGTTGAACCTCATCCCCTTGGGATCAGCCCAACTCTCCAGTCTGTCCAGGTCCCTCTGCAGAGCCCTCCTGCCTTCCAGCTGATCCACACTTCCCCCCAGCTTGGTGTCATCTGCAAATTTGCTGCTGATGGACTCAATCCCCTCATCTAAATCATCAATAAAGAGATTAAACAGCACTGGGCCCAACACTGATCCCTGGGGGACACCACGGCCGCCATTTTGATGCAGCCCCGTTCAGCTCCACTCTCTGGGCCCCTTCCAGCCAGTTCCTAACCCAGCACAGATGCCCCTGTCCAAGCTGTGGGCTGACAGCTTTTTCAGGAGAATCCTGTGGGAGATGGTGTCAAAGCCTTGCCTTTTCTGCTGGGCAGTTTTTGGGGTTGTTGTCACCAAAAGTGCAGGACCCAGCCCTTGGAATGTTGAACCTCATCCCCTTGGGATCAGCCCAACTCTCCAGTCTGTCCAGGTCCCTCTGCAGAGCCCTCCTGCCTTCCAGCTGATCCACACTTCCCCCCAGCTTGGTGTCATCTGCAGATTTGCTGATGAATTTGCTCCTGTCACTCCAGGAGTGCTTGGAGGTTGCTGCCAGCAGAGGAAGGGCAGTGTTTAACATGACATTATCAAAGCACTGACTTGGATTTTAATTGTTGGAACTCCTACATGGAATTTAATGGGAATGACAACTGAATTGTAGTAACTTGGTTTCTTTTCTCATTAGTTACCTTCAGGTTCTGGTCACAGTCAAACAGTTCTTTACATCTGAACTAGCATGCAAGGTTTGTTTCCACTTTAATAAAGTTTAGGTGTTCTCTACAGGCAGTGAGTTTGCCTTTAAAAGGCATTTAAAGGAAAAAGGGCTCACTTTCTGAAGAGCTTCTCTACCATATTTTATTTTAAAAGCTAGATAAGAAACTCTTGTGAAAGCTAAATAATATACTTTTCCTAAAGTTTCCAGAGTAACAAATCAAGTTTCAATTTCTAATCTTAAATACATACTGGTTTATTATGGTAATGAAAGATGCCTCTCTAGATTAATTATTTTCTTGATTCTGCTTTTGTCATCCATCTCAGTCATTTTCTTTTCCAGTTATCACAGGAAAAGATGACCTCACTGTGGGTGCAACTACAAGTGGAGGAGTGAATTTTTACCCCTGGACAATAGATAATAAATATTATTCTGCAGATATTCACCTCTGTGTGGTACCAAACACCTTTCTTGTTACTGGAGATATTGCTGAGTCTGTGCAAGCATTTGTTGTGTACTTTGACAGCACAATAGTAAGTCTCCTGCTTTATTATATTGCTTTTTCTGTATGATATAGTTGCCTTATCACAGTATAAACACAAATTATATTCTCTTCATCTAGTGCCAGCCATTCCTTTCAGGCCATTCTGTTAATTGTCAGTAGATAAATGTTAATTCTGCCTCCTACCAGTAAAAACAGTTCCCTTCCCTTTTACTGTCAGACTTCAGCTGGAAGATTCAGTGCTATCATCTCACAGAAAATTCCTCCTACTAAGCTGGCAGCAGTGAAAATAAAGCAAGAACCAGAAAGACTGAGACAAAAAAAAAAAAATATTGTAATTAAGGACCTGCTTTTCACCACAGATGGGAGTGGCTGCATCACACATTGAGCAAAGAGAGCCTGGCATATTTCCTTACTTCATTTTCTTCTAATGCTATCAATGATTTAAAACTGCTTTAAAAACTGAAGTATTAAGGAATGTATTCAAAAGAACTTCTTTTTTTTTTCCTCCCCTCTAGAAGTCTGGACTTGATAGTGTCTCTGAATGGCTTCCCCTGACAGAAGAGTGGTTACCAGAAGTCATGATCCTCGTTTGTAACAGAGTATCTGAAAATGGTAGGAAACCAGAGACAGTTCCCAACTGGCTCAGAATTATTAACCTTGCAGAGTAATTTTGTTTTCTAGTTAAATCAACACAATTGTTTCTCAAAATACCTGCACGAGGCAGGACTTGAGATTTCCTTGAGAAGAGCCCAGTTACTTCTGTGACCAGGAACACAAGTTTTAAGCTAGAAAAATAATTGGGTTAAAAAAAAAAAAAAAAAAAAAAAGTTAAAATAATCAGAATTTTACAAACTTGGGCTCCATGTATCATATTCCTAGGATGCCAGAATGCACTTATTTAGTAAAATAACTAAAAAATTAAGGTTAATGGATGTCCATGGTCCTCTCTGGTTAAGAATGAGGATGACTTGGTTGCAGAGTGGAAACAACATTCCACTTTTTTACCATTTGGACATTGAATAGATGTTTGCTTTGGTTCTAGGCAGCACAACAGCAAGCTCTAAGGTGCAGATATGTTCCAGTAACATAATTCAGATTCAAACCACCTATATTTCCCTTCAAGTAGCCACTGCAGAGCCATTTCACAGAATCACAGAATGTGTCATTCATTGGAAGGGACCTCTGAAGATCATAGAGTCCAACCCCCCAGCCAGACCAGGACCAAGACAAGGGCAGGTCACTCAAAAATGCTAAATTAAAATTTGATTTTAAGGTGTTGGAATCAAATTCAAAGTAAATGAGGGACCCCCACCAGCTACTTTTTCCCCATACAACCCAAAATAAGCAAACAATTTTGAGATAATAAAATGTAAAGATTCAACTGCTGATATTAGTCCAAGAGTGGATGTTTAATTTGCATTTTTGTTTCCCAACTTTAGGTGTTAGCAGACAAAAAGCTCAAGAATGGTGCATCAAGCATGGCTTTGAACTGGTAGAACTCAGCCCTGAGGAACTGCCTGATGAAGATGGTAGGACTGCTGCTTCTGTTGGGATTTTTCAGACTGGAAAAGCACACCAAAATATCTTCTAAACAATTGCAAGGGGTATAGCTTTATTTATGTGCTGCATGATTACAGCATGGAATGCTCCCACTTGGTGAGGCTTAGTCTCAGCTATAAAAGGTCAGGAGGAGGAGGAGGTTATTTCCTCCAAGAAATTCTGTTTGTCTCCTCCCAAATACAGCTGCTGTTTATGTAGCACCTACATAAAAATAATATCTGCTCCATTTTCTGGCACTAATCCTAGGGCTGTATTGATGGATGACAGGCATTTATATCTCACTCTGGAAATAAATCTAAAAAAAACCAACCAAGAGCCAGAGAGACACACAAGGGCTGGAAAGTTACTTAAGAAAAAAAATAAATTCTAAAACTATTGTATGTACCAGAAGAAAACAAGACATTATTCAAACAGTGACATGATGGACTGCAAAGGGCAGGTGGTTAAAAACATTTTAGTTTAGCAAGCACTGTTACACAGGAAATAAAGCAGTTTCAAAATCACTGGCTGACCATATCTTGAAAAACCCCATCAAGCAAAGTCAGAAGAGTGATGTGTGATGTTCCACTGCTGAAAAGTGACTGTGCACTTCCTGACAGCCTTATCAGCATCAGCCCCATTGCCTCATTTCTGGGGTACAAAAAAAAAAAAAAAAACCTGTTTACATCTTACCTCAACAAGACAAAAGGAGATAAGCAGCTCCATTTCCAGGCTTGAGGGGAATTAGTCACTAACATTTGCTCTTTTTCAGGTTCAGCAAGTACATAAATAATCACCAAAAATAATTTAGTCTAAAGGTCTTCTAAGCTAGAACTCAAGTTTCCCCCTCAACCCATGCCTATATTAAAATTGTATTTCAAGGAGCTAATAAACACCCTCCCCTTCCCCCATCTGTATTTTTTTTTAGCATTTTGTTAGTCAGGGGAGGGATGCACATTTTTCTGATCTGTAAAAACAAGAAAAAATGGAAGTTGGTACCCCTTAGACTCAAGTTTTCTTATGAAGTGCTTTAAAAGGAAATACTAGTATTAAATCAATTTATTTTTCTGTTGGATAATTGTTGTAAAGAACAATCTGTTTACCATTTCAACAGTCTAAGTAATGGGAATATTAATAACTCAGGATGATAATCTGCAGAGTAATAGGATCTATGTTCTTTCCTGGATTTTTAATATGGTAATTGGCTCACAGTGACTCATGCACAGGAGGAAATGTGTTCCAGTGAGTAAGATGTTTACTCCATAAACATACCCTGTGAATTACAAAAAATACAATGGACACAGTAGACAGAGTGGGCCAGGATCTGTTTAAAAATTATGACATTTCTGGCAGCTCATCACAAATTAACTGGACCTCTTGCTATGACAAGGCTGTCAGACAAGTTTTTGTGGGGTAAGGAAAAGAACTCAGTTTGGAGACTGTTGATAATGATTCTGGGACCAAACCAAAGAGCAGAGGGCAAAATATTTGATCTAAAATATTTGATCTTGATAATGACTCTGGTACCAAACCAAGGAGCAGTGTTGTAGAGGGCAAAATATTTGATCTAAAATATTTGATCTTGATAATGACTCTGGTACCAAACCAAAGAGCAGTGTTGTAGAGGGCAAAATATTTGATCTAAGGGGTCACAGGCAGCTTTAAATTTATTTTTAAAAGCTGTTTCAATCATTGCACCTGTCCCTGAGTCATCCTAAAAGAGTTGGATTTTTAAGCAATCACATTTTTGTATCCAGAAGTTTTTTTTTGGTTTGTTTATTTCCCCCATACTGCTTTGTGAGACCTGCACAAACATGGGAAGCTGACTAAACTGAGGAAATGGGAAAACTGACTTTATACAAAGTGGTGTCAGATCTATTCAGTAAATAAGTAAAGAAGTCTGAATAATGCTTTCCCTGGTCTTTCCAGTTACTCTAATTCACAGGGTTACTGGAATATTTGGAGTTGGATTCTGGGGATAGCCTGACAATGATAATTTTCATTTTTAACAAGCATCACACTTTTTAAAATGGCTGAAGTTCTTGACTTTCCAAAGGAAGGAACAGTAATTATCCATCTATTTTTATGCTGTGCAGCATTCTGAAAGATCTTGGGGTAAAAGAAGCCCACTTGGAACTTAGATATCTCTACAAAAAGCTGAGAGTTTAAAATATTTACAAGCTTAACCCAAGAAAAAAGGCACTAACAGGGATTTGTCTGAGCACCCATGAGGCCAAAGCAAGGAATTGGTGTTCTTTAACAGAAGCAGGAATTTCTATTGATGCAGGAAGTAAGATGGGGCAGGCACTCAAACACACAGCTTCTTTCTTTCAGCCACTTGATGATTTTTGGCCTCATTCTTAGGGGTGCAATGTTTTTCTCTTTTGGTTCAGATGATTTCCCTGAGTCCACCGGGGTGAAACGCATCTTACAAGCCTTGAATGCCAACGTCTGGTCCAACGTGGTGATGAAGAGTGGTATGTGACACAGCTCCCTCTGACATGGATTTAGGAGAATGCAAGGCTTAGAAGTCTTAATATTTTTAGCAAAAAAAAGTTTAAGCTGAGCAGCTGTAGTGCTATGAAGAAAAAGAGCACACTGCAGCCTTTTACACGGAACAGTAGGGTCTCAGGTGTTGCTTTCATTGTCCTTTAATCATAGAATCATAGAATCATAGAATCCTAGGGGTTGGAAGGGACCTGGAAAGATCATCTAGTCCAACCCCCCCTGCCAGAGCAGGGCCCCCTAGAGTACATCCCCTAGGAACGTGTCCAGGTGGGTTTTGAATGTCTCCAGTGAAGGAGACTCCACAACCCCCCTGGGCAGCCTGTTCCAGGGCTCTGTCACCCTTACAGTAAAAAAATTTTTTCTGATATTCAACTTGAACCTCCTATGCTCCAATTTACACCCATTACCCCTTGTCCTATCACTGGTCACCACTGAGAAAAGCCTAACTCCATCTCCCTGACACTCACCCCTTACATATTTGAAAACATTGATGAGGTCACCCCTCAGTCTCCTTTTCTCCAAACTAAGGAGACCCAGCTCCCTCAGCCTTTCCTCATAAGGGAGATGTTCCACTCCCTTAATCATCTCAGTAGCTCTGTGCTGGACTCTTTCAAGCACTTCCCTGTCCTTCTTGAACTGAGGGGCCCAGAACTGGACACAATACTCCAGGTGTGGCCTCACCAATGCAGAATAGAGGGGGAGGAGAACCTCTCTTGACCTACTAACCACACCCTTTCTAATGCACCCCAGGATGCCATTGGCCTTCTTGGCCACAAGGGCACATTGCTGGCTCATGGGCATCTTCTTGTCTACCAGGACCCCCAGGTCTCTTTCACCTCCACTGCTCTCCAGCAGCTCAGCCCCCAACCTATACTGGGACATCGTGTTGTTCTTCCCCAAATGCAAAACTCTACACTTCCCCTTGTTGAATTTCATCATGTTTCTCCCTGCCCAACTCTCCAGCCTGTCTAAGTCTCTCTGAATGGCAGCACAGCCTTCTGGTGTGTCAGCCACTCCTCCCAGCTCAGTGTCATCAGCAAACTTGCTGAGGGTACATTCTATACCCTCATCCAAGTCGTTGATGAAGATATTGAACAACACCAGTCCCGGTACCGACCCCTGAGGGACTCCACTGGTCACACACCTCCAACCAGATTCTGCCCCATTGACTACAACTCTCTGACTCCTTCCTTTCAACCAGTTCCTGATCCACCTCACTACCTGATCACCAAACCCATACTTGATCAACTTATCTACTGATAATCTACTGATAATCCTCTGAGAAACCTGAAGACAGTGAGGTTTATTCCTGTTGCTCCATCTGTTCCTGCTCTCTGTGTGCTTAAACTTCCTCTCTACCCACAAACTGAGTTAAATATTCCCCTAACTCTTCAAATTCCAATGAAAAATGAATGCCTGTTCCACCAAGCTCCAGCAGCAAATGCCTTGCCATGATCAGCTTGCTCTGGTTTAGTGAAGAAGCAGTAAGTGTTAAATCCCAAATTTGTTACAGTTTTTTGAAAAAGAAAATTTGAACCAGGGCTGAGAACAGCACCTGTGGAGATGAGATGTGGCAAAGAAGTAATTTCAGATGTCTGCTGAAGGACTTCCTTAGTGCCTTTCAAGAAGAGCAGGCTTCCCCACAGAAAAGCCCAAGTGAGGACAGGGAAGCTACAGAATTTTTTGAAAACAGTACAAAAACCAGACAAGCTCAGATGATTTAATGCAGATAAATGGTTATCAGATGGATAGAATTTTGGAAAAATCACTCTGGGATTTTACTAATTAGAAAGGAAATGCTGTGGCTAGCCCAGAGTTATTGGGAGGGTAGATACTTCCATTTACTTGAAAACCTTTGATGACCTTTTTAACACAGGAAATGAAGGGAGGTTGAACTCCTGGGGAGTGCTGGGGAGGCTTCTGCTGCAAGGTGGTTACTGGGACTCAGTAGAAATGGGATGAGAACCACTAAACCCATAATTTTTAATTTTTTTTTTTTTTTTGGTAGTGTTTCTTGTACCACATCAGAATGAGGTTAAGCTCAGTTCTAAGTTCAGGTAACCATTGTACAGAAATAGGGAGCCACTTGAGATGGTGTGAAGTTATCTCCCTGCTGCTAAAACCATTTCTGAACAGTGGATTATTTCCTGTGCTTGACAGATGCCACATTACAGAACAAACTTATGTCACATGTTCTGTTCTTCATGGGGGGAAATTCCTGTGCATCATTGATGTGTTCTGGAAAGGTCAGGCTCCTTGAAAATCCAGATTTTTCTTTCTCCACACTACAGAAACCACTCAGCATTGATGCACATGACTACAAACCCCTCAGGAAGTGAACTATATTTGGAATTTGTTGCAGCCTGGTTTGCCTTTTGCCTTCAAAGGGAAATGGTTGAGCTCATTTTACTTAAAGAAAACTTTTTATAACCTGTAAAGTGTCTTTTGTTTTCAACTTCCTCCTGATCCTGGAAACTGGCTGCCATGTAAATCAAACTTCAGCTTTCCTCCAAATGATCTACAACTGCTGGCCTTGTAGAAATGGGGCAGTTGTGCTTCATGAGAAGATTTTTCATGAAGTAGTAAGGGCTCATGATACTGCTAAGGTTACAGCATTGCCTTACTACAGCTCTCCCTCTGCCTGAGAATTTAACTTTACAGATAAAGGGCAGAAATGGCTTTTTTTTCCAAATACACACATTAAACCTGTGTTATTTTAAGGTGTTTTATCTTAAACACATTTCTTCTCAAGTTGTGAAGCAGTGGGTTGTTTTTTTTCACACACCCACTAAGAAAATTCCTGGCCTTTTAACTTCTTTCCACTGACCTTTAAATGCTTTCTTTCTCATACCAATTAATAACAACAGGTATTAAACACTGCAAAACTGACTTACAAATACTTTACACCAAGCAATACCACATGAGTTAGGAGCCAATGAAGCAGTTTGGTCTCTCCCAGAAGAAAACCAAGAAGTCTTACCTGAAATTCTCCAGAGGGCAATTCCCTTTTGTGGTTGGTGGAGACTTTTGGTCCTCCAGGCCTCAGAGCTCTCTCCAGGCTGAGAATCAGGTGGTTTTCTTCTCCTTTGTGTAAAAAAACCAGGAGTAAGTCTTCAGCTCACACCTTCCCCTCCCAAAGGGGAGGTTGTCCTCAGCTGCCCCTTCAAGAGCAGAGTTAGGAGATGGAGGAGACAAGAAGAAAAGCAATTTATTGCCCCCTGAGAGAGGCTCCTTGGCTGCTTTCCTGCTTAAATCCCTGCTCAGGGATCCCAGCTGAAGCTGCTTACATAGGGTGGGGCCAGGAATCAGCTCCTTACAAATAATGAGCCTGACTTACAGGACTTGTTTAAACTTAGTTACTTAAACAAATTATATTTTTTTCCTTTTCAACTCCCGTTTTGTGGTAATTTGGGATCCTCACATATCACAGAATCATGGAATTGGCTGGGTTGGAAGGGACCTCAGAGATCCCCAAGTCCAAGCCTTGCTCCACTCCCCCCGTGGTTCCCAGCCCATGGCACTGAGTGCCACATCCAGGCTCTTTTGAAATATCTCCAGGGATGGAGAATCCACCCCTTCCCTGGGCAGCCCATTCCAATGCCTCAGCACCCTCTCCAGAAAGAAATCCTTTCCTAATATCCAACCTAAACCTCCCCTGGCAGAGCTGATGCTCTGCCAGGGGAGGTTTAGGTTGGATATTAGGAAAAAATTCTTTAGTCTGTGCCCTCTTGTCCCACTGATATCAGCCCAACCCCCCCTGGCTCCAACCTCCTTTCAGGGAGTTGTAGAGAGTGATGAGGTCTCCCCTGAGCCTCCTCTTCTCCAGCCTCAACACCCCCAGCTCCCTCAGCCCTTCCTCCCAGGAATTCTGCTGGATCCCTTCCCAGCCTCCTTGCTCTTCTCTGGACCTGCTCCAGCACCTCAAGCTCCTTCCTGAGCTGAGGGGCCCAGAACTGGACACAGGACTCAAGCTGTGGCCTCCCCAGGGCTGAGCACAGGGGCAGAATCCCTTCCCTGGACCTGCTGGCCACGCTCTTCCTGAGCCAGCCCAGGATGCCATTGGCCTTCTTGGCCACCTGGGCACACTGCTGCCTCCTCTTCAGCTTCCTGTCTGCTAAGCACAGGCTGTGGAGGAATAGGAGATGAGGATAATGGGAAAGTTTTTGCTGGGAAATGAGCATATCTGAACCCTGAGGCTGTGCTCAGAGCTCTGCAGCTATTGATGATTTCTGTGGACTTCATCACCAGGGAGCCAGCAGCTATCACAGCACCTTGAGTGAGGGTTTTGGTTTTTTTTTTTGGCTCTGATGCTGTAGGAACACTGTGTAAGGCATCACCCACTTCCTGAATTGCACCCAGGAGCTGCAATGACTTCTCCATCCAATAAAATAAATTTATAGGAAGGCTTTTTGAAGGGTGTGCCTCCCAAGTGTTACATCTGCCACCTCCCTAACCACGAATCCAGAAAAAAAAAAAAGCTGCTTTTCAGAGAGCCCTGCTGGAGAATCCAGTTCTTTCTGACTGGGAGAGGAGTTTGTAACCAGGCTGGCTGAGGTTTTGTGTGTTTGGGGGGGTGGGGATGCAGCCCCTGCATCATTTTTCTGTACAGGACAAACTCAAATCATGGATATGAAAGCAGCACATGATGAGGTCACTTCACCCACCCCTCTGCCAATGTGGGAATGTTCTCTCTCAAGTACATTCTGGATTGCAATGTCCAATCTAGCTTCAGATGACTCAGAAATTGGCTAAATGTCCATTTCTGCAGTTTCCCAAAGGACAGCTCAGCCTGCTGAAACTCAGGGAAGCTGCTTTGCTTTGGGTTACAAGTCCCAATCTTTTAGCACTCCATTACCTGTTAATTTACCTGCTGGACACCACATGTCTTGAAGCTTTCAGCTAGAAAGGCAATTCTGGCAGCTGGGCTGGTTCACTTCTTCCCAAAACTTTGGCCAGGGATCTGTTAAATCAGCAAAATTGGGTAAAACAGAGTCAGTTGAAAGAAATACCTGCTGGGGAGTGGGAGAAGAGGGCTGGGGCAGGACATACATTGGTCTAAGTACCCAGTGAAGGCTACTAAACATGAAAAGAGGGCTTAGTAATCCTCTGAGGGAGATGTGCTTACATGTTTTCTAGAGAGCTGATGTGTTTTGTTACAGATTCCACTCCTCAAAATGAAATTTTGTGTAAAGGGCAAGTAAATTTGGACAGTGCATAAAAATTACATCACCTCAAGGTTTTGAGTCTGGAGCTTAGTCATTAGTTTAATGTTAATTTAAAACACATTTTAAAAAAAAAAAAGTAATCTTTCTTCTGGCACAAGTCATTGTTTCTTGGCTATTTGTAGGGAAAAAACCCTCAGCATTATTTCTTTTTTAGTTGACTAAAATGCTGAGATTTTCAGAAAAATCTCCTGAGTCCCTTGTGTAACTGCAAATATTTACTACTCAGTGCAAGACCAGCTGAAAACATGGCTTAGAAAAAAAAACACCTCATAATACCACCAGCTATGCATGTATTTTTATTTTTCAAGGAAAGTTTTAAAACCAATTTAATTTAAAAATACTGTACTGCATCTCTTAGCTGATTATTTAGGTTTAGGTGTGAATTCACTTTTTTTACCTTGGGTTTTAAAACCCATTGGAATACACAGCAGATGAGCAGATGTGGAAAGCCCCAGAGCACCTTTTAGTGTGAAAAAATGTTGGATTTGATGCCTGGGTCCTTCCTTGAATTCTGAATTAGCTCTTTAAAAATAGTTTTTGCCATTATTGTAGTGCTCAACCTGATCAGGCAACAGGTGGATAAGCAAAGGAACTTGTTGGATTTCCTGTATCTAACCACAAACTGTCCTGTGGACAGTGAGACCTGGTCCAGTGGATGTTAGGAACAGCAAATGCTGCTTCTGTATTTTGGAAAATCCCTTGTTTGGAATCAGAAATAATTTGCCAGGTCAAATCCCAACAGTGTCTTCAAATAGGAATTAAAAAAAGAGGTCACATCTCATCTTACACATTTTTGGCAATATTTAGCAGTAAATATTACCAATATAGCTTAATAAGCTTAAAGAATATGAAAAATATCTGCTTAAAATATATTTTCAAGTTCACTGACAGTTCTTCAGGGTGCTGCATCTCTTACCTGAAATATTCTGCATCCCATCTGATGAGTTACAGCTGGGATAATATTGCATTTTCTGTCCAACTAACAGCTGGTTTGTTTTCAGACAGGACCCAGGGCTTTGGTCTCCTCAGCACCTTAGCAGGTGCCAACTGTAGCATTGGGTCAGAAGAGAACCAAGAGAGAGAAGTAAACAGTAATTCCTATTTCTTGTTCTCTGCTCATACTGTTCCCCATGTTGCTCTTTCCCTGGGGTGGGGGTGGCTTTTTTTTTTTTCCTTCTCAAGAAATGCTTCACAGCCTGTTGGAATTCTAAGGGGAAGCATTTCTGAGGTCTGAAAAACTTTATTTTTTTCTTCCAAGTCCTCAGGGCTGGGAGCTTGCTGGTTTTCAGCAAGGACATTGCCTCAGAACTCATCATTTAACCTGGAGATATCCAGTTGTGTGCTCAGTGCTGGGTGTTGCTCACACTGTCTGTGTAAATATTTTACCCCAGACAGCCCCCTGGAGCCAAGGAAAGATGATTAAAACCTCCTTTCAATATGTGGGCTTTCATTAACATCCAGGAGCAGCACTTTATGCACAACAAAACCTATCACTTGATAACATTATTTAAAAAACCCATCATAAAAACCATTCATGTGCTCCTTGTGTACAGGGCTGCAATTTGGTACAGGTTTTGCAGGCAGTAGCAGTTTCAGATAAAGAGTTAAGTTTTTCAAGTCAAAACAAGGAGCACCTGATCTGCTCCTGCTGCTGCTTTTCAGGTCCATTATTGAATATTCTTATATCTTTTTTTTTTTTCCTGACAGCCCAATACAGCAGCAGCAGAGAGCAGAGAGTCCCATGGAGGCAGCAGAGAAGATGGAGCTAGCCCAGACAACCAGCAGATGGGCAACACTGTAGGTAAGCTGGGCAGATACCTTGGAAGAGGTCTGGGATGGTCCCAAAAAGAAGAAAATTGGGACAACTTTGGATAGAACAGAGCCCCTGCAGTGCTACCACCTAGAAATATTCAGGTCTGATTTAGGAAATTGTGTGTATTGTGTCTAGGAACATCTTTCTAAGAACAAAGCTTCAGGCTTTGCAGAGAAAAATCCTCCCAGTTTGAGCCAGGAGGAGGTGAATGAAGTGACTTTACTCAGGCCACTCCTAGGAGGTCCCAGTGTTCAACCTTAAATAATTGCACCACCCCAGGTCTTGGGGGGATCTTCTGAAGGTTGGGTGGTTCAGTTGTGCTCCCAACACACTCTTATTGCTCTTCCATTTACTCTGTGGCTCTTGCTAGACAAATCATTTTCTAATCAGCAAGAAACCTTAAATATTAAATGAACCCAAACCCACTCTTGCCATGTAATCTACCCAAATTAATCACTGCTGTTAATGACACTGGGACTTGTCCAGTAATGAAACATTCCTGTGCCTCCAAGGGAGGGGTTTGCAGATGTTAAAATCCAGTTTTTTACCAGAAAGGCTTCAATTCCTGCTGACAAACCCTTTACCTTCAGCCAGCTTGTGTGCACTTGTTCCAGATGCCATGTTGGATACAGACATTCAGGAGCTGGCCAGCCTGACCACCAGGGATGGTGACCTGGAGAACTTTGAGAGGCTCTTTTCAAAGCTGAAAGAAATGAAAGGTAAAGCACCAGGGAGAGAAACACCAAGCTCTTGCCCTCTCACCCTCAAAGGTTTGAAAGCTGGGGTGGGAGTGGAGAAAACTGCACTAATTCCTCTTCTCCTCTGTACTAATTCCTCTTCTCCTGTTCTAGACAACCTCCTGAGGTTCTCTAAAAGTTGCTGAGCATTTCACTGCTTTGCCCTTCCTCTCAGTGGTGCTCTTGAAAGAAGCAGCTAATGCTCAGCTGACTGCTGCCCCACTGCTTTTGTCCTCTTTGAACTAAACCTACACTTTCCTATAAACAAACATACAGCAAGACTTGGTTTGCTGTTTGGGGGTTTTTTTTTCACTCTACAGCTGTGTGCCAGCCTTGCAGTTTGAAGCTACAAATGGAGCTGGAAGATCAGCTTTCTGGAGATGGAAGCATCAGCTTTCTGCTGTTAGCAAATTGCAGCTGCTCTTGCTAAATAAGAATCCTTTTTTATGGTCTAAAACTGGGTTCTTGGTGGTGCCCCAGTAACACCTGCATTGGGCATTCCTCTCCCTGCTCACTCCTGAGGTTGACAACCCTAAGTAATTTTCTTTTTTTTTTTACAGATAAAGCTGCAACGTTGCCTCATGAGCAAAGAAAACTACACGCAGAGAAGGTGAGGTTTGGAAACTGGCACTGAAATGATTCAAAATGGGATTTAAATGATTCAAAATGGGATTTTTCTTTTTTAAGCTCTAGGTACTTGTAGAGTTCCTGTGTTAAGGGGAGCAAGAACAAACCACACAGTCCTAGGAGAGACTCCTGGGTACCTCCCAAGGACTGAACAACAAACCTGGGATTTTGTAGCACCAGGAAAGGCAAAAATTATGAAAGGAAGGCCTTGCTCTCACCAAGCTTCCACTTAGATCAGTGGAAAAGCCTTGATCTGAAGGAAAATTTAATCCTTAATTAGCCTTAATTAGCACAGGTTTTGTATCACTCCCTTGAATTCTGAATTATTGCCTCTGTGTTGTTGAAATGTCTTCACTTCTGCATTGTGCTTGGAAACTGTTGCTAGCTTCAGCTGCTGCTCACTTTCTGCTTTTCAGATGGTAAATGCAAAAGCTCCAGTCATTTGAGGGGAATTTTATCTCCTTTTCCCCTCTTTTTATCCATTTTTAGGTAGCCAAAGCATTCTGGATGGCAATTGGAGGTGACAGAGATGAAATCGAAGGCCTCTCCTCGGATGAAGAAAATTAAGTTCTTCTCTCACCTGCAGCAACAGAGCAATCCTAAAAAAAGTCATCCCCTGCAAGGAGTGTTTTGCAAAAAGCCCCAGTTAGCTTTAGTTGCTTCCTTGGACTGAAGGATTCTCTTGTAGCACTGTAGTAAGTAACACATTCCACACCACCTCCTGGTTAGAGGGCTTTTGACTGACTCTTCACTTACCCTCTCTCAGAGAATTTTGGAAGGCAATGCATGCAGTTAGAGGAAAGAATAATTAGTTTACATTTTTTTCAGATTAACATTTTTATTGCTTCCTCTTTTGAGTTTAAAGAAACAAGTTTACCAGCACTTATCTTTCTACATATGGCTGGGTGGCTGTGAAGTGACTACTTAATTCAAAACTCAACATTTTAAGGCTTCTTTGATGTAGCTTTTGAGCCAACTTGCTAGTTAAAACAAACCAAATTTATATGAGCCATGAAGAGAAAGTTGCTGAATTCTGCCCTGTTGTGGGATGCTCTGCCAAGGCTGCAAGGTTCATCCTGCTGAGTGCCAAAGCTATTAAAAATGGGCCTCAGGCTTTGAATTCTGTTTATGTCTGGAAGTATGTGTGGGCCTTCCCTGGAAAGTCAGGTGTTCTGTGCCACACTCCCTCAGGTTTCCATTGGAAACTACATTTGGGATTAAATGCAAGACAGATTTTTGCTGCTGTTCCAGGGGTGAAGGCCTAGCACAGACCTTCTGCTGGTGAATTCTCTCCTAAATATCTAAAAAAGAGAAAAGCTACGAGTTCAAGACCCCCCCACACTGTCACCTGGTGCATTTGTGACAGATTTATGCTCCTGGATGTTTGTTGGAAGGCACCAGAGTACAAGTCTTTGAGTCCTGCTTCATGCAGTAAAAAGCTCTTTTGTCCTTAGGTTTAGGATCTTGTCTGTATTGTGTATATATAGGGCCCTAGGAGGAGAAGAAAGGAGGCACAACCTGGTGGGGGAAAGAGAGCAGAAAAGGCAAATCATAAAATCATCAAATAATTTTGGTTGGAAAAGACCTTTCAGCTCATCCAGTCCCACTCTTACCCCAGCACTGCTGAGGCCACCACTGCCCCGTGTCCCTCAGCACCACATCTCCAGGGCTTGGAAACCCCTCTAGGGATGGGGACACCACCTGGGCCAGGCTCTGACAACCCTTTCCAGGGAGAAATTGTCCCCAAACTCCAACCTCAACCTCCCCTGGCACAACTTGAGGCCTAAAGTTCCTCTTGTCACATCCCTTAGAGAGGGAGCCCAACCCCCCCTGGCTCCAACCTCCTCTCAGGGGCTCGCAGAGAGCCAGAAGGTCTCCCCTCAGCCTCCTCACAAGTTCTCCAGACCTTTTTCCTTGTGCTCCAGCTCCCTTCCCTCCTCTGGAAGTGTCTGACAGTTTCTGCCACACTCAGCAGACTGACAGGCAACAAGCAACAGGCAGAGGTGGCCAGCAGACACCCTGACAGCTCTGACCTCCTCAAGCTCTTGTCTGGTGTACTCTAGAGGACAACAAGCATTTTCCCCAAGAGCATTATTTCCTTATCAATCTGAAAAGCTGCCACGTTAAGCAATCTCCCTGAGAAATTTTGAAATTAACTTTTCTAACGTCTGGGTTGGTTTTGGTTTGGGTTTTTTTTGGGGTTTTTTTTTTTTTTTTTTTTTTGGGTTTGTTTTTTTTTTTAAATCAATAAATTTCACGAGTCTTGAGACAGCGACTTTCCATAAATTATTTGACAGCTTTAAATTCTGTGAGCACTTTCACAGTGGTTGACATTCACTGTCTCTTCTTTAAGATTAAGGAAAACTAAAATAAGAGGCTCCTTGGAATGCTGTAAATCATTTCCTGGGTAAAAAACTGCAGCGTTTTCAACTTTTAAGAGGCAGAACTGAAGCTTTGTGAGGAGTTGGAAAAGCATTGCTTGTACAGAGACTTCACCATAATAAACCACCTACTTTTAAGAAGAAATCTTCTTTTTCTAGGGATATATTCAAGGAATTACTTCCCAGGGCCACCTCTTCCCACTGGAATGATAGAAAACAGCTGTGGGGCCTTGCTGTGACTCTGCCATCTCCTCTCATTCCCTTCTCCAGTGAGCTGTGAGAAAGAACCCAAGGTGGTTCCTTCCAAGTAGGGAACAGGTTCCCATGTTTGCTTCTTGCTGGCTGAAAACTGTTTGTCCCTTTCTAAATCTTTGTTGTGTAACAGTGATCAACAGCAAAGAGCAGAGTACACTGAAGGCAGGGAAGAACCCACTTGAATACTCCCTAAAACCAGTTCTTCAGACCTGTGATACTCACGTGGCAGCTTATTTAAATTGAATAAAATTACAGAATTTAAACTCAAACTCTTTGCTGCCTTTTTACAAGGGAGCAGCAGCTGGATTCCCACAAATGCTGCCTTATCCCAGGAAGCAGAATTTCCAGTTGGGAAGCACATTTCTCCAGCCTGCTGCCAGCAGGAGGGGGAATTTTGTATTATAGGAAATACACCCTGGAAGGAGGCCCAACTCTGGTGTAGGCTCTGATCAGAACATTTGGTTTGCCAACTTGTGACAGTTTGGAAGTTGTTTCCCTTTTACCTTGGTGTTGGTTCCCCAGTGCTGAACTGGGACAGCTCTGGATGTGCTGTGGGTGGATGTGGTGGCTTTTCCTCAGTCCAGGTGGTCATGGGAGCATCCAGAGATGCAGAAAATGAATTTTAAGGCACGATTCTGAAGGAAAACATGAGGATGCTCCAGTGGAAATGGGAAGCCTCAAGTTTCTGGCTGTTGTCTGTGCAAGAAAGCACAAAGTGATTGCAGCAGTGGTAGCAAAGGGCACCTAGAGAGGGTTCCAGCAGAAGAGAGCCTCAGACTAAGGAGAAGAAATTGTAATTACAGTGTTTCCTGGGGCACAATGATCACTGAACCTCATGAAAACACAGGATGGCAAATCCAGCTCCCAAGGCTCCAGCAGTTCATGTGTTTCCTCTTTCAATCCCAGCTCCTTGTCCCCAGGGGTCCCACAGCAGCCACGGGAGGGGCTGGTGGTGGCAAGAGAGCAACCACGAGGGACAAACCAAGAACAGATGGAGTGTGTGGCAGGCAGTGAAGAAACCAAACACCACTGGGATAGCATCTTCCTGTTGCTCCATGCTGGAGGCAGCTGCTGGCCAAGGTTTGGTGCCTTTGGGACAGATTTTCTCTCTGAAGGAACCTCCCTCCCCCAAGCCCAGGAGGCTGTTGGAAAGCCCCTTCTCCATGCAGCCAGAGAAGCTGAATCCTCTCTTTCCCCACCAGCATTCCTTGGGACAGTGGCACTTCCTAATCCCAAGGAATCAGGTACAAGTTTGTGGCCTCAGAGAAGACATTCAGCACTCAGCTACAACTCTGCAGCTACAAACACACTCAAGTTGTCTTTACCTTCAGGTTTGGTGCTTTTACTCATCCATCCTTAAACACAGCCCAAACTTGCTACAGTTTTCCTGGGCTTAAAAGGTTTTTCACTGCTTTGACTCAAGACAAACCCTCTGAGGCCACTGGTTTTGTTACCTCCATGAATCAGTCCACGTGGCTTCTGTGGCCAGGCCCTGGTTTTCTCTGTAGCCAGTTCAGTTTGCATTATTTTTTGTGGTTAAAGTAGTTGTTAGGTCCTTAAAATAAATTAAGTGTAAAATTAAACTGGCTCTCTCCAAGTATGCTGCTGTTTGGCACTGCCAACTCCCACTGAAGGGGCTGCAGAAATGCTGTGTTGAATTAATTATTAAAAGAACTCATTACTTGCATACAACAACAGTAATCTGTGTGTCAAACAGCAGTGGAATACTCCAGTAGTGCTTTGGACTCCTGGAAACTGTCCTGACCACCCCTAATTAGTAGATTATAGCAAAAAAAAAACCCAAAAAAACCCAAAACCCCACAACCAAACCAATCCCAACCAACCAAAAAAAAACCCCACACCCAAAAACTCCTCTGTGCAGAACCCTCCAGGTCAGGTGTAAAACCAGAGAAGCCTCTGGGCAGTGCTGATTCACTTTATGACACTGTGGTTATTTTTGGGCTAAGCCTTTGCTATTTTTCACTTATTATCAAACCTGTGGTTTTGCTTCAGTTTTCCATCCTCAGTGCAGATGAGGAGCCTGATACTGAAATCCCTGACACATTTCAGGTGACCACGAGCAGAGCTCACAGCTCAGAGCTGCTTTACTACATCATTCCCAACTTTTGGCAGCAACCCCAGCACAAAACCTGGACAAGACCTTTTTGTGACCACATTGTTGGAAACCTGAGTGGAAAAAGCATCCTCGTAAATCCTCAGGAAAAACAACAACAAAAAAAAAAAAAAATCAGAATTTCAAGTGAAACCCAAGGATTTCCCAGAATTAGCTCACAGAATGCCCTCTCCAAGGCCAGGCTGAATTCCCACATGGATCTATTGTCCCCCCACCTAGGATGGCACCTGAGCTGCAGCTTCTCTGGACACATCACATCCCAGAATCACCTCCAGGTGCAATCCCAGCAAGGACAAGAGCAACAGGACCACATCCACAGCATCCAGGTCCCTCCACCCTGGCTCCTGTGCCATTCCTGATTGCCTCCTGGGCTGGCAGGGAGATCATGGACTTGGAGAAGTCCAGCTTAACAAGGGGCAAAAATCACAGAGCCTGGGAGATAAAACCAGGAAAAAATTTCCACTAGGAACAGAGCACAGCCATGGAACAGCTTATCCAGGGAGGAGCTGAGTAGAATCCCTGCCCTCTAGGATTTTTTTTTTCTTTAAGATTTATCTGGACAAAAGCCCAGCTGACCTGATCTGGTGTTGAATCAAGCACAAAGTTAGACCAGAGACCTCCAGCAGGCTCTTCCAATCATCTCCTCTCTGAATCTGATGAGTGGAGCAGCTGGAAACCAAGTTGTGAGAGGACTTCCAGTTTCCTGCCAGGTGACACATTGGTCAGGTGAAGGCTCCTGAGCAGAGGACATTCCAGGAGCATTCCAGGAGCATCATGGTTATCCCATCCAGTTGTGTTCCTGTCCTGCAGGAGGGAGCAGCTGAGAAGCCAAAGCCAGGACTTCAGCAGAGGATTTCAAAAAGCTCCAATCCCTCTACACAGAAACCCCCCAGGGGTGTTTTAGGGGCTGCCTCATGACAAGGTAAGGACAAAGCAGTAAATATCCCAGTGCTGCTCCTGCATTTCTGGCAGTGGTGTTTCCTAATTCACAGCTGCAGTTTGGTGCACAGTGAATATTCAGCTACCTCAGACTTTCCCAGAAATTCCACAATAAATCCTTTCAGCCACAGTGCTCCCCTTCTGGCCACCTCTGAATCCCCTTAGTTAAAAAAAATCAGTTGCAATTTAAAATTATGTTTATATCTGGCTTTAAATTCTTGAACAAAACTGTAAAAAAGAAGGAAAATCTTACCTGCAGCTGAGATCTTGAGCAAATTACTGGCAACAGCCTCCATGATCCTCAAGGTGCTGCTGTGTCTGAGTTCTCTGGGGTTTCAGAGCTCCAAATACTTTGTGTCCTTATATACCTTGTTACCATAACCTTATTTTCTCATGAGCCTCAGTTTTCAAATCCAAGTTTATTAAAATGTCAAAAAAATAGAACTTACAAGTTTCACATATGAAAGAAGAGGGCATACATAGTACAGGCCTTTAGTAACAAAATAGGTGAATAATGCTGAACAAGCTAAAGCAGGCAGGTGACAGCACTGGGCAGTAACATACAATCTCAGGTTAAGAAAAATCTAAACACTAAATGCAAACATGCTCATACACTGCTAAAAAAAAGGGGCAACAGCTCAGGGGAGTGTGGAGACTCTCAGCTGCCTCCCTGGGGAGGTGAAGGAGATGCTCTCAGCAGCCCAGACTGGTGCAGACTCCTCCCTGGACTGGAGGAAACCTAAGAGGAACCAAAACATCTCTGGGGGAAGAGGTTGCTGACTTTTTAAAGCCTCAGAAAGCTGACAAGACCTGGAGAGCACAACTCAAGGGGCTGTCTGGGAACCTGAGGTGTTGCTGAAGGATAAAGCAGCAGCTCAGGGCAAAGCTCCAGCTGCTGAGTTCTTGCTGGGTTTGCTGGGCCAGGGGCTGCTGCTCAGTTCTGAGCTGAGGCTTTTCCCACCTCAGGGGCTGCCTCATTTCTAGCAATCACCAGAAAGGAACATAGCAAAGATTTAATGCTCCTTAAGTGTCCCTTCGCTTCAAAATTAAATATTTGAGTCATCTGAATACTCAAGAAAAACCATAAATATAGAAGCATGTACACAATAAAACAAATACTGAACTTCTTCTCAATCTACCACTACACAGGGGACTAATTACTTCTCATCCTAGCTTACCAGCTTATTTCTGGAATCCCATTCCTCCTACCTATCCAGTACCTTAGAGAACTAGGGAAGCTCCCAGATGTTTTGTGAAACAGCTGAAGTCCTTCACTGAGCTGCCTTCTTCTTGCTCCTTGTGCTTTTCCAGTTAGGAAGCAGCACCAGGCACTGCTGTGAACCCTCCAGATGGAGTCCTGAATATTGCAGAGGAGGCCTCTGCATGGTTCAAACTCTGCTGATCCTTAAGGGGAGAGGAAACCAATTTGTTTTAACTCTTTTCTCAGAGGTTACCCCCAGCCTTTTCATGGCATGGTATGGGGAGCCAAAGGTTTGGGGGAAATCTGTTGATTTCTCCATCTGTGTACCACACACATGCTTATTCCTGGTGGTTAAATCAAGAGGAAAGCACTGGATTACTTCTAAGAAAAGCTTAACACAAAATACAGACTGCAATTCAGATCAATACATTAATAATAATAATTAAAAAAAAAAAAAATAACAACAACAAAACACCACAGTCATTTAAAACCACAAGGCCATCAGTGTCATCTGCCAGCAGCCAGGCCCTTGTGTACAGCTACAGCAATTTAAAAGAGTCAAAGTTCCTGCTAGTGACTCTCTACTAGTAACAAAAACGTGGGTGAAAAAATCCTGGTGAAAGGAGCCCAGACTGCCACGAAACAGGAAGCTAAGGATGGCTGATTGCTTACATTTCTGCTACACATCAAAGCTACTTTCATAAAGTTGTAGAAAAAAAAGGAAAGCCAAGCAGCAGCCACCTGCAGCTCTGGGGCACAGGAACCCCACACTCCTCCCTCCTCCTCCCTTTCTGTAGTGTCCACAGCATCCAACCTGAGCAGCTCTGAGAAACTCCTGCCCCATCCCCACGGGCTGCAGGGCAGAGGGATTCCCATCAGACTTCAGAAGGCAACTTCAGGAGCCACAAAGCTTTTAGGAATTAGTGAGAAGGCAAAGCAAGGGGAGGAGAGGAAATTAATAATACTTCAGTGGAGATAATCTTCTCAATTTTAACTGGGCTTGCCAGACCAGCTTACATTTTCCATTTGAAGCCATTTTACTCAAGGGATGATGAGATTAACCCCAGTTTTTATGCATCATCTGGATCCTGTTTTTCAAAAGGCATCTATTAATAACAGCCAGCAATTAATTAAGAAGATAGAAATCTGGTTCCTAGAGGAAATCCAGGTCCAATTCTTAGTTTGGCAATTCTGTCTGCAAATTCATATTAAAGTCAGGGTTTATTCCAGCTCTGGGTCAGGCTGGGTTCCTGCCCACACTCTCACCTGTAATGAACTCTCCAACACTGGAATTTAGGATGTGATTTTTTTTTTTTTTTCTTGTTCCTAATGCACAAAGCACCACAAAATCCAATTTCCTCCTCGATTATGTGGACAGTGAAAAGAGTTTGTTCATTAAAATAAGCAAATGTGACTTCAGGACACTTGGGGAGGAAACCTGGGGCCATTCCACATAGATTTTTTCCCCCCCCCTCTCACTCACTAAAGCAGCAAGTCAGGGTAAGTTGTTAGAATTGTGTTAGAAACCTGTATCTGAAAGTAAATGCCAAATCCATCCACAGTGACAGCCAGAGCTACTTTTTTAAGTGGCTAAAAAATCCTACAGATGCTCTTATTGCAGGAGTCCATGCAATCAGAGGTTAATTAAAACCAGACACACTGCAAAAATTAAACTGAAAAACCCCTTCCTAGACACCCCCCAGTGCTATGATCCAAGCCACGTTGCACAGGGAAAGCTGGAATCAAAACTGTGCAGAGAGGATCTTCAAAAGTGCCTCTAGCACCTGGGAGCACATCCACCACTCAGGAGGCTTCCTCAGAATTTAAGTTTCATCTACAAAACATCTCATTCCTGGAAGAAAACTTGGAAAGCATCCCTTCATTTGCCTGGGAAAACAAAGACCAGCACTGAGCCTCCTGGATCATCTGGGTTTGGGTCACCTCCTGCAGCTGCCTCAGGTCCAGAAGTGTTGGGTTTTTAGGAACCAGGAGGTGGGGTTGATAAACAGAGGAGTCTCAAAGGAAGAGGAAAAGCCTCTGGGAATTCCTGGGAGTGTTTGAAATGCTGTAAGAAGCCCCTGCTGGGGCCAGGGAGCTGCAAACCTCAACCTGTGGAGCAGCTCGTGGCCACATCTGGGAGCACAAAAGTTTGCAGGACTAAAGCCTTAACACAAAGCATCATAAAATTCATTCTGCCCTTCCCAGAGCCTGATCTAGCTCATCTTTGTGTGTATGTCTTTCCTATATGAAAAAAAAAAGGAAAAAAAAAAAAAGGAAAAAAAAAAAAGAAAAAAAAAAAAGATTTCCATAGGAAACTGATTATCATTTTCTCCCCTCCCCTTTCTCATCTTTTGGCACAAATACATATGATATTCAACACAGATATAAAGAAACAGATAACTGGATAAGCACTGACAAAGTTATGAGACTTATTTGGCAAATTTGAACCATAAAAAACAAGTGCTAAGGGTTTTTTTCCAGTTGGGGAAGTTGTTTGCCGTGACAGTTGCTGCAGGGAAAAAAAAAAATATTAAACAGTCCAGAGCATGTATATTTAAAACCAACATTTTATAATACAAGTAAATACACACTCTCCCAATCTCTCCAGGCAAAAACCTATCTCAGAGCATTCTAATCAGCTGAGATAAGTTTTAAAACAGAGGGGGGTGGTGTCTGAGATCTCCTGGTTGATTCCCAGTGGGATGTGACAGCCTGGGATGGTCACCTGGTGAACTGCATCTTCTGAAAGAGGCAGCAAGGGGCCTGGGCCCTTCCAGCCCTGGAGCAGCCACTGGATTCACTGAGCCCCCAGCACTTCCCAAGTGGCAGAAACCATTCAGCATGCTGAGAAAACAAGAGTACAAACTTTCTGGGGGGGTTATGCAAACAGACTGCACAACACAGAAGGCTTAATGCCTCCAGGCAGAGCTCCCCACGTGACAAATGTCTGTCTGGGAGCAGCACAAGTCAAAAAAATTGCTGCAGCAATAGCAGAAGGAGCCTGAAGTTTGAGCTTTTGCTTCATGTCAGGCCAGTCTGAGACCATCAGCTGCATCCCTCAAGCAGGAGGCTGCCTCCTTGGGAGTAGTCCAGCGTGGGAAATCCATTCCTTTTGGGAACATTCCTGGGGGAATTGGTTCTTGTCTGGGCTGTAAATGCTTCCTTTCCCCCCTGCTGCTGCAGTCCCAAGGAGGGCAGGTGAGGATCAGGTGGCTGCTGGCAGGGATGCAGGAGTCAGCCCCGGGTCCCACAGCATTTGGCTGTTCAGAGGGGGTGTGTGACAAGGACCTGGAGTTGTGGGAGGCAAATGGGAAGTTCCCTCTGAGCTGTCAGGGGCCCCTCTGTGCTCCCCAGGGCAGGGAGTGAGGGGCAGGATGTGGCAGGAGGCAGAGCACCCACTGCCTTCTCTCTGCTGAAACGAAGTTCAGGGTTTGGTTTTTGGTTTTTTTTTTTTATCATTAGAAACTTCAGCTTCGTATTCTGACTGCCACGGCCCATAACATAGTAACCAAAGTGCTAACAGTTTCAGTGGAAGTGGCTTAAAAGGGGTATTTAGTTTAAAAAAAAAAAAAACCTAAAACAAAGAAAACCCACATTGGAGGGTTTGGTTTTTTTCGCAGATTTTTTTTTTCTTTTTCCTCATCACTTCAACAACTGGGAATTTTTTTACCATGCATTTTGCTAAGGGATAAGCCAATTCCATTTTCCAGAGTCTTTGTTCCTCCCACCTGCCCCTCAGGGAGATGCTTCCTTAGGAGACACTGGAACAACGGATGCTGGGGGAGCCCATTTGTGTCAGGACCTTGTCCAACCACTGCAAGGGGCCATTCAGGTGCAGCTCAATCCAGCAGGGAGTGCTGGTCACAGTCTGACGCCTGGCAGAGAAAAAGGAGGGGAAAAAACCACACAACTGTGGCTTACAAAACTTGACAAAAGTGAAAAGGTTTTACAGCTACTGAAGCATTCTTTCCTGCTTAGACAATAGTCTTGCATGCAAGGCCAGAGGAATGTCTCTCTCCTCTATTACATGCTTTTGGCCTTTGCTGCCAAACTCCTTTTAAAAACCCTACCTTTGCTCTTTACATTTCTTCTGATCCCAGAGGAGCAGCTGACTCTATAACCTATTTATTACTCAGATTCCTGAAAAGAGGCAACAGCCTGTTCCCTGGAGAGAAAGGAAGGTGTTTATCTAAGCACAGTTCTTCAGCTTTTTTTGCAGCCCTTGCCTCTCCTAACTACTTAGAAGCAGTTCACCAAACAGGCAGATTTCTCTCTGTGTAAGAAGGATCAGAATATTCCCTTTTCACCACAGGTTTTAGCAGGATGTGGAAGCAATGAGAATGGCTCAGCCACTCAGAGCTGCTGCTGAGCATCTTTTGCTGCAGAGCTTGGGAGGATGTGCTGGAGGTTTGGACTCCACACACGGAATCCCCAACTGGTTTGGGGCTGGATGGCAACTTCCAGATCATTTAATTCCAATTCCCCTGCCACGGGCAGGGACACATTTGATCAGTTGCCTCAAAAGATGCAGAAATTCTGCAGGGTGTAATAACTTTCCAAGCCTGTCAGATGCAGAAATTCTGCAGGGTGTAAAAACTTTCCAAGCCTGTCAGAAAAGCAGACTCCTAGCATGAAACCATGTGTCTTAAAATCCCTGGAGAGCTGGCAGCTGTGGCCAGAGAGCAGAGGGGGATCCTGGGCTGGGTCAGCCCACACTGTGCTTTTTCTTTTCCCCTGCCACAAAACACTTTCCCTCTCTCCGTTGTTCCCCCTGAGGCCAGACCCCATGGAGTGTCTCCAGATGGAAAAGCAGGAAGAGATGAGGAGGAAAAGAAAGGAAGGGAGGCCAAGGCACAGGGAAAGGGGCTCTCCCTTCCCTGCCGAGGGATGGCAGAAGTCTTGTTCCAGGCAGAGAGGCAGCAACAGCTGCTGTGGAGGAGGAGGATTACAAAGAGAGAGAAATAGCCTGGAAACAGCCTTGTTTTACACCCTCATTTCCCACAGAAGCTGTCCTTGGAATCTGTCTGTGGGTGGGAGAAGCCAAAGTCTGCAGAGCCCAGGGAGAAACCACTGCTCTGGGGGGGCTCCAAGGAGACCCTCTGCTCCTGGGGGGAGCTGCCCTGAGCTCCCAGCACCATCCCTGCTCCTTTGTGGCCAGGTGGAGGAGCAGGAATCCAGGGTCTGGCTCGGTGAGGCTTTGGCTGAGGGCTGCAATTGGTTTTGTTGATGATGAAGCTCTATCTCCAATCCTTTGAACTGAAAATGGCAGCAGGGCCCTGCAGGCACCCCACCCATTCCCGGCTGTCCGGAGCTGGCAGGGCTGGGCTGGGCCCCAGGAGTGGGTGTTTGGGCAGGGTTGGTCCTCTGCAGGCACTGAAGGGGATGGGTCCTGCTTTAAGGGGTGTCTTGGGGCTGTTTGGGCAGAGGATGCTGAGAAATCTCAGGCAAAAAAATATGGAAACAAAATGGCATGGAAACCCAGCCCAGGAGGGGCTGTGTCCCTTCTGTCCTTGTTGTGCTAAGCTAACACAACAAAGTTCATCCCATCTTCCCCTCTCCAGCTCATCAGCTCCAGCCTTTCAGAGAGGAAAATCCTCCAGGCTCTCCCTGCTTTCAGCTTGCTCTGAAAACCTCCATCTCACAGAGGCTGCAGTTGGCTTCTCCCCCCCTTTTCCCTCCCCCAGGCACACGGAGCACCCCACCAAGGAGCCTCCTCAAAGGCTGCACCAGAAATTGTGCTCTGGACGCAGCTCCCACAGTAACTTTTCCATCCCTATGAATCAGTTCAACAAACAAACGTGCTCTGACAAAGGCAATCAGATGTAGTATTTTGTGGCAAGGAAATGAAGGAGCAAGAGAGCAGCCTGGGTCAGCCCAAGAGTAGGGTTTCAGTGCCTGCACCACTCTAATGAGATAGCTGACTTTCCGTAAGTCCTGCTCATCTGGGTTTCATTAGGAGCTGTGGCTCTGAGCCAGGCCTGAAAATGCTCTGGCCTGGCTACAGGATAATTTCAAAACAAAATGGACTCTGAACATCTGGAGAAATGAAGAGAAAGCAGGAGAAGAACGTGCAGGGCCCAGGCTCCAGCTGATGGGATGGCATCACGGGGAGCATCGCCCGGTGGCCTCGCTGCTCCAGGAGGCAGGGGCTTCCCCCCCCCCCCCAGTTTTCCAGCAGATCCATGGATTTTCAGGATCTACACAGGCAAGTGAAGTATTTCAAAATGCCATTTGGCTGAAATCCTTGCCAGCTTTTCTTCTCTCTCATAAAACGACGTTCATTTTCCAATGAATTGTGCCTCCCCTACACCTACTGCTCAACACTGATTTCACTCCCTCTGCTACTTTGGGATGTTTGCTTGGGAATGCTGGGGAGCAGCAGCAACACAAGCTCTGGAGGACTCTGTCCCTCATTCTGCCTCTGTCTTGTCAGAATAACCACATCACCAACCCCAGACATCAGACCCTACTGCATCTCCTTTTTTATCCTCAATATTCACCAGGAAAACCACCAACCCTGTTTCTCCCAGTGCCTCTGCTCACATTTAAGCCACTGCCCTGTGACAAGCACTAAGGAAAGAATAAAGGGGATTTAACTCTTGTTTTTCAGCACCTCTAACAGGTCTTCCAAACACAAGACTTCAGGCCAATCTCATTTGAATCTCATTACTCCCTAATTAAAGCAGCATCAAACCCAACTGGTATCTATCAGGCAGCACTCCCACCCCTCCTGGCCTGGTAACAGTGCAGTCTTCACTCAACCTATCACATATACATCTGATTTTAAGAATAAAATGTAATAGTTCCTACACAGCCCATCTGGATTTATCTCCTGGGCTTCAGAGAACACTGACCCAATACATGTGGCCTTCCACCTGGATCACAAGGTGGATGTTTGACACAAACAGGATGGGAAAAAACAAGAGATCAACACCACCTCAACAACTACAACCTCTCTGCATTACTGTGCTGATTTCCCCTCTCTGAGGAGCAGAGCATTAGGTGTGAAACACAGGGGTGTTTCACAGGCAAGGAGGAGGAGGACAGAGTTTTCATTTCCCAGAACTGACCTGTATTCTGCTCCCCAGCCCTTGACAAAGCTCATCCGAATTGTGCACATTCTGGTCAGCTGATAGACAGCTTCAAAGCCCTGGTTTACAGACTGAGCCAAGAGAGCAGCAAATTCCTGGTTGTTAAATATCTTCAAGTTACATCCTGTGAGAAAAAAGAAAAAAAAAAAAAAGATGACAAGAACAAGGCATTAGCTTAAGTAGATTAAGAAATGCATTTCTTCCTGAGGATGGAAAGAAACTCCATGCTGCTTTCCCATAGCCTCAGCCCATGTGTGATGCTCCACACAGATTGTTTAAACACAGCATTTTCAGAAAAAGAAATTGTGGCTGTTGCCACATTTCCAGAGCTCATATGCTGAAAAGGAAGAAAACCAAGTTCCAGGAGAGGGAAGGCTGAATGCTGGTGCCCACGCAGCAGATTGCCATCTATCAGACCAGACTTGGGATCCTCCTTCTCTCATCTTTGCAATCATTTCCCTCAGATTGTAATTTAAAAGCCTAAATATGACTGGAACATTTAGAGACAGCAATTGCTCCAGGGCCTGAAAGAAAGGAATATGCAGGCTAAAAATAGGAACTCACTGGTGTTGGATTTACATAGTGCCCATCAGCAGGAGCAGTGAGGAAGTTGGGAAGTGGCACCAGCCTGGCAGGGCAGGAATCTGTTACCAGGGTTAAAAAGCTGCTGGCAAAACAGCTTCTGCCATAATCCCCTCTTAAATGGAACTATCAAAGAACTTTGCTTTAAAACTGGAGTTTCCCCCCAAGGTTCAGTCTCAGCTAAAAGACTGAGAACGATTTATTCAACTGATTTTTGGTGATAAAGGTGAACTATAGCAACATTATTCTTCATTTAGAGAAATAAACACATAGACAACTCTTCAAAGAAGTGTTGCCATGCTTGCTTTCTCCCAGATAACCAGAGACAAATTAAACTCTGGGACTTGGCACACAAGGAACTCTCCTTTGGGATTACACATGGGCCAAGTCTGGAAACCAACCAACCACTTGGCCTGCCATGAGTTGTGTTTTTCCCAACTCCCTTCTGAGCCTCCTCTCTCTTGGGCTGGACTCGTTCTCTCATCTGCTTTTTGGGTCCAACAGAGAGCAAAACGTAAGCACAGGCAACAGCTCAGCAGCTCCAGAAACAACCACCCAGTTCTGGTGACCCAAGGATGGCCCAAGAACCCTGTCCCCTGCAGAGAGTTCCAAGGGAAGCTGCATCAGGAATGGTGCAGTCTAAAGGGGGGTGGAAATAAGAAAAGTGAGAGCAGCTGGGCCAGGATGAGCACAGAGAAAGAGCTAGGACAAGGAAACCAAAAAACTTGGTGGGGATGAGCATGCCAAGGTGTCCAGGAGGGGGTGGGAATGGGGTTCTCCCCACTCCTGTGCCTGGGAGGAGTGGGTACAACTTGATTTTGTCAGCAAAGGAATGAAAAAAACTGCTGGAAACTCAGCAAGGATTTGAAGATGAGTCTGAGAAGGCAGCCAAAGACTGTGGCAAAAGTGGGGAAAGCTGGAGTCCAAGAAAATGTGCCTTAGATGAATCTCCAGCAGAAATGGGGGCTGTTTATGTCCTCAGATGTTGACTCCAGGCAGGGTGGACTCTTGTGATGTGGCTGGAGCACAAGTGATGTTTGCAACACTGGCAGCTGCTTCCCAAGCATCTGGGAAAGGAAGTCCATAAATATGGGCCAGAGCTTGCAGTGCATGGACCTCTCCTCAAAGGAAATACAACCTTTATTCAAATATTTCCAAACAAAAATGTTTTTTTAAATATATACATACTTCAACTGTAAAAAAAATATAGATAGATGGCTAAATTCCCTTTCTAATGGTATCCCCTTATCCAAGCTCTTTACATTTATCTAACAAGACCAAAAAAAGCATTTCTTTCCTAGAGAGAGAGGCAATAAATTCTCTTGTAATCTTTCACCACACTTGAGACATAGATTTGCAGTAACCAGAACAAGTGCTGCAAATGTGACTTCCCTTGACTAAAACTACTTCAAAAAGTGGGAGGGAGAGGTTTACACAGTAAAAGCATCTGTAGCAGTTCCCTTCAGCAGCACCTTCAGCCTCTGGGCTGTAACAAGTGCCCTGCTGGAGCTTTCAGGTTGCTTCAAGCTCCAGCTTTGTGTCAAGAAAGCTTTGTGTCCCAGTGCTGTTTAATCTCTTTATTGATGATTTAGATGAGGGGATTGAGTCCATCAGCAGCAAATTTGCAGATGACACCAAGCTGGGGGGAAGTGTGGATCAGCTGGAAGGCAGGAGGGCTCTGCAGAGGGACCTGGACAGACTGGAGAGTTGGGCTGATCCCAAGGGGATGAGGTTCAACACAACAACCCCCTGGGGAGCTCCAGGCTGGGCACAGAGTGGCAGAAAGGGAGCTGGGAGTCTGGATTGCCAGGAAGCTGAAGAGGAGGCAGCAGTGTGCCCAGGTGGCCAAGAAGGCCAATGGCATCCTGGGCTGGCTCAGGAAGAGCGTGGCCAGCAGGTCCAGGGAAGGGATTCTGCCCCTGTGCTCAGCCCTGGGGAGGCCACAGCTTGAGTCCTGTGTCCAGTTCTGGGCCCCTCAGCTCAGGAAGGAGATTGAGGGGCTGGAGCAGGTCCAGAGAAGAGCAAGGAGGCTGGGAAGGGATCCAGCACAAGTCCTGTGAGGAAGGGCTGAGGGAGCTGGGGGTGTTGAGGCTGGAGAAGAGGAGGCTCAGGGGAGACCTCATCACTCTCTCCAACTCCCTGAAAGGAGGTTGGAGCCAGGGGGGGGTTGGACTCTTTTCCCAGGCAACTCTCAGCAAGACAAGAGGGCACAAGAGGTCTCAAGTTGTGCCAGGGGAGGTTTAGGTTGGACATTAGAAAGAATTTCTTTCTGGAGAGGGTGCTCAGCCATTGGAATGGGCTGCCCAGGGAAGGGGTGGATTCTCCATCCCTGGAGATATTTCAAAAGAGCCTGGATGTGGCACTCAGTGCCATGGGCTGGGAACCACGGGGGGAGTGGAGCAAGGCTTGGACTTGGTGAGCTCTGAGGTCCCTTCCAACCCAGCCAATTCCATGATTCTAAGAAGGGGGGTGAGCAGATTCCTGCCTGCCTTGACAAAGTGCTGGCTTTCCCTCCCAAATCCATTTTTGCAGGGGGTGAAGCCTGTGCAGGGCCACAGGTAGGAGACACTTCCTTACCTGGTGGGATCTTGCACACTGTTGCAGGGTGCCAGCCGTAGCGTTGGTTGCAGTTGGGAGACTGGACAAAAATGGCACTGTCACTGAGGCACTCAGCAAACACCTCACCACCAATGTAGTAGAGTCTCACTCCTCTCCCTAGGAAACACAGGACACAGGTTTGGGTGTCTGGCAAAAAATCTGCAAGATGAGCTGGTGGTGGATGGAGAGACAACCACAAGCAGCTCAGCTGGGAATGCTGGAAAACACAAACCTTTTGGCCTCTTTTGGCCCACTGGGTGCTCTGGTTTGGGAGTCATAAATCTGCTGTGTGAGCAAGTGAAGCTGAGGAAGGACAATTTATAAAGTCAGAAATGCACTCTCCAGCCCCACTGTCAATCCCAGCCTGGATGGCATCAATTTACCACCTCCCAGCCTGCTTACTCCAAACATACGTGGCTCTGATGTTTTCCATATGAATGTTCCATCCTTTAACATATGGTTTGCAGCCTTCTCTGAAAGTGATCACAGCTGGATACAACTGTTTATTTACTTTGTGATTTGGAATTAAATTATACAACGTTTTCAACTCCTTGCCCTTGTGCTTGGGATTATGTTGGATACAAGGACAAACAGACACTTCCCATAAGAGGTTACACAAATCATTAAAATCCCAGTTAATGAAAAAAGAAATTCCAGGGGTGCATCTTTGATGCTCAAATAAAGGTTTGCTGTGGTCTTGCATTCCTGTTTGAGGATCTCAGTTTTATTCTTCCACAGAGCATAAGGAGCCTGCTGCATTTAAAGACTGATTTCTGAATCCTGGTGAGATTGGGGTTTATTTGGTAATAAAAAGGATATTAGGAAAAAGTAAGGAAAGATTCACTCCTGTATCAAAGTTTACTGTGCAGAAGAGATAAAGGGGAGCAAAATCAAGACAAAAAGCAGATTCATTTTTGATAGGAGTCAGGGGAAAACACAGCAAAACAGAAGCAATTTTGCCTCTTATTAAAATCACATGAATCTGGGATACTCTATTTAGCACAAGTTTAACTGAAAACCAGACTGAATGTTACCTTGCAGAATAAGCAGGAAAAAAAAAGGGGAAACAGATTAAAATCAAGGCTCCACGTTCCCATTTCTGAAACAACCAGCTGGAAAAGAGTGCAGGAGGGAAAAGGAATCCACAAGCATCCATCCAGATACAGAAGGGTGGATGTAAAACTTTAAACCCTGTCTCTAGAACACGCAGAAATTTCAGTGTTCCCTTCTGGAAGATGAGCCTGGTGAAACACCAGGGATATTCAGAGATTGCAGTGCCCTAAATCAAAAGCTTGACAGGCAGATTTCCACCTTGCAAGCCCCTGAGGAAACCAAGGAAATGGAAATTACCAATGTGTCTCCTTGTGAGCTCCACTGCTGCGTTTCTGTTGACGTTAGAGAGCAACCCGAGGCAGAAACGTTCAGAATTGGAGGGATCAGTGAATCCATCCACAGTCATGGAGGGCTGGGAAGCATGGAAAGTCTCTCCCACTCGTTGGTTGAGTTCATAGTAGGATATGGAGCACCAAAAAGCTGGCTCACAGTAGGTGACAGGCTGCAGATCTGCATAAAAGCCAAAGCAGAAATGAATCACGAGGCCCTCAAGGAAGGGAAGGGGAAAAGGGAAAAAAAATAATAATAAAAAAAAAATTTAAAAAAAAAAAATGGTTTGAAATATTGTTCTGCTTCGTTCCTAAGGCTCACTTGAACCACCAAACTTGAATTGCTTGACAGATTTTAATGGACTGCAGCTAGAAAGTTACATCAGCCCTGAAGCTTTCAGCACATGGAACAACCACAAATAGGCAGAGATATTACTCACTTAACAAGGGGGTGTCACTTAACTCTCTTCATGCTTGGAGAATATTTTTTTTTTAAAAAAAAAATCAACTTAGCTTAGGTAAGTAGGGTAGTCAGTCCCCTGAAAAGAGGAATATATGATCTCTGGCACTGATGAAGCCAGCAGAGTTGTCTGCACTGCACCCCCAGTTGTACATAATGCTGTCACCAGAGAGATTTCAAACTTCAAGACACTTTCTTCCAGTGCACTTGATCTCAGATTTTCAAAAGCAAATCCATTTCCCCCCCAGATGGGAACACATCTCTTTTATCAGGCTTATGGTTTGACTCAGCCTGTGGACTGAAGGGGAAGGACTGAAGCTGATGAGGCAGCCTCAGGAATACTTCACAGGCAGGGAAGGTGGGACATGGGAATGGCATTGGATGATTTAATTGCTCCCACTGGAGTCAGGGAGATTTCAGCAGAGGAAGCCTCAAGTCAAATATTCTTGGAAATGCTGCACTTGATGGTGCCCAGTCCTGCTGCAAGCCAAGAATCTGCTGAGCTGAGGCAGTGGAAAGCAGACTAAACAGATCAATAACTGCTCCATTCCCCACGTGCAATGCAAGAAATAAAAGCAAGAGAAGAATTCCCTCCATCCTCCCCCCAATTTATCACTTCATCCCCACTCAAATGGTGCTTAAAAGCTGAACAGAGCAACTTCCCATCTGGCCCCAGAGTTAACAGCAAGCAGCAAACCCCAGCTTTTTCCATCATCTTTTCCCATCTGTTGCTCCTGCAAGGTTTAGGTGAATCTGGGGTTTAAGAGATCAGCTCCACAAAATCAAAGGCAGTTTTTTTACCATCCCAGCCTCCTCTCTACAGAGGTTTCAGAGTCATTTCTCATCTGGTACCTGCTGTTACTCTCAAATCTTTAAAAACAGGTTGGCTTCAGCCAAAAGACATCCTGGTTTCCTCTCCATCACTGAGTTTGAGTTTCCCAAGCAGTTAATAAGCAGAAAAAACCTTTGGTTTCTGCTTTGTTACAAGCTTTGCTGACAGCAAATAAAAAAAAAAAAAAAGAATAAAAATGCATCTGGGGAACTCTGGAATCCTTAACTGATCTTCAAAGTCTGTGAATTTGGGAGCTTATACCCATTCCCAGCTTCTTCCACAGTCTCCCTCTTTCCTGAAAAAAATCCTCTAACACCAGCAAAACTCCATGTTCCTGCTCTCCTCCACACATTACCCCCACCAAACAAAAAGAGTATTTTCCTGCTATGGAGAAAGACAATGCTCAAAGCAAAATCTAACAGGAGAATTGAAATAAAAATTTTCAGTAGCAAAGAGGTTGTTACATCAGTTTAAGAGAACTGGTAACTAGAACTGCAGTTTTGTCACATTTTAAACTATTTTCAAGCCCCTCTCCTGACACCCACGGATGACACTGAAGACATTCAGGAGTCTCCCAAGTTTCCTGCCCCTGCCTTTTTCTCCTCTGTGACACATTTGGGTGTCCCTCTGGACCCTGTCACAGGTGCCACATTTTTTCCAGCCTCGTTTCATCACTGACCTAAGGCAATCATCCCTACACATGGTACCTGGCTCTGGGCTTCACATGGCCCCAGAGCCATCTGTAGAGAGGCCCAGCAAACACCAGCACTAATTCAGTCTCTCAAGGTGTGTCCACCCACTCTAGGAACACAGATTGTGTTCCACATGGCTCTGCTTTTATTCCACAGCAAGTGTTTTTCAAATGGAAAGGCTGCTCAGCTCCAGAAAAATCAAATCAACTTGTGCTGAGCCTTAAGTAATGTCCTCAGATTGGTACAATTCAAGTTATAAAACCACCAAAGCCTGCATTGATCTCTCTCTGGTTTTGTGGTCCTCTCCTTCAGAAACCACCTCTGCCTGGTTGAGACTCCAGGGAACTGTGGATTCCCTGCTGAAGGATGCACAGAAATTTTATTTCTGGCTTCTTTCCCATTTGAGGAAAGACACAAACCAACAGATCCTATTTTGAAGAAAAATTTGCCCCTGAAAAAAATGTGCCCAAGCCTTTCATGCTGCTGCTTTCTCCTGGGATTTGTGGTCTTAAGCTCCAGCTTAGGCCATCATGGGAAGGGTGAGTTATCTCCTGTGTTTCCTGAATATTTCCTGAATATTCCCTTTCAATTTGCAGATTTACTGTTTGGGGACAAGTAAGAGAATGCAGCTCTGCTAAAGCCAAAGGATCCTGAGGGGGGGTAACAAACCAACTAAGACATGAGGTTAAACCCAAGCAAATCCTGCCTGAATCAGCTCCACACAGTTTCAGCCTTGCCCCACTACAGCTTTGCTTTCACAAGGGAGCACTGAGAATTAGGATGCTGCTTCCCACATTGCAGCTGCCTGACAAGGTGGAAGAATTAAAGGTTCAGCTGCAGAGGAACAAAAAAACCCAAACCTGTTGGCTGCTCTGCACACTCAGCCCAGTTTCATAGAACCACAGCATGGCTGAGCTTGGAATGGACCTTAGAGATTGTCCACTCCAAGCTCCCTGCCATGTGCAGGGACACCTCTCATCCAAAGAAATGCTCCAAGCCTCATCCAACCTGGCCTTGGACACCTCCAGGGAGGGGAGAGCCACAGCTTCTCTGGACAATCTGCTCCAGAGTCTCACCACCTTTGTCCTGAAGAATTTCTTCCTAATATCCAGCCTAAACCTCTTCTCCTCCAGTTTAAATCCATTCCCCCTTGTCCTGTGGTTGGACACTCTTAGGAAAAGTCCCTCTCCAGCCTCCTGTAGGTTCCCTGTAGGTTCTCCTGTAGGTGTCCTGTGGTTGGACACTCTTAGGAAAAGTCCCTCTCCAGCCTCCTGTAGTTTCCCTTCAGGGACTGGGGGGCAGCTCTAAGGTCCCTCTGGAGTCTTCTTTTCTCCAGGCTGAACAATCCAAGCTCCTTCAGCTGCTCCAGCCCCTGGATCATCTTTGTGGGGCCTCCTCTGGAGTTGTTCCAACAGATCCATGGTGGGGACACCAGAACTGGATGCAGTATTCGAGGTGGGGGTCTCCCAAGTGCAGAGTAGAAGGGGAGAATCACCTCTCTTCACTTTCTGGCCACACTCCTCTTGATGCATGTTTGAGTCAACGTGTTGGATTCCATTCCACCCTCTGCATCAGAAGGAACTAAGAGATGTTCTCCAGTTGGATCAATCCCAACTCCCTCCTCAGCAAGCTGCCCAGAAGGAGGGGTGCACACCCCTTTTCCCTGCCTTTTCGCCGCTTTGGGAACCAGTGTTTCAACACAGGGAGTAACCAGAGGCTCCTGTTCCTGAGGGATCTGACCACAGGGGATGTGTGCTCAGTTCCCTGGCAGCTTTTACGTCACATCTTCTGGGGAGCAAAGAGTGACAATGGCTTTCCTGCCCCCCAGGGACTGCGTGGCTCCCACACAACAATACGCACACAACCGCAGGCCTGGCCCCCGGCCAGCACGAGCTCCTGGACTCCATTCCCAGTGTCCACAGAATGCTGGCAACTCTTCTTTCATTTGGGTTGGATTTTGGCTGTTTTTTTTTTTTTTTTTAAAGTGTTTTTTCCAGTTTGTATTTCAGTCATTCAGAGGAGCCACAGACTCACAGAAACTTCGGGGTTGGAAGGGACCTCGAAAGATTCAAACCCGAACAACTGGAGGGCTGCAACTTCCATTTCAAGCTTATGTTTGACAAATAAAAAATTTGACAACTGAATATTTGGACTAAAAACCCAGGATGCTACCAAATCAAAGGTAGAAAAACCAAAAAAAAGAATCCCTGTATGTTACTTTGCAACACTTCTGTGCCTGAGGATGGAAAGCTGAAATGCCCTGAGTTCCTTCAACCCCATATTCCAGTTGTAGAGCTTTATGCTGAAACACACACACCACAAATTAAAGAAAAAAACCCCAAACTTTGCTTTTATCATCCAAGTTATTTGCCTCCTGATAGTTTAATGCCTTTAGAATTCTCTGGAATATGGTCCTAAAGTTCAAAGCTCAACTTACACAAAGTAAACTGTCTCAAAAGCTTCAGGTAGTTCTGACCAAACATCAATACTGCAGAATTTTTTGTTAAATGGCAAAACTGCCAAACCCCACCATGTTCTGCTGCTGTTCAGAGCTTGCTGATAGTTCTCACTGCACAGTTCTTTTAAATTTGTATTTTCTGAACAAACACAAAGGGAAAACCTGATTTAAAGTCCTGCAGATCAAAGCCCAGCCTTAGACCCTTGAGTATTCTGCTTACCCACAGAATTACAGAGCACAGCCAAAGGAGGAGGACTTGCAGGCCACCAGCCACAAACTAACTTCAGAAAGAGACAACCTGCAAAGCTGAGAAGTTGTTCTGCTCTCCAGGCCTGGGCAACCCCTTTCTGGGCTGGAGAGACCACCAGGCTGGAGGGTTTTTTCACCTACAAGGCTATAAACTGACCCTAACTTTAGATGTGTCACATAGCAGGCACAGATGATTAAAATTTGGCATTTGACAGCTTAAGAGTTGCAAAGCTACATGCCAGTTATTATTCTGTAGCTTCCTCACATGCAAAAATTCACAATAAATTGTTTTAAAAAGAGGTAAGAACTTCTTCATTCGTGGAAGTTCTCGCCCGAGAGCAATAAATATTTGGTTTGCAAAACTTGGGAGGTAGCTTTTAATGTTGGTAAGTTCAACTGCTTTTCTGATGTCTGCTCCTTAGGACTACAAAGAGATTCCTTGTGGTTAACCAGCTTCACCTGCTCCTACTTAGTTTTGTCACCAGCCAGTCCTTTAGACATCTGACAGCCCCATCAGCTGAGCAGCATCTGCTAAGAACCACTGTCCTTGTTAGAAAGGATCTGGGCTGGGGCCCCTTTCCTAGAAAATCCTTTCTTCCTTATTTAAGGCAGATGCCATGGTCAACTTGCCAGGTTGGTTTTGTTACATGTAATTGGCTTTTTATTTTTAGGATGAAAAAAAAAAAAAAAAAGCCAGAAATTCTTATTAACTCCTAGGAGCACACTGGAGCGTAATGGATTAAAAAAAAAAAAAAAAAAAAGAAATAAAAATAAGTCAGCTATGTATTCTCTTCTCAGGCTTTAGCAGTTAAATAAAAATGTAGTGGCAGCATGGCAATATATTCTATGCTTTTAATAAATTAAAAAAAAGGGCAAAATAAAATAAAATAAAAAAGAAAAGAAATCCCCCCCTTCAACAGCCCCAAGATATCCACGAGTCAGCCAATGAGTGACAAATTTTGGAGCAGTGTCAAAGTACCCTGTGCCAGGATTAAAAGCATATGTAAACTTTACAGCTCTAACCATAGCTGTAAGATTCAAGAGTAATCTCAAGTGGCCTCTGTCTGCTGGCTTAATGAACATTCAGAGAACTGATCCTGCAGCTAAGCCAGAGCCAGGACTGCTTTTTATGACAGACCCTTGAGAGCAATCTCAGATGGGGTAAGAGCTCAAACTGCTGGAGATCAGACCTTTTATGGCTGCAGGTATGAAAATAAAGGGCAGAGCTGCTTCAGAGATAACAGAGGTTCAGAAATGGCCACAAAACTTCTATTATCCCAAAGGTATAGCCCCCCTTTGTTCAACTGCTGTTCCTTCTTCAGCTTTCCTCCTATTTACTCTCTGCAGGTTAGGGACTGAATCAGTGACACCAGGGGCCTGGCACAGCACTTAGGGCTGGGCTGTATTCCTGGTGCCCAGGATGGAGTTAGGTGGGGGAAAAAAACAGAACTGAAGGTTGGAGCTTGAGTTTGTTTAAAGAAAACCAAGTGGCTGGTCTGTCAGCAAAAGCCCCCAGTGCCTCAGTGTAGCTCACCTACAACATTTTTCCAGGCATAAGACTCCACAAACACCTCTGAGGCTCAACTAAGGTTATCCATGACTTTTACACCTCTGCTCTTAGCATTCCTAAGGGAAGAACTCCATTGGTTTGGACTCTCCAGCTGCACACCAACCAACTGGCTCAGCTCATGCTCAGTGCCACCCTGTACCAAGTGCTCACCTGGCCCATCAGTTGTTCCAGTGGGTAAGGGCACTGGGACATGAGGGCTCCAGTTTATTTTAAGCCTTTACAGTCCAAGGATGCTCTGACTGCTTTCCCTGTGCTCTGACACCATCCCAGCACTCACAGATTTCTTAGGAGTCTCCAACCACTGCCAACCAAACCTTCTCTGCACTGTGTAATTGCATATTTTTTCTGCTGGGGAGGTGGGTTTGCTCCTGAGCTGGTTTTTTGGGAGGATTTAATCCATTTGTTGCCCTTCAGCTGAGATGATTGCCTGAGGAAGCTGTGCAGGCAGAGCTGGACCTCAGCCCTCTGTCCACAAAAAGTGGACAACAGCATTTGTGATATAATGAATTTAACACCAAGTATATAATATAAAAAAAAAAAAAACCAAAACAATTGCAAGGCACTCTGGTAAACTGCAAAAGAGACCAGTAAGCACTACAGTTTTACAAAGTAACTTTCCAGGAGGTGAAATCCAACCTCAATCTGTGTCCTTCAAAAATCTAACAACACAAACCCACCTCAAGACAGACAGACAGACAGACATATTCCTTGGAAATTCATGTAATTCAACAAGTGTGTTTTTGCTGCAGTCCTCTCCTTCTTTCAGGTGTCTGTCTGCCAGCATTTCTTGCTTTTTTTATTTAACTCTCTGATGTAAATTCAGATTTCTTTACTTGATACAGAGTTGCCATGAACCACTGTGACTGCGGTCAGAGAGGATTAGCAGAACAGAACATCAGCAGCAATCACAACCTCAAGAAATAACATCACCATGAAAATGTCACTGTCTTGGCTGTAATTACACACAGTTCTCTCATACTCACCCAGATTATTGTGTGCTGGAGACAAAGGGTTTGGTGATAAGTTTGGAGAACCTGAAAATCAAGACATTATAATTATTATTATTAGCATGGCATCTGCACAAGAGAAAAAACCAAAATCCTTGCACAAAACCTTCAGTGCTGCCCAGGCTTGTTGGAGGGCTAACCCACTGCAGTCT
Organism: Heliangelus exortis; assembly: GCF_036169615.1. Classification (NCBI taxonomy): domain Eukaryota; kingdom Metazoa; phylum Chordata; class Aves; order Apodiformes; family Trochilidae; genus Heliangelus; species Heliangelus exortis. Next base: position 1,655,657 of record NC_092432.1, read on the forward strand.
CATCTGGTGACACCAGCAGCTTCTCTGATGTTTATTATTCTTTCCATGAGCTTCCAAACACTGTTACTTACACCAGCTTGCTGCAATACTGCTAAGCATCTCCAAAACATCCTCATTTGAGCTTAACCCATTAATTTTCAGAACTAAGCATGAGGTTGGCTGGTTTATTTCACCAAGCCCAGGTGCTGTCATGACAGCTACAGTCAAACCCAGTGAGCTGGGCATCCAAGAGCTTGATTTTACATTGCTAGGCACAAAACACACTCTTAACAGTCAAAACCACAGTGTTTTATCTCAGCAAATCTTCCTGCTCTGGGGACAAGGGAGTATTGGATCAAGCTGTACAGACAACTGTCAGACAACCTCAGCCACTTAAATTTGGTCCATACATCCTGTGCATTTATTTCCAGCATCTGCACTTGGAGATCCAGAGCAATTTCCACATGGATGCAGACAAGTGGCACAGCCCATTTTTATTTTTCCCCTTCCAGTGAGTTCAGCTGGTTTCTCTAAAATTTGTTTTTCTGTACAGAGGGAAATCCACAACATCTGAAGGAAGGGATTGAGCACTTACACATGAACTGGGTATTTATAGCATCTTCCAGGCCAATCCTATTCCAGTCCACTTTCCAAAAAGCCATACATGCATTCCACATGCCAACCACATTCCCAATAATTGTGTGCACTAAAATGGAGTGTGCCACCAGGCTTATGTGTGATGTAGACAAACAAACCCACACTGCCTTCCCCCAGCTGTGTAACTCTGGTGAAAGACTGCAGATCATTCCTCCCTCTTCCAGAAACCTCATGCTCTGTGGCTGAAGACATGCAGAGCAACCAAGATATTTGTGTGCATTATTTGCACCCCTTTGGGTCTTTCTGTGTGTTTTTTTATTTAAGTGCCAGGTGTTTGCATACCCCTCTTGGAAAGCATCAGCCCTCCTAAGCAAGGATGTGGGTTTTGCTTTTCAAGCATCAGTTTTACAGATTCAGAATCTGAATCAATGGTTCTTGCAAGCAGTGACACCACCCAGATCAACAAGATGCCTCAGTTACTCCCAGAAAGATGTTTCCTTTTCAAGTGTAGATGCAGGTTAGCAAGATCACTAAGTCTGCTCACCCTAAACCTGTTTTTTCTGAGAAGTAAACCCCAGACTTTCAACTTTCTTTGGGCTGTATCCACTGAATGATAAACCTATTTCAAAACAAATGCCTCAGTGGTCACCTCAAGCCTAGTTCAGCTGGATATTTCAGTACATAAACAAGCAAATGATCAGAAAAATGGCTCTGCAAAAAGAGTGGAAAATTTTCATGTGTATGCAGATGCAGGGACTCAAATACAACACAAGCTGTCACCCTTAGAAGTGTCTCTGCTGTTTCAGGCTCTTGCTTAGTAATATCTAATGATGGATGTTGGGGAGAACAGGAACATGCTGTACCTTTCACCAGCAGTAATTAAAACATCAAGCCCTGTGCTTTTTATGTGATGTGAGGCTACATTTGCACTTCTACAGGGATTAAATACCCCAAACCACCACCTCACCTCTTCAGTGCCCCAAAGAAAAACTTTGAAAGAGTCTCTGATGTGTCTTAGAAAGCTGCAGCAAATGGCAAAAGTTGACTTACCTGCATCCATGCTGGGGTTCATCTGGTGGTCACTGGTTTCTCCATCCTCACTCAAATAGCCTGGAGGAGGTGTCTCTAGAAGCATAAAATTATCATACTGTCATTGCAACAGGATGCAGTCTGGATGGTAGACACCCAAAACATTTACTTTGTTATTCAGAAGGAGCTAAATTTCTTTTTTATTACTTTTCTTCCTCAAGCTGCTGAAAAAGGAGGAGCTGGCACAACCAGGCTGATAGTTACAGCACACTTGTGAATAACAGAAGAGAGGGGAAACAAAAAAATCCGGATTTTCAGTCCCATAAAACTTTAAACCATTTAGACAGTTTTCTGTCCACATATTTCTCCTCTCCTGGTGTGCAGCTGCATAGCTTGCCCATGCAAATAAGGTGTAAATTGCTTGTAAGAGAGAGACACATAAATAGAAGAGCTCAATTTCATCAGAAATTTAGCGAGTTTTACTCCAATTAAAATGGCTGAATTTCATTCAAACCTAAACTTGCTAAGAGAACATTCAGCTTTAGATTTCACAATCAGCTGAGCGTGTACTACAGAAGGGAAGAGGTGAGTTTAGAAGAAAACACCACAAAACTCTCCACAGCACTGCTGTCTGCCTACATTTACAGCTTTCATCTATTTTTGTAGAGGCTCCCACTCCTTCGCCTCATCGTCACGATGGAAAGAAAGACTTTCCAGTCATCCAGCTTGGCACAGAGACATAAATTCACTGTGCAATGTGAGCCTTTTCCCTCTGCTTGCTGCATGGAAGATATACTGTACCTGGAATGTAGTTGCTCTGTGGCTCAATACCTGCTGGGAAGTTAGTGTTCTCTGGAATAGAGTGACTGTAATCGTCTAATGGCGGAAACTCAGCCGGGATCTCCGTGTGCCGAGGCACCAGCACTGGAGGTAACACTGCACAAATGGGAAAGCAAAAGAGAACCCAAAGCACAGCAGCTTTAAAATAAAGTGACTGAAAGCCTAGAAAATGAAGAGAAACCAGTTTGGAGCAGCACCGAAGTTGCTAATTAAGGGGCAAAATTTGATACTTGCTTCTGAAATAACAGCAGCAGCTCGAGATGCTGCTGGGAACACAGCTCAGCTGGGGAGGGGATAGGTGCTGCTCTGAGCACACCTTGGCTGCCTGGCTGCCCCTTCCAAGGCAAAGTCTTGGAATAAACAAAAATTCAGAGAAGTTATTCCACGTGATTGAAAAGGAATACACTTCAGATAAAATGGAACAGCAAGGTAGGATTAGCATAAACATCCAGACTGGTTCTGCAGATTTGTACTGACACGCAGCAGAACTATCTGCAGCTCCAGATGAAAAGTCTGTGTGAGAGGCAGAAGGAGACTTCAGAACAGGAAGTTCTGTTGTGTTGGAAGCTATTCTTAGATCCACTTCAACTTAACAGTAAGCTTACCCTTAATTTAATACCAACAATTAGGGATGCACTGAGCACTGCCATAGTTCATACTCATACCTTCTATGCCAGCGAGCTGTTTACATGCACATGATGGCACATTAGGAATATGGCAACAATGCAACCCACTCGACTGGGCTTTTATTGATTTAAAATATTTCTCCCCTGAGGGCAGCCTCATAAATTATTCCACTGTGTACAGTAAGTGATTACCATCAATAATAGATACACTTTGGGTTCGCAACCCCTACGCCTGCTGCTTTCTTCCATTTTCAAACGCACAAACCTAGAAAAATCCCTTTTGCTGGTACCCAAAAAGCTGAGGAGGGACTGGGGCCAGCAGTACCTGGAGTTTCCACTCTTTGGTAATGATAAGGATTGACACAGACTTCATCCTTCTTCATGTTGAAGGCGTACTCGCACATCTCCATGGCCCGCAGCTCATGGTGGCTATGAAGGTCTGGCCACCGCCAGAGCCGGCAGTAGATCACATGGGGAAGACCTTTCCTGTGGGATACTTGCAGTCTGCCATCCAAGGACCTGCAGGAAGAACACAGAGGGGAGAGGGATTCAGAGCTGCAGGAAATGTTGTGTTGAACTCACCACTTCCCATAAAACGCTCTTCACGTGAAGAGGGCAGCGGGAGGCTGGAAGCACGGGCCATGCTGACACCATCCCCAAAGGTGCTGGTCCCCAAAAGCTGCTGCAAGGAGGCACCAAGGTGCCAGGCTTCAGGCTGAGATGTCACAGAATGTTAGGGGTTGGAAGGGACCTTGTAAGGCCACTGAGTCCAATCATAGAATCATAGAATTGGCTGGGTTGGAAGGGACCTCAGAGCTCACCAAGTCCAACCCTTGCTCCACTCCCCCCCGTGGTTCCCAGCCCATGGCACTGAGTGCCACATCCAGGCTCTTTTGAAATATCTCCAGGGATGGAGAATCCACCCCTTCCCTGGGCAGCCCATTCCAATGCCTGAGCACCCTCTCCAGAAAGAAATTCTTTCTCATGTCCAACCTAAACCTCCCCTGGCACAACTTGAGACCTCTTGTGCCCTCTTGTCTTGCTGAGAGTTGCCTGGGAGCAGAGCCCAACCCCCCCCTGGCTCCAACCTCCTTTCAGGGAGTTGGAGAGAGTGATGAGGTCTCCCCTGAGCCTCCTCTTCTCCAGCCTCAACACCCCCAGCTCCCTCAGCCCTTCCTCCCAGGAATTCTGCTGGATCCCTTCCCAGCCTCCTTGCTCTTCTCTGGACCTGCTCCAGCACCTCAAGCTCCTTCCTGAGCCGAGGGGCCCAGAACTGGACACAGGACTCAAGCTGTGGCCTCCCCAGGGCTGAGCACAGGGGCAGAATCCCTTCCCTGGACCTGCTGGCCACGCTCTTCCTGAGCCAGCCCAGGATGCCATTGGCCTTCTTGGCCACCTGGGCACACTGCTGCCTCCTCTTCAGCTTCCTGGCAATCCAGACTCCCAGCTCCCTTTCTGCCACTCTGTGCCCAGCCTGGAGCTCCCCAGGGGGTTCTTGTGTTGAACCTCATCCCCTTGGGATCAGCCCAACTCTCCAGTCTGTCCAGGTCCCTCTGCAGAGCCCTCCTGCCATCCAGCTGATCCACACTGATCACCCAGTGTAGGTCACTCAGGACCACGTCCAGGTGGGGTCTGAATGTCTCCAGAGAAGGAGACTCCACAACCTCCCTGGGCAGCCTGCTCCAGTGTCCTGTCACATCTCACAGTGAAAAAGCTTTTTCTGATGTTTACACAGAACCTCCTATGCTCTAACTGGTACCCATAACCTCATATCCTACCCTTGGACACCCCTGAAAAGATCCTGGCTCCATCCTCCTGACACTCACCCTTTACACATTTACAAACATTGCTGAGGTCACCCTCAGTTTCCTCTCCTCCAAGCTGCAGAGCCCCTCAGCTCCCTCAGCCTTTCCTCACCAGGAGATGTTTCATTCCCTTCAGCATCTTGGTGGCTCTGTGCTGGACTCTCTCAAGCAGTTCCCTGTCCTGCTGGAACTGAGGGACCACAATATTCCAGAAGTGGCCTCACCAGGGCAAAGAGATGTAAACTGAAATCTGTAAAATGTTGGTTATCTGTAACAGCCTTGCTCTGGGTTTCCTGATTTTCTGAAAAGAGGTTCATTTGGAAGCAGAGGTAAGAGCAGGTAAGAAAACATCAATTTTGTGGCTATTAAGCATTTGTGAACAAGCCCTTTGCACAGCTCTCAACAGTTTATGCTGTGCACGTCAAGGTACAGCACCTTAAAATACATCCTAATAAAACTGGACATTAAAAATACAGAGAGAATGTCAATTGTGACAAAATCACCCAAAATGTTCATAGGTACCTTTTCTTTAAACAAGGTTCACAGACATTACAATCAAGCAAGGTTTAATTTTCTAAATTGCAGCTTGAAGGGAAAAAAAAGCTGATTTTTTTTTCATCGTGGCTTTCCTTTATTTTTACACCTAACCTTTGTCTCCTCCAACTCATTTTTCACCTAATCCTCTCCTCACCCCAGAGTAGCCTATTCCTAGCAAACCTTCCTGGGAAGCACAACAAACAAAGGTGTTCCAGTCCTCTCCAGCAGAGGAATGAGTGGAGCAGGGTCTCCTCCATCCAGAACGAGGGCTCCACTCCCGGAGCCACTAAATGGGAACTGCCCCCAGGCACTTTCTTTGAAATCCAACCCTTCATTTCCCTTGCTTTTCTTAATGACTGAAACCAAACACTTTGTTTGGTGAAATGAAGTATTTCTACTTTTTAAGTTGTCAAGGCGAAAAAGAAAGAAAAAGAAAAAATTTAAATTTTACTCAGCATTATTTCTCTTGGTTCTTTGTGCTGGCAGCCAAGCTTCCAAGCCCAAAGTAAACCACACAATTATTCAGACAGGGGATGCACCAGTCCTGGCTGCCCTAAGATTTTTCCCAAAAGCTTGGTTATACACACACCTCTTGTAAACCCTGCTACAACACTGAGGAAATAAAACCACAACCAAACCCAGCTCTTACTGACAAGCCCTTGATTTAGGGGAGCAGGAAAAGCCATCACATCCCTATTATGTATAAAGTTCAAGAGGAGTCCATGCCATCACCCAGGGACTTGTTGGTAGAGTTTAAAAAACATCTAAAAGCCTTTCAAGTGTGTTACAGCCCTAAAAAATGCCCAATGCCCACAGTCAGGACTTACAGTCTGTATTTATTGTTTATTTCTTCATGTTGTACTCTTGGGTCATTCATTCTCTTCAGGCTGCTCTGTGACAGGGTGACCAACCAGCTGAGAATCTGGCACATTGTCCATGTGTGTCCTTACACCAAAAAAAAAACCAAAAAACCAAGCAGAAATTGGTCTTCCCTGGTGGGAGACTCACAAGGAGGGCAATGGGGTCTAGAACTGATCTTCTGTGCAAGCTGGGAACCTTAGTAGTGATTTCAGTGGGGCCAAGACTTGACTTAGGTGACCCCTACACTTGTCACTGTGGAACAAATTGAAAAATACATATCAAAATTTAACAAAAAGAGACTTAAGTTGAAACAGCTGAGGGTAAAGGAGAAAAAGGATGACTCAGAGACTTTTTTTCCAAGTATGCCACAGAAAACACACGTGTGGCAGGTGTTGTAACTGTTCCCAGTCACCACCAGCAGCACTTTCCAGAGGGACATCAGCATGAACACTTGGGCTGGGGTTAGCACAAAGGGGGAGTACTTTGGGAGTACTCAGGAGGATGGTTCTCTCCCTACTTTTCCTAGGATACCTCTGGAACAAACTTCCCAGTCAGCTGGAGGGTAAAGAGTCTGAAAGGCAGAAGAGATGGATTTCTCTACAATCTTTTCTGAAAAGACTTTTCAAGATGACAGAGCCATATGTTTCATTTGCAAATATAATAACCTCTCCCCCCAGTAGGAAGATAAGGAAAAAGAAATGATATTTCCCCAAAGTCCTGGGGGCTAATCACATTTTTATGATTGTGAAATCTCTCCTCAGGCTCTCTGTTACAGGACTTAGGACAAAACAACATCATCTGCATGTTTTCAGGAAGAACATGGGGAAGTAACAAAGCAGCTTTATTTCTTTCTGCTGTCCTGCCTCAACCCTCAAGGAATATTTTTGCCAAATCAACAAGCAGCTGGCAGGGCTGAGATGGGACACAGGATCAGATGAGCAAACACTCTGCCCTCCTCAAGGGACCTCTCTGTGTAGATACAAAACTCCAGTGTCACCACAGCCAGTGCCTGTGTGTTCCTTAGCTGATTAAATGCCCATTTGTAGATGGAAATGTTTGATCAAACATGAGAACTGACTTGAGCACCCATTTAGATGTCTTAGGGGCATCTCAGGGGCAGCTGCTCCAAGCCCTGGTGAGACAGATTCCTCCTGTCCAACACATTCCCATCCCCACAGTTCTGCCCTATCTCATCTCCTCCCTTCCCTCCTTGGCTCCTGCCCCTCAGCATCACACCACAAGCTGGCTCAGCTCTAACCTGGCAGATGATTATCATCCACTTCTTCACAGGTTAGGAAGCTCTACCTGTTCTTCATGAAAACCCAAAGCTGCATTAGCACAGACTTTTGTTAGCATGCCCCAGAGCTGAGGATGCTTCTGACTGGCTCTGGAGTCCACAACCCTCAGGCATGACCCAAACTGATAACTCTCAGATCCACGTGCAGAATAATCAGATAATAAACTCCACAGCACACAGCTTCCACCCTTTCTTGGTCCCGTCCTGAAGGACACTCTGAGCTTTTTTTATTCCCAAAACCACTTTGAGAGTTCAGCACATCAAAGCTTCATAAAAATTAGCAGAATTTAAGCACTGAAATGTTAGTGAACTCCTCCTCCCTCTAACCTTGCTTTTAACCAGCCTGTGCTGAGCAGACCTCCCTGTACAACTGAGCTGACACATTTATTACTATTATTTATTATTACTCCATACTACCTGACAGGACTTCTTCTAAAAACACCAAAACTTCCTTGGCCAAACATTCAGAACTGGATGAAGCATCATCTTCAAAGTCTCTCTGTCCTGCAGGGTGGGATTAAATACCAAAAGCAGTGAAGAGCTTTTCTTTTGATGGTGTCAAGGTTTAGACCAAGCAAGTGCTGCAGACTCTGACTGTCACTGGGTGTTCCAGAGCATCTTTCACAACCAGCACATACCCTGGACTTGCAGGATTAGGATGAGGAAAATATTGTGATCCACCAGGCTGTTTTTCTGGGGGAAATTTGATGAGCTGTAGTTATCACCACCTGTGAGTGAGAGCACGTAGGCTACCAGAGCCTCCAAGATGAAAAACAAAGCCAGAACACAGGGAGATTGCTGAGCTGCTGCCAGTTAGCAGTGGTTTATAACAAAGAAATTAATTCAATGAATCAGAATAACAAAGCCCTGGGATGACAAGATAAAGGAGAAGGAGAGAGGAGAAGACAGTGTTGCCAGGGATCAGCCCATTGAGAAGAACAGCAGAATCCTGCTCTTGTCCACCCTTGAATGATAATTTCATGGCCAGAAGATGCCTTGGGTGGCTGTGCTGGGGCAGAGGAGCAGCTGGATGCCTCCCAGCAGGTTTGGCCCAGCCCATGTTGTGGGTGTTGGCAATAAAGATAATGATTGGGCACCCAGATGCTGCACAGGACACAGCTCAAGAAGATTGGGTGCTTGGTAAATGATGCCTGAGAAGTTAACCAGAGGCTGAAGGGTCACAACACTGACCAAGAGGTATCCAGTGGGAAGGTTGTTCCACACTGAGGGTAGTTATGAGCAGGAAAAAAAAAAAAAATATATGGAATGAAGAGAGAGCCAGGCTCCAGGAATGCAATCAGGTGATTTAATTGCTTGCACAAGAGCATGAGGCATGGTCAGGACACCACCGTGGTGTCCCTAAGAAAGGAACAAAAAACCCCTCAGGCTGAATGAACAGGGATTGATCCCTGGTTCTGTGTTGTTACAAACCACTTAGCAGGGAAGTTTAACTCTTGAAACTGCTGCTCCCAACTCTCCTGGCTACTGCTGCTCCCAGAACAAAGGGCAAGAGTGACTCCTAATAGCAAAAACAGAGAAGGGAGAAGAAAGAATTACAAAACATCGAAGTTTTGCTTTTTTTCTTTAATAAATCCTCTGTAACTGTCTGAAAAAGAGGGAGGAGTAAATAAGAGAACGTTACATTGCGTAACAAATGTGATTTCCAGGCCTGATTGGGGTTTTTTTGCTGTTGTTTTGGGGTTGGGTTTTTTTGTTGGTAGTGGTGGTGTGTGTGAGGGTTGTTTTTTTTGTTTCCTGTTGTTTGGTTGGTTTTTTTTTTAAACATGAATTAATTTGTAAGATCCTGGATCAGGAAAGAAAAAAAAAAAAAAGCAAAACAGCAACAAACCCCACACTTTAAAAGATGTTATTTCTGATTTTCCTCGTGGAGCCTTTTGCAGCTCTTCACTCTAGGTGGGGAAAAAAACTCTTCCTTGCCCCCATTCTCCTTCTTTAAAAATAAAAGTTGAAGCCTGGGGAATGCAGCAGTGCAAATGAAGCAAAGTGATCCAAGCAACATGATAGCAGGGAAGCACTGAGCTTCAGGTTTACCCTCTCCCAGATCCATTCCCTCCCCTCACCCTTCACTGACACAAACTCCTCTTTGCAAAGCCCATCACTTTTATATCCCTCTCATTAATCTTACAAGACCACAAAAATCTTAAATATCCACTAACAGCAGCCTGTGAAAAAAAAAAAAAAAAAAAAAAGGGGGTAAGGAAAACAGGAAAAGAAACCAGGAAGAAAATAAGTTATGTATTTCCAAGGGGGTCTTATTAAAAACCACAAGCAGAAGCTGGGTTTTAAAAGTGAGACAAATAAGTTGCCAGTGTGCTCCAAAATGCAAGAGCTCTGGCTACAGGTTGTGAATTTTTCTTAAAACATGGGAAGTAGTTCCTTAGTGGCCCTGCATCTGGTCTGCACCAGGAAAAGTAAGCATTTATTCTTGTAGCAGATTCTGGCTTTTGTGTGCAATATCCACAGGGCTTCAGAGCAAAGCTGGATAAAATCTCAGCTTTCCCTGAACTGTGGCCAAATGAACAACACTCATAAAAAAAGAAAAAAAAAAAAATGACCCACGCAGCACATTTGTAATTCAAAAGCTGATCCCATGCCATCTCTCTCTCCCCTCCATTTGCCCAGCATCACTAAATTTTCCTATTTCTGGTGCAGTTTTAGCAGTACTGTCATTCAAGGTCTAGGAATAGCAGTAACTGTGTCAAACTGAGGTTTGCAGTGCACATTATCCCACTGCCACAGAGGAAACTAATAATTAATACATCTATTTAGCACTTTGCTTTATAGAAAAGAATTAACAAATATCTAATTTGCAACCTATCTCTATGGAGAGAATAAGTTTTTACTACCCCCCCCAAAGCAATGAAGCTCATTGACTTTCCCAAAGCAAAATAAAGGTTTGTAGCAAAGCAAACACCAGGAATAAGGAGTTTTTCATCCCCTCAATGCTCTCAAAGATCCCTGCTCTTTGAGAGAGATCACCTCTCATTTGGACTGTTTGTTCTTCCCACTAAACTCCTCCTTTTGATTTAGAAAAAAAAGAAAAAACCCCAAAGCAACCACCACTCCTCTACATTTGGAGATGGCAGCTGAGTTCAGATGCTCCCAACTTCCCCAAGGGGCTGCCAAGAGGAGCAGGAGCCCAAGGGGTAGCAATGGGCAGAGCTTGGGGACCCCGTGCAAAGGTTGTCACAGGTTTTGGGCAGAGGGTGTACTTACAGGCAAGGACAGGATCACAGCCAGTGGGTGGCACAGCTCCACTCATCTGCTGGCCATCAAGTCTTGACCAGAGACTGCCCCAACCTACCCCCTGCACTGCCAGGGAAAAGGTTTTAAAGGTAAAGAGCAATTCCTGCTGCTGCTGTGTGGTTCTTCTCCTCCTGTCTCACTTGTTCTGGGTTGGAAAAGTAGCTGACAAGACAGAAATTACCCATAGAGCTTGTGTGGGCTTCTTGCTGCCTATTTACATCTCTCAGTCTTTACCAAGGCTTTGCAGACTTCCCCCTTCCCCCACTCCAGAGCTAAGAAATACAGCACAGAGAGTTGATGGCAGGATCAGATTATGACAGCATGAGTCATTTATTAAGATTCCAGTAATGCTAAGCTCTTTAGCAGGTGCCTTGAGACCATATTTTTCAGAGTCTAATTTCAGATTCAGACATAAGTACGTTTTATTGGTTTACCATAAACTGTCTGCCCATTGTTGCTTCTCTCAAGCTGCCTTCTGCTTGTCCTGTCCTCCACAGCTCCCTGCTCTGAGCCCTGTCCAATTCTACTCCCTGCTGGCATGCAATTAGCAGCTTAGTTTAATTTGAATTTCTTTAAAGCCACAGATAGATCCTGTTTAGTCACGTAGTATCACAATCTAACTATTTTTCCTCTCTGTACTTTTTACTAATCTCTCTTAATTACACTCCTGCTTCTGCTGCAGCTCCAGGATACTGGCCACTGGCTATCAAACCCAGCTCCTTTGCCTCTATTTTTAGCCATTTTGTAATTATATGCCCCAACAGCTCTTTCACCTCCTTTTTCTGATAGCCAGCAGCACAGAAGATGGGTACTTCAGAGGCCCAACCACACATGGCCTCCACCCTCCTCCTCCCCTGGAAAGCACATAATATCTCCTAATGCTTAATTAAGGCTTAGGAATAAACCCAGCCCCAATCTTCCAAAAATACATCCCAATGTTTCTGCCATCTCCACTTGGAGCTGCAAGGTGGATGGCAGCTCTCAGGGAAGCTGCACCCTTTCTGCTCCTGACATTTCAAAGGAAAGCAATTTCAACAGGTTCACAAATTTCAACAAATTGGTGCCCAGCAAGGCACAAAGTTGAAGATAGATCATTTCTAAAAGCTGCAGCAAAACCCAGGCAGTTCACACATCTCCCCTGGCAGCTCTCAGTAAAGCAAGGGTAAAAAAACAAAAAAAAAAACCCCAAAAAAGCCCCTGGTTATTGCTCTGTTTTGGCAAGAATGTAGTAATCCACTACTACTACTACTTTACCATGAATAGAAACTGGTAGAGAATAAGGGATGGAAGTGGCACCTGAGGCCAGAAACATAACTGAAGGCATCACACCTAAGCCTTTCCCCAGGTACTTCGTGTGGAGCAAATGTGACTTTCTGTGCAACTTTCCTGACTCCTCCAAATTTTAAATCCATCATTTCTGCACAGTTCCAGGTCTCTTATTTAGTTCAGCAAAGTTGATTTGGCCAAGTGTGTGTCAGACTGATCTAAATTTATTTGTGCTTCAGCCTTAAGGGGACTGGGGGTGGAGGAAACAGACACAGTGAGCAGCTCAGCCTCTCAAAAGGAACGTGCCTGTTTGAAAAGTCACTTCTCATCTGAGCCTCTCCTTTCTTCCCAGAATCCTGTGTTGAGCTCCAATCATGAAATTCAAAACCCAAGACACTTTCATCCAACCAAACCAGCAACTTCCCCTCTCCGAGGAGATTCCAGGCATGCTGATGGGTCTGTGTCTGTGTGTTCAGGGGTGTTTCATCCAGAGAAAAGGGATGGATGGATGGGATTGCCAAGGAGATTCAGTTCATAGAATCACGGAATTGGCTGGGTTGGAAGGGACCTCAGGGCTCATCAAGTCCAAGCCTTGATCCACTCCCCCCGTGGTTCCCAGCCCATGGCACTGAGTGCCACATCCAGGCTCTTTGGAAATATCTCCAGGGATGGAGAATCCACCCCTTCCCTGGGCAGCCCATTCCAATGCCTGATCACCCTCTCCAGAAAGAAATTCTTTCTCATGTCCAACCTAAACCTCCCCTGGCACAACTTGAGACCTCTTGTGCCCTCTTGTCTTGCTGAGAGTTGCCTGGGAAAAGAGCCCAACCCCCCCCTGGCTACAACCTCCTTTCAGGGAGTTGGAGAGAGTGATGAGGTCTCCCCTGAGCCTCCTCTTCTCCAGCCTCAACACCCCCAGCTCCCTCAGCCCTTCCTCACAGGAATTCTGCTGCTGGATCCCTTCCCAGCCTCCTTGCTCTTCTCTGGACCTGCTCCAGCACCTCAAGCTCCTTCCTGAGCTGAGGGGCCCAGAACTGGACACAGGACTCGAGGTGTGGCCTCCCCAGGGCTGAGCACAGGGGCAGAATCCCTTCCCTGGACCTGCTGGCCACGCTCTTCCTGAGCCAGCCCAGGATGCCATTGGCCTTCTTGGCCACCTGGGCACACTGCTGCCTCCTCTTCAGCTTCCTGGCAATCCAGACTCCCAGCTCCCTTTCTGCCACTCTGTGCCCAGCCTGGAGCTCCCCAGGGGGTTCTTGTGTTGAACCTCATCCCCTTGGGATCAGCCCAACTCTCCAGTCTGTCCAGGTCCCTCTGCAGAGCCCTCCTGCCTTCCAGCTGATCCACACTCCCCCCAGCTTGGTGTCACCTGCAAATTTGCTGCTGATGGACTCAATCCCCTCATCTAAATCATCAATAAAGAGATTAAACAGCACTGGGCCCAACACTGATCCCTGGGGGACACCACGGCCGCCATTTTGATGCAGCCCCGTTCAGCACCACTCTCTGGGCCCCTTCCAGCCAGTTCCTAACCCAGCACAGGGTGCTCCTGTCCAAGCTGTGGCCTGACAGCTTTTTCAGGAGAATCCTGTGGGAGACAGTTAATCATCCATACTGCAGAGTGCATTCAAAACAAGTATTTCAAGGAAGAATGAGTAACTGAAGCACAAGGTTCTGCTAGCAATCCAAAAAGAAAAAAGAAGCTGCTGCAAAACTCTCTTATTCCATTACCTTCCACACTACTCTACTGATTTACATTTAATCCGTGCGTCCTCTTGATGCATAAAAAAAAAAATCTTAATGTATTTGCTGAAGTCAGGAGAGCTTTGCAAATCAGCATCAGCTGTTGGGACAGCCCAACAAAAACCAGAGCAAAAGAACAAAGAAAAGAACATGCTGCTTAATGGCTGAGAAAAGAACCTCATGGACTGCACAATGTTTAGATAGCAATCTCACACCAAGAACCCTTACCCCAAATATATATGTCTGCTAACAAAAGCAAAAGTGATTATCATAGTGAGGGTTGAAAAATGACAGTTTTAAGACCTTGGACTCTCCTTCACAATATATACAACTGCCAGTGCCTTCAACAGAAACTTCATATAAATACCAGGAGTCGGAACTGACTTCTCAGACAAATGTTTGTGCATTTTATCAAGTTGGGACAAAGCCAACATTTCTTATGGAAACATTTTTGGTGGTCCTGGGCAAAGAACATGTTTACTTTATAGCAGATATAACTAAAAATAAGCTGTGCTGCAGCCTCCAATTATCTTGTTTGGAATAGTTTGAGGCAACTCGAGGTTCATTGCTGTTATTTTCTTTATTCTACAGTTAAAATGTTGCTGCTTTTCCTGTAATTTGAACAACAGCTATTTCAAGATTTGACATCTGTGTTTGTACCTCCTCCGCAGGGATAACAAGATCCAGAGTGAAATTTTCCAGAGTGCTCATCTCCCACTTCCAAAAGCAACTCAGGTGCTTAGGTTGATCCATCTTTTCCTTGAATTACAGAGACCTTTAAAGGCTTCCACTAATTCCACAGCCTCTCCATGAGATTGCTTTTCAAGCTGGCTTTAACAACAGCTCAGATGTAGCATTATTTGCACACCCACACCTAATGAACAGCTGTACCACAAACCTGGTCCCACAAACACTTCCAACATCCTCAGGGATCTTCTTTGGGATCTACGTGTGCTCTGATGGCTCCTGGGGGAGAGATCTCTTCTTCAGTAAGTTTGATCAACTTGAAAGGAAAGGCAGCTTCCTTCCAAAAAACCTCTACTCTGGCTTTTTTAGCCTTTGGTCTCTTCCCTTCTCCCAAACCATGAACCACCTCTGGTTTCCAGCCCAGCTTTCCCAGCCCTCCTCTGAGTTGTTAATGAATCAGTTCTGCATGAATCACTTCCCAGGAGCTGTGTTTCCAGCACAGGGGAGATCCTCACAGCCCTTCCCCTCCTGATGACAAAGAACTCCCTCCCCTGACACCCAAACAAGCCTTGAAGTTTTCACAAGGAGTTAACAGAAGGTGTGTGCCCTGCAAGAGAGAGGGGGGAAAGGGCAGTGGGAGAAGGCTGTGTTAATTTTACAACTCTTGACTTCCTTAATTATGACTCACCAGCAAGGCAGGAGAAATCCAGCTTAAAAAGTAAGCTTTCCAAAGTGTGATGTCTGTGGGGAATGCTGCAGATTTAAGATGAAACGCCTCATTAAAAGCCCACAGAAGTTTAATATTTTACAGTCTCTTATGTCTGTAATTACCACTGAAATCAGAGACCTGAGCCTCTGCAAGACTTCGTGTGTATTTGGAGGAACAACTTTGTAAACTTCTCTGTCTCATAATCAGGTTTTACAACACATCTGAGGAGGGTGAGAGAAGAGAGGAGGTGGTGTTGTGGGGCTTTTAGGCTGTTAGTTTTATTTTGGAGGACTGTTTCTCTACAATAAGAGAAGAGGATTATTTGTACCAGGGAGGTGGAAAATGCTTCAGCTGAAATATTCCCCCCCCCCCCCCAAAAAAAAACCCAACGACCTCTTAACAGCAAAAAAGGAAGCTGTGTATGTGGCCTACCTGAAAGCTTCCTTTCTTCTAGTAAATCTACAGATCAGTTGAAAGGGTTTTTTCTAAGGCTACCACTCACAGCCTAATAGCAGAGCAGCTGTGCCATGCAAGAGAAAGTCACTGCCTCAGCCATGCCCTCCAGCCAAGATAATCACCTTATTCAGGGGAGCCCAATCCTGCTTTCCTCAAGAAGATATTACGTTTATAAAAGAAAACAAAAAACCAAAACCACAACCCACAGTGAAAAACTTTGAGAAAAGGAGGGAAGGGAAGAGTATTTTCCCCTTTTGCAAGGCAAAAGGAATTCCCTTGCTCCCCCCCAATCAGCCTTTTCCATCTTGCTGCCCCCTCTCCCAGGTGTCAGCATTTCCCCCTGCAGATCTGTGTGCCCAGGTGGCCAAGAAGGCCAATGGCATCCTGGGCTGGCTCAGGAAGAGCGTGGCCAGCAGGTCCAGGGAAGGGATTCTGCCCCTGTGCTCAGCCCTGGGGAGGCCACAGCTTGAGTCCTGTGTCCAGTTCTGGGCCCCTCAGCTCAGGAAGGAGATTGAGGTGCTGGAGCAGGTCCAGAGAAGAGCAAGGAGGCTGGGAAGGGATCCAGCAGAATTCCTGGGAGGAAGGGCTGAGGGAGCTGGGGGTGTTGAGGCTGGAGAAGAGGAGGCTCAGGGGAGACCTCATCACTCTCTGCAACTCCCTGAAAGGAGGTTGGAGCCAGGGGGGGGTTGGGCTCTTTTCCCAGGCAACTCTCAGCAAGACAAGAGGGCACAAGAGGTCTCAAGTTGTGCCAGGGGAGGTTTAGGTTGGACATGAGAAAGAATTTCTTTAGGGAGAGGGTGATCAGACATTGGAATGGGCTGCCCAGGGAAGGGGTGGATTCTCCATCCCTGGAGATATTTCAGAAGAGCCTGGATGTGGCACTCAGTGCCATGGGCTGGGAACCACGGGGGGAGTGGATCAAGGGTTGGACTTGGTGAGCTCTGAGGTCCCTTCCAACCCAGCCAATTCTATGATTCTACAATTCACTCACTGCCTGTTAGCAGGAAAGCAGCACTGCCCCAAGCACAGATGTTTTCCCTCTCTCCTTCACTCTCCCCTGCCCCAAAACTGCCCCAGCTCTGGGGCTATGGCTGGGAGCAGGGATGGAGAATTTCAGTGCTTAGCTCTGACTAATGCAGGATGTGTGGGAGAGCAGCCCAGCACATGAGTAACAGCTCTCCCCAGCACGCTAACTGACTCTTATCATCCAAACAGGATCTCCAGCATCTGCAGGCACACTGCCTTTCCTGTAAAAGTTTTATCACGACTGTGGCTTGCATGGAAATCCAGCTGGTGGGACATAAGAAAGAGCAGCAAAGAGCAAGCAGTGGAAATCAACATCAACAAATACCTTATTTTCATGTAAATGTCAGGAGTAATAAAAACTTTGAGGCAAGCAGCGATTAAGGAACAGTCCAGAAAAAAAAAAAAAAAAAAAAAAAAAAAGACCACGAAAACAAATCACCCTTCAACCACCACAGGAGACAGAGCTGTTCCCAAATGAGATGTTTTTCAAAAGTTTTCCATGAGGTGTCCATAACGAAGAGCTGAAAATACCAACTGCATCCAAAGTCACATTTAAGTAACAGAGAGGCATTTCAAGGAGCTTTCCTGTTGTCATCTCCCCCCTTCCCTCTATCCAAAAAGCATATTTAATATTCATGTCCCGGGAACCTCACTGGATAAATGCTTAAAGTAGAAGAAGGACTTGCCAAGAGAGGGGAGCAAGGAGGGAAGCAGACTCAGAGGTAAATATTAGTTTGTCCTTGAAAAAGCCAGAGCACATTTTAAAGCTGCTTTTGATTTCCATGCCAAGATCCCCTGTCAAAGGTTGGTGGCAGAGGGTGACGCTGGGGGAACGAGTGCCTGGTGTCTTTTGGCAGCTGGTCCAGGGTGACAGTGACACTGCCAGCCAAATTATGGAAAATGATCCACAGGATTCCAGAAACAAGGGAGGTTTTTCTTCTTTGTTTTCTTTTTGGCCCTTGTGGGCCCGTGCTGTTAATGGCAGCCACGAGGAGCCTGGTTGGGCTTGGCACTCATGGAAGGGGTAGGGAATGTTGTTTGGGAGCACAGCTCTCCTCTTGGCTCCCATCTGGTAACCCCCAGGTCTCTCTTGCCCATCTTCAGCCAAATAATGGAAAATGATCCACAGAATTCTAGAAACAAGGGAGGTTTTTCTTCTTTGTTTTCTTTTTGGCCCTTTTGGGCCCAGGCTGTTAATGGCAGCCACGAGGAGCCTGGTTGGGCTTGGCACTCATGGAAGGGGTAGGGAATGTTGTTTGGGAGCACAGCTCTCCTCTTGGCTCCCATCTGGTAACCCCCCAAGTCTCTCTTGCCCATCTTCAGCCAAATAATGAAAATGATCCACAGAATTCCAGAAACAAGGGAGGTTTTTCTTCTTTGTTTTCTTTTTGGCCCTTTTGGGCCCGTGCTGTTAATGGCAGCCACGAGGAGCCTGGTTGGGCTGTTGGTTGGGGCTTGGCACTCATGGAAAAGGTAGGGAATGTTGTTTGGGAGCACAGCTCTCCTCTTGGCTCCCATCTGGTAACCCCCCAAGTCTCTCTTGCCCATCTGGCAACCTTCACCAGCCTCAGCTAAAGGCTGGAAGCTCTTCAAGCCACAGGAGAGATCCCTCCTGGCCTGCAGCATCCCTTCTGCTATGACCCCAAAGGGAGAATCCACAGAAGACAAACCAATTTTCAGTTCTTCAGACCCTAAAGTCTTTCCAAAACTAGATGAGTGTTGGAATACATCTGTTTAGCTTTGTGGTACAGCCAAGATGAAAGTAACACCAAAGCACTGCTCAACAGCTCCAAGAAACTCTACAGCCCTTTAGTGGTCAGCATGAAGACCATCCCCACTCACCCCAAATTAAAGCTTGAGGGCAACTTCAGAAGCAAACCATAATAACTACTCCAGAAAATGCAGACAGGAGAGCCAGGAAGGACACCCAGCTTCTCTAGAACATGATGAGG
Source organism: Heliangelus exortis (assembly GCF_036169615.1). Classification (NCBI taxonomy): domain Eukaryota; kingdom Metazoa; phylum Chordata; class Aves; order Apodiformes; family Trochilidae; genus Heliangelus; species Heliangelus exortis. Next base: position 1,674,334 of record NC_092432.1, read on the forward strand.
CACAGAGGGGTAACAGATTATGGGTTTCTTTTGATGTCTCCTCTTGAGCACACTTGCTAGGTCCCTGGGTCAGCAGTGACTCAGAGGACAGAGGGCCCTCCAGTGATTCATTCACACACTGGAAGCACCCTCCAGGTTTTGTTGACTGGGAGATGTCTCACTCCCAACACCTTCCCCAAATACTTCCTGGGCTGCCCAAGGCACGAGTGAGAGTGAGGACAGGACCAAGGGAACACACCAAGCAATCCTCTGAACCCCTGGATGCTCCAAGGAGGAATACAAACCCCACACAGACCTAGCAGCACTCACCACTCCTACAACAAGTGACTCTGGGCAAATGCTGTGTGAGGATAGGGAAACAATGGAGTAAGTCACAACTATTTGATTTCACAAGTCAAGACAGTTTTCTTTCCCCTCCCCTCATGACTAAGCCTTTGGTCCACACACCCACTCCATACTCAGAAAACAACTCCATGAAACAAATTTGATTGCTCTAAAATACACACAGGCAATGACCAATCACACCTCCTCCTCACAGCACTAAGTCTATTTACTAAGAGTCTGCACCAAGTGTCTGCTGTGTACGTAACAGGATCCAACTCTGTCTCAATGAGACATTAAACACCAGCAAGTCCAACTCCTCTCCATTTTTTTCATCCCATTCCCAAGCTTCTCAGTCTGCAACATCATTCACTCAGAGAAACCTTCTGAAATCATTTTCTTATCCCATTCCCAAACTTCTGAGTCTGCAAACATCATTCACTCAGAGAAACCTTCTGAAATCATTTTTCTTACCCCATCCCCAAACTTCTGAGTCTGCAGACATCAGAGAGAAACCTTCTGAAATCATTTTTCTTATCCCAATCCCAAAGTTCTGAGTCTGCAGACATCATTCACTCAGAGAAACCTTCTGAAATCATTTTCTTATCCCATTCCCAAACTTCTGAGTCTGCAGACATCAGAGAGAAACCTTCTGAAATCAATTTTCTTATCCCATTCCCAAACTTGAGTCTGCAGACATCATTCACACAGAGAAACCTTCTGAAATCACTTTTCTTATCCCATCCCCAAACTTCTGAGTCTGCAGACATCAGAGAGAAACCTTTTGAAATCAATTTGCTTCTCCCATTCCCAAACTTCTGAGTCTGCAGACATCAGAGAGAAACCTTCTGAAATCAATTTTCTTCTCCCATTCCCAAACTTCTGAGTCTGCAGACATCATTCACACAGAGAAACCTTCTGAAATCATTTTTCTTATCCCATTCCCAAACTTCTGAGCCTGCAGACATCACTCAGAGAAACTTTCTGAAATTATTTTCTTATCCCATTCCCAAACTTCTGAGTCTGCAGACATCATTCACTGAGAGAAACCTTCTGAAATTATTTTTCTTATCCCATTCCCAAACTTGAGTCTGCAGACATCATTCACACAGAGAAACCTTCTGAAATCACTTTTCTTATCCCATCCCCAAACTTCTGAGTCTGCAGACATCAGAGAGAAACCTTTTGAAATCAATTTGCTTCTCCCATTCCCAAGCTTCTGAGTCTGCAGACATCATTCACTCAGAGAAACCTTCTGAAATAATTTTTCTTATCCCATCCCCAAACTTCTGAGTCTGCAGACATCATTCACTGAGAGAAACCTTCTGAAATCGTTTTTCTTATCCCATCCCCAAACTTCTGAGTCTGCAGACATCAGAGAGAAACCTTCTGAAATAATTTTCTTATCCCATCCCCAAACTTCTGAGTCTGCAGACATCACTGAGAGAAACCTTCTGAAATCATTTTTCTTCTCCCATTCCCAAACTTCTGAGCCTGCAGACATCATTCACTCAGAGAAACCTTCTGAAATCATTTTTCTTATCCCATCCCCAAACTTCTGAGTCTGCAGACATCAGAGAGAAACCTTCTGAAATCATTTTTCTTCTCCCATTCCCAAACTTCTGAGTCTGCAGACAACATCACTTGCCCAGAGAAACTTTGTGAAATCATTCCTAGCTGCTTCCAGGGAAAGGACACTGCAGTGCTGAGTGTGCTGTGAACCAGAACTGATCCCAACCCAGTGAAAGCAGTGGGCTGTGTCACAGAGGTTTTCCTGCCTCTCCCTGGCAGCACTCCCCACCTCACTGCCTCCCAACTGAGCTGCTGCTGAACTCAGGCTTTGTGCCATGCCTTACCTTCCACAGGCTGCTCCTGCTCTGCCTGGGGTGGAAAACCAAAGCCACTGCCTGCAACTGGAGGCAGGAGAGCCAGACTTCATCCCCAGCCAGACACAGCCCTGCTGCATAACAATGTCAATAAACCTTCCTCTAGGAATCTCCACACCTCCTCTAGGAGCCTCCCCAGTTCTCTGGTTTGGTCACAACTTGTGCCTCCCTGTATTTTCCTGCAAAATATTTAAGAAAACACACACACACACACACAAAAACCAAACCCAAACAACTTAAGATCTACCTCTTCTTTTTAACTCTTAGCAACCAAACCAGCTTGCCTCATCCTACCTAATCTCCTCCTCATCTCTGGCACATCAAATAAATATCTTGTTCCTCCAACCTATCAAAACCCATAGCTGCTAAAATTATCATTCTCACCCATCAATCACATTCCTCTCTCAATCTGCCAGGTATCTTCTACAAGGTATGAAGTTTAAATGGCCTCTGTCCTCAAGGCACTCCAGACTTCTTTATATCCCACATCTGAGATCTCATCCCAACTGCAGCTTCTTCCCTTCCTCCCAAATTCCTTGCCCAGACTGGACCCCCACCACACACTTCCCCTGGGTTCCTCCTTCCCTCCCACCTTTTCAGCAGCACCCTGGGGCAGAGGAAAGCCATGATGAGCTGGCAGGATGATTCTTTGCTGTCTCAGCTCTTTGGGAAGGAAGGGCACTTAAACTCAGAGCATTGTACACCACCAACACGATGCAGACAAAAAGGTTTTCAAGGAGGAGATGGTGCAAAAAATATTAAAGTAATTAATACAGCCCATGGTTATGGTTTCCTCTGGATATTCCCAGGAGTTCTGGCCTGCATCTTGTAGGCTGCCAGCTTACTCACTACAGGCACAGTCTGTATTATCCCCCTCCCCTTCTAAAGCTATAAGCACATTCTTGGCAGCTAAATTATTAATAAGGAACAAATGGTAATTGATTTATAGATGAGCCCAAGAGAGAGGATCTGTCTTCTTCACTCATGGAAGTCATCATGCCCACATGGCTTTGTCTTGGCTCCATCCCCACCATAATTTCAGTCTCCCACCCAGCCCCATCCCACAGCATATCCAGCTTCAAATTATCTGTGTCTGGGTGACCTCTTTACCTTTGTTGTAGCTGCCCACTGACCAGATATTACAAAAGAGAAAAAACAAAGCAGTTATTGTTCTTTCTGTCTCTCTTTCTTCTCAGCCGGCAAGAAAAAGCTGAACTGGATTAGTTCTTAAGATTTTATTTTTATCCATTGTGAGCTTGTGAAAAAAAAAAAAATAAACTCAAGGAAAAGATGAGTTTTGCATTCAGGCTTTGAATGTGCTGAGCTTGGGGAATTAGTTCTCTCTCTGCTGGTGGAAAGTTCCACAGTTCTGGCCCAGCTCTTCACACCAGAAGTATCTCTCCTCCTCCTCCTCCTCCTTCTCACATTTCAGTTCCAAAATTTGCAACAACAATCTTTGCTCTGCTGAATGAACCCAGGATGGGTGGGTAAGCCTTGCCCCTGCTATGAGGATTTCCTGACCTGAAGAGGAGGCTGAGGAGCAGCTACTCCTCAGGCTGTTGTGTTTATCACACAGTGTTTAGGTTGGAAGAGACCTCCAAGATGATCCAGCCCAACCTTTGATAGGGGTTGATATGGTTATGATAATTAACAGCTCCACACACACATCCTAGTGCTTTCCTAACACTCTGCCACAACTTGTTTGGCATGAAGAACCCATCACCAAGCAGCTTGCCACAGCAGGAGGGTGGTTTTATTGAAAGCAACACCAAGTTTGTTTCCAATTGTCCTATAAAACCCAGAGTTGCTGCTGAAGTGTTGGCTGAAGCCCAAACACCAGGAACCCTTACATGAAGGAGAAAACAGAACCTTCAAAGGCCTGTGGGCAAATATTTTGTCACTGAATATTTTGTCATGGAAGCAAGAGCCTAAAAATCTAACAGGAGGAGATAATGCAGTGAGACAGCCTGGTGCACATCCTGCCCTTCCTCACCATGCAAAGTGACACTATGGGACCCACCAGCCCACCCATACAAGAAGCAGGACAGGAGCTTGTAAAGCACTTGGAGCCTTCATCCCAGAGCCACCCCACTCCTCATCCCAGATCCCTCCCCCTGTGTTGGAAGGCCACGGAACTGGGTGGGAGCATTGCTGGGTTGCCTCAGGTTCCAGCACAGGGAGGAGGTGTGGAAGGATGGAATGGGGTTACCATCCATTTTCTGGAAGGCACCTGGAGGAGCAGGGGCCTGGAGAGGTGCTGGGAACCCCAGGCCTGGTTCCTTGCAGTTGTCAGTGGGTTTTGAGTCTTCTAAAAAGAAGTGAAGGGCTGCTGCTAGCTGTTCTCTACTCTACCCAGAAATCAAAGGAAAAAAAAACAACAAACCAAAAAAACCAACAAACCAAGCAACCAAAAAAAACCCAAAAAACCAAACACAAAACAAAACAAACAACCAAACAAAAAACCAACCACCCAACAGAGCAGAAGTTCCCCAGGTAACTAGAAGCCATATTCTGCATTCCTTGCTCCCACTTGCAAAATTGAGACTTGAAAAGTTTGTTTCATACACGAGAGAATGGGAAAGGCCATACCAGACAGAAAAAAAGTGAAGCACTGAGGGCACAGTTCTCCAGCAGATGACAGGAAGATCCATTTCTTCTTTTAGTAGATGTAGTTTAGCTAGACCTAGGTGAATTAGCCCTGAGTTTCTGAAACCTTCAGTTCCTTGTAGGTCTTTGATTCTTAACAAAATCCTCCCATTGTTCTCCATGCTTTTCTATAAAATACATGTGATAGGTCCCTCTTGTAAAAGAATGCCAGGACACTGGAACCACTCCAGAGCTTCAATACCACAAGAATGGATGTCTGGATGTCAAACTTGAAAAGCATTCAATGCAGTTATGTGTAACAGTCCCCAAAACAAAAAGGCATAAGCAGTCCTTGGGTATAACAATACACACAATCATTCAGACAGTCTAATCTTTTCTCAGAACCTCCAATGTGCCCCAAGCTATGTAAAGTAGAGCTCTAAGGAGTAAAAGGGTATTCAGAAAGACAAAAACAGGTTCCCAAAACCTGAAAGGTTAGTTACCTTCCAGGAAGGGAATGAGCAGAGCTGAAGGCTGTGCTCTTATTTCCACATGGCAATGAATTCAGTAAATCCCATTGCAGACCTTTGGATCACTGGCTTTTGAAGATGCTAATTGTTTTATGGCAGCATCCACTAATCCCCACTAAACCCCCCTCAAAAATCAAGGCTAATACACAACCAGCTTAAAAGAGAAAGTCCCTGACCCAAAGAGAAGGTGATTTCCATTTACAGCAGGATGCAACAGGTAAATGAATCAGACAAACAGGAAGGAGCAGTTGGCACAGGAGCAGTTATTACATGCCACAGGTGTGAAGTGGCTTCGTGGGGAAACACAATTCAAAAATAACCCCACCATATTATTCTTCCAGCAATTAATCAGATTTTACTTACAAAACATGTGTGCTAAAATCCAGGTGGGCAAAGCTGGGAAGCATTTTGTTCCTTTTTCCATCTAGGGGAGGGAAAGTGCACATGCCCCAAACCTAAAAAACTACATTTTTCTGAAAATCACAGAGTGGGATCAGGAAGAAGAGGCTGTGGGGAAATAGTAGCCCAGTAAACACTAAAGAGAATCAACCCTTTTTGCTTTCTTCTGCACATCACCCTTCATAAATTACCACGACCCTCTTAGGGAGTCTTAAAATCCGCATTTTCTTATAAATTCTATTTTTAAGGCAGATAAAGTTGTCTCTGGTTTTGAAACTTCACCAAGGGCCACACACTCCCACACAGAAGAATTTCACTGCTATAAAAGCTCTGGCTGCTCAACCAGCTACTCCTTAGGAACTCTGGAGCAATAAAATAAAGCAGCGTGGACCGCTACAAGAGGAGCTCGGACCCTGGATGAGGGCTGCAGAGAAGACAAAAAAAACAAATTTACAACTGCCTTGCTCCCAGAAGTCACTGAGGGCTGCAGAGTGTGTCTGCAGTTATGAAGTGTGCCAAAGACACCACACAGTCCACGTTTGCTGAGAAAAAATCCCTCCAAGTTTGCCACGGGTGGGAGAGCGGGAGCTCTGAGTGGGCTCCGGGGCCTCAGCAGCTCTGCAAAAAACCCACAGTTCCTGAGTGAAGAATGAGAGAGTATTTATTTCTAGACAAACAGCAAACCCTCCAAAGGGGTGGCACTGGATTTTCTCGAGGCAGATCCTTCAGTTGTCGAAAAGAAAATTAAAATCAAATAAGCAAAGGGCTGGAGAAGGGCCAAGGTGCAGAGCAGCAGGGGAATCCTGCCACGGCCAAGGCTGTGGCTGCTGAATTCCTGACTCATAAGCTAAAGGTGCATCCTGCAGCTGTGTCAGGTGCAGGGTTGGCAAAAGCATTCCCTCCTAATGGCTTCTTAATTGTTTTCTGACAGCCATGACAAATTCTCCAGAGGGCTGTGAAGGCAAAAATTTGGCCACCAATGTGCCATTTGTCACGAGAGGGTGTTGAGCAAAGCAACCACCTGCTTCCCGTCTGCCTCTCTGCCCTTCTCACCTGCTGGGGGTGTTTAGAAAGCCCTAAGTGTGGTCCCCAGTGAACAATTCCTCATTATCCCACGTTGGCACTCCAGAAGCACCCCGTGGATGAAGCATTTGCTCCACTTTGTGCCTCAGCTCCATTAATTTCACTGCTTCAATCTAAGCCAACGCACAGAGGGCTCTGCAGAAAGGAGCTGGGTTGGGCAAGCCCTGAAATGCTTTGCTCAGTTAGGATGAAAGAGGCTTTGAAATCTTAAAACACTGCTGTTATCTTAGATAATGAAGTGTTTAAAAAATAAAAAATAAAACTAAAAAAGGCCTTCAGTATGTTCTTTTGAGAGCACCTATCATCTCAAGCCCAGCAGGCAACACATCCAATGCACCTCAAGGCAACAGCTATACCTGCTGATTTAAAGACAATATTCTGCTCTGGTCTAAACTCCTACCCCAATAAAAGCCAACATATTTAGCATTTTGCTTCCTGCTGGAAAGCTCTGACAACTGTAGGACTTGTCTGCAAGATGAGGAAAACCAAGCTGGAATCTCCTTTTCATCCCATGCAAAGCTGGGAGAAGTTACAGGGGTGGGTAAAGGCACTCTCCTTCTCCCTCAGCTTTCCTGCACAATAAATTAAATTGCTTCAGTCAAAGCAACTTTTCTTTCAAGCTCTGTATTAATCAAATCCCTTCAGAACGAGTTCATTTGAATGTCTTCAGTTTAACTTTGAGACTGATAATAGCACAAGTGCATTGCATCATCTTCCCCAGAACAGTAATGCCTTTTAAGTTTCTTTTTAATAGCTGCCTCAGACATGCCTTAGATAATTTTGTTGGCCAACTGAGGACTAATGCAAGACATATTCTATGAATAAATGCATTTCCAGAGCCTCAGTCTCAGAAGGTGATTTTGCAAATGGCCAATGAGAAGTGCCTGCTTTGAAGTGTTCCTGGAATCAGTTACAGTGGCTTAAACCACTGATCAAATTCTACCAAAAAAGGCTTAGAGAAATGTTACTTCAGACTAGGTTGATCTTTCCTATAAATGCAAAAACTACTGCATTAAAAACAGACCTTTCCCCTCTGAAATATGCACTCTCACAGCTTTGGAGTATTTAACTGAGGTGCTTTAAGTCAACATTTCATTTTCTTTCTTGGAACAGTCGAAAAACTTTAAAGCCAAACTTCACTGAATGGAAAAGGTAACTTCAAAAAATAAAAAAAAAAAAAATCAACGATGAAGTTATGGCAGCCTGTGCCAAAACCCAGTTCTGTTATTTGTGCTGATACAGGTTTAACATCACTCCAGTCTCCTGTGCTCTATCAAGGATTTCTTAGCCAGGAGGTCTCCCTTCCTTCATCCAAAAGGCTCATGCTCTTTGGCCAAAGCAGATGAGCTGCTCAGCCCCATCCTGCACTGTCCCACAGCCAGGAGAAGGTGTACAGCAAGTTTAGGGAGGTGGATTCCTCCACCTGGCATTTCCCAAGGAAGGACAGACAGCCCTATTCCAGTCCCTTCCCAAGAGCTGAGGATCTGGGCCAGTGAGTGCCAGAGTGGATGTGAAACACTGGTGCTGGCTGAGAGCAAATTTCTGCCTTGGTAGTGGAAATAATTACAAAAGGGCTACAGTAGGAAAAAAATGAGGCTTGCAGTGCTCTGTGGGAGTTGCTGGTGCTCAACAACCCCCCATCAGGCCACTAATTCTGATGCCTCAGACTTAATTGAATTGTACACCAACTCAGGCAATCCTGGTTCAAGCTTCCCAACCCCATCTGGATTTGTATTTCAGCTTCACCAGTGAAATTCCAAAGCATCCTCTGCCCAAAGCCCAGCACAGCAGACTGCAGGAAATGCACGAGGTTATTTCTATCCTATCATTCTAAAAATGGTCTGCCTGGTATTTTGGGGAGGGAATAAAAACTGCTACACAGAAGGAGTCATTACATTTCTTCTTCACCATTATTTTCTTCTACTTTGTGGCAGCATCAAATCACTTGGAGTGAGACTTCACACAGAATGTTTGCAAGACGTGTGGGCAAATTTAGTGATATCTATTTTTTCAACTTGATTACTTTCCTGCACACACAAAGAGTCTGAGTCTATACATAAGGTTCCTTTCAGAGTAGAAATGCCAGCAGTTTCCATATGCACTGCTGTTTAAGAACAACATTCCTGGCAGGTCTTAATGCATCTGAAGTGATGGCATTAAGCTCCCAGCATTGCTTCAAGTCCTATTTGAGGAGCAAACCCACCTGAAAAAAGGCACCAAGGGAGAAATGAGGGAAACTACACTGCAGGAGCTCATGGAGAAGGCAAATGAGAAGTGCCTCACTCTCAGTCAGGGGAGGTTTCGAAGAAAGCACACGGTGGCTCTGCCAACTTGCTCTGGATGGAACATTTTGTTTTAAAAAGCTGCTTTACAAGGCTGTTTTCTCCTCGTCAAGATCACGGGAATCCTCAAGGTGCCCTTCCTGAAAAGGCTCCAGCACTGCACAAACGGGCTTGAAGAAGGAAGGGAGATTTTTCAAACGTCTCCAAAATGCCACCTGGGCCCTTTCCAGTCAGTGGTGCAAGAGCAGGGCTGTTATTCCACTTTTGATGGCATTATTCCTTGGGCACATGCCTTTGCTTCTCTCATTTTGCTGTGGTTTTCCTGATTTTATAGGAGAATGGGAATTAATGGGAAATGACATCACCAGCCCCTGGTTCAGTCAGCTTAATACACAAAGTTGCCTTCAAAGAAGCTTTTAAAAATACATTTTAGGTGGCTCTTTAGCATTTAAAGAAAGGTTTGTGTGTCCAAGCCTATGAAGTCATACAAAGAACTCCCAATTCAAATATCTGAACACCAATATTCATTCTCTGTGCTAATTACCCATGAGCTGATTTCCTTGAGCAGTGTGTTTATCCAGAATCCACCTTCCAGAACCCAGCAACCATCAGGCTCTGTAGACCAAATACCTGTGTTCACTGCTCCACGGAGAAAAAATCCCCATTCAAGTGGTGTCTTGGTACCTATCAAAAGCACTAAAACTAAGATCAAACCTGGGAGTCTCCACTTAACAAAGAGGGAAATATTTCTCAAGAAGCTGCTAACAAAATCTTTGCCTCTTGGTCGATGAATTTGACCAAGGGAGACATGATATAGCAAAGTTAAAACCTAAAATACTCAGTTATCCAGCCACAGCTTCCCATCTCCAGTATGCTCCTGTTCTTCATGACAGGGCAGCTACAGGTGAGATGAATCTGAGGACCCATATGGGTGCCCAGGAGAGATTAAGGGTGCAGTGGCACCCCAAGGGTGTTGTAGGGAGGGGGGCAATGGCTTAGAGAGAAAAAAACCTGACTGCCTGTCACAATTTGTCCCCTGGAACTAAAAAAAAAAACCCAAATAAATACCAAGGAAGAATGCAGTTCCCTGAAATGAACCACGGGAGCTCTGTAATATAAAATCTGGAAGTGGAAAAAGGCACAAAGGAACAGAGAGAGGAAGGGGAGAGGCACAATGGGTGGTGACAAAGCGCTGGTGCCCGTGCAGGAGTGAGGAGGAACAAAACCATCTCGTGGTGCTGAGAAACAGGTCCTGGTGAGCAGAGAAGTTTGAGAGAGACCCTGAGAGCAAAGAGCCCAGCAAGGAGCTCTGGCCTGGCTGGGTGATGGGCAAGAGGGCTCAGCTGCCTTGCTGCTGGCAGGGTGTGTGTGTGTGTGCAGGGGAAATGAATTTTATCTTCAAACCTGTGCTTGGCACCCTCCTTCTCACATGTGTTATTTATAGCTTGAAACTCTTTTTTTTTTTTTTTTTTTTTTTTTTTTTTAATAATTAATCCTTAGAAACACAACCTCTAGGCCATGTTTAGTGAGGTACTTTTAAAGCCAGAAATAAACAAGTGTCACCTACTTGATAGGTCTGTACTAGGAGTGTTGCCTCTCAGCTTTCCAGAGGTGCCAGGTTGGATGGGGCCCTGAGCAGCCTGACCCAGGGAAAAGTGTCCCTGTCCCCCTCCCAGGAGGAACTGGATCAGCTTTAAGGTCCCTTCCAAGCCAAACCATTCTATGAATAACACAGTGCACGTGGGCTCCAGAAAACTGAGGCTGCAGAATGGAGGCTTCTCAGCAGAGCAACCCAAGTGCCTAACAAGAAATCACCCCCCAGCTCTGAGCCTCTTCAGGAGAGAACTTTAAAACTTCATTATTTTTATTTGTCCACCAAACAGACACTGCCCCTGACCCAGGGCCCTTAATGAAAAGCTGCTTTGCTGAGGCATGTACCCACCTACAAGGGTGTGAACAACTGCAGAGAGATCCTAAAGCACTGATGGGTATGCCAGAGGGAAGCTGTAGGCTCTCCCCTTCTTTACTCTTTAGGCTACTGAATAAATTATCAATTCTGTCACTGAGCATGAAATTATCTCCACAGCTGCAGGGTCATGACAAACTTTTCAGTCACGAGAAAAGCAGGATTAAAATTCACAGGCTACATTCTGACTTCATATCCCTGGACCCACAAATAGCTCTATTTGGGGAGAAGTACAGCTCCTGCTGGGATCCATGGATGAGGCACAGGGAAAGCTGCTTCTGCACTGGCTTGTCAGAGGACTGGTCTGCAAATTCAGGAGCCAGCTGGGTCCTACTTGACTCTGCTGTCATTCCACTCCATAATTTTTCCCTGTAGGTTCTCCTTAATACTTGATTTTTCCTGGTAATGCCTCACATTGTTCTATGGGAAGATTCATGGCCTCTCTCCCCTCAGCACTGGGACAAAAACCTGTGGGCTGCACCACTTATCTTTCCTCAGTAATAAAAAGATGCTGCACTGAAGCCTTTACACCAGACTCCATCCCCAAGCAGACACATTGCTCATGATGCTGAAATTCTACATGATGTTTGCAAGAGCATTAAGTCCTCCTACATCATTGCACAACAAAATGCTCACCTGAAAACTGTATTTCACATTTAATTACTCAATTATATAGCCCCCATTACTTTCTCACACTTGATTAGTGCCATGCAATCAGTGCCCCCCCAAATTATTTCTGTTTCAGAGGAAGCTGAGGCAAAGGGAGAGCAAAAGATCTGAAGGTGTGATGAGAACAGGAGTGTAAGGCCACCACTTCCCTGTTTATATCCCATGGTCACTTCCACATCACCTATGTGTGTAAACACTCTGCAACAACAGCAAGAACTGATAAAGTTCCTCTTATATCTCACAGGGGCAAGACAAGAAATTCTTTATAATTTACAACAGTAAGAGAAATGTTTTCTATACAGATGCCATGCTAACAGATATTTCTAATATTTTTCCTGCTTGTTGCAGTCCTCTTACCTAAAAATCTTCTAAAATCATGTGTGTGTAGAGGAGAGAACTGACTGTGTTACCCTCCTCACCATCACACACACCTTCCTTGCTCTCTTCTTTTTTCCAGAAGAGTCACCCTGCTGTGCCAGGCAGAGCCCAGGGAAGATGGACACACACAGAACCCCAACAACCAACTCCCTTGTTCCTCTTCAGAGGAACTTGGACTTTTTAATCCAAAAGTCAGGAAGAGTTTGTGAAAGGCACATGGGCTTTGGGCAAGATCAGTGGTGTCTGGGTATGTATTTGATTAGTAGAACTTTAAAAAAACTAAAATATTCTCACAGTCCAGGGCTCCCATGTCATCCCTGTGTTGCTTCAGCAGTGAATTCTGTGGATTGCCTGTTTCCAGTCAGCCTCCTGGGTCTCTCACAGGTCACTGGGAAAATGAAATACTGACACACACACACTCCCCCTTGCAAATATATTATGTGTTTGTCCATCTACACTATGTGGTTTGGTATAATCAAATACATTTTGAATGAGTATGGAATGAGTACATGCAGTGGCAGCCTTTTATTAACTGCCTGTTATTTTTTTAAAAAATTTGGGGAGTGTGTCTTGCAGGAATTCCATTTGCTCAGCCTGTGCAGGAGGCCTCTGGAGTTACTCAGAGGAGAAGAGTTTCACTGGAATGTCTCCAAAGAAGTAAATACAAAACCAAACTCAAGCACCCACGTTGCAGAGTTGATGCTTCACCCAAAACCCACCCCCCCTCCCAAACAGCAAAACCTACTCTCTAAGGAATCAATAAAATACACATGTGAAGTCAAACCACAGGGGTTTGAAAAGCCTCTCCAGGTGGCATTACTGAGACCCAGGAGCTCTACACAGCCAACCTTAGAGCTGCCAGACTAGGGGAAAACCTCTACTGCCAACCTTTTCACCCCAGCCCAAAGGAGGAGCAACTCACTGCAGATCTCAGAGGATTTGAAGGCACCCAGGGCAGGCAACCAGCTGGCTCAGGGCTCTGTGCTGGGCTTTCCCTCCCCACGGCTTCCCCAGCACCACTGGGGATCTTCTGGGGACTTCCCTCCTCTCAGATTCAGTTGCTCTAAACTACCCAACCATGACAGTCAGGGGCCACCAGAGGAGCTTCACACTGCTTCTCTACACCATATTACTCATTTGCAAATTCCAGCCCAGGCCACAAACACCTCTACATCTCTTGGGCTGCTTTGGTTTTTGGTTTGGTTTGGTTTTTTTTTTGCTCAGCTGAGCACAACTCGATGGCCTTTCTCTAAACAAGTGTTTGCTGTAGCATTGTAACTTTGAAGAGCATTAGGGAGAAACCCCCCTGCTAATTCTGGTGAAAACCAAAATACCCACTGCAAAGTGTCAGGAGATACCAAAAGCACAAGGCACCTTGCCAACAGCTTAACCAAGATGTGCAGCAATCTGCAGATCAGAGAGCAGTGAAACCTTGACGTGTGTTGACTTTGTCTGTGGGTCCAACAAACACATGGCTGCCCTCAAAATGAAGAGGAAGGAAAAAAAAATGTAAGAGGGAAATGGAAACATCCTGACTGTGCCTCTCATGGGCAAAGGGGAATGGCACCCCGGGTGTCAGGAATGGAGACTGGAGATGGAGTCACTGGAGAGTCCCAAATTAGCCAAGTAAGAAACAATGATGGACAGGAGCATCCAGGGGAAATGGAAAAGCAGTGATGGAGAATTGCAGAGAGCTCCAGAGGCAGAAGGAGTGGAAATCATTACAGCAGGGAAGGTGACAGGAGGATTTTGGCCTGGTGGGCAGAGCAAAGGATATCTCGAGCTTCCCTGGGTTAAGCTCCTGGCACAGAGTTTTAAACAAGTGCTGAACAGTGACAAAGCAAAGCTTTGCAACACTGCTTTAAATCAACATCATCTGTACCCACCTAAACCACTTCATGGCCTTCTGGGAGTTGCTATCATGATGTAGTTTAAGTCAATTTTTTTTTTCCTCTGAAGGCAGGGTCCTTTTTTGGGCTCTACATCCTAGGATCTGTTGTGTGTCTTCTGGGGATCCAACACCAAGTTAAGACACACTCCAGCTGGAAAACCTGGGTGCCTGGCTGAGAACAGGGCTGGGACAGAGAATGCAAGATTATGGGATCCAGAATGCCATTTCCCAGGAAGTATCACAGCAGCTCAGGCACTGAGATTAATCTCAGCCAAATGTGGAGCACTGAGCTTTACATTGCCCAAAATAAGCACTAATAGCATACAAACAACAAGCAAGTAAAATGTTGCAAACCAGCCAAAGTCAGCTGGAAAACCAAATTCTGTTCTCAAATGAGTTTTGTGCCTAATGAGTTTCTTTTTTTCATGTAGAACTCTGTCCTTATTCCATAATAATGCATTAATGTAACCTGAAAAATCAGGTCAGCAAAGCATGACTCAAAGAGGGGCTGGTCAACCTCCAGCACTTGGGGGGGAGAAATAAAAATATCAAGGTGCTAAATCAGAGATACTTTTAAAAGTCTAGAAATACAGCTTCAGGCATCTGATCTGGCAGAAATCTTGGATTCTAGAATAAAACAAAACAAACAAACACCACAAAAATCCAATTAAGATCCTATAGGCTTTTCTGTAGCAGCCCCTGCTTGCCATAGGAAAGCAGAAATGATTCATCTGACTCTGAAGTACTGAAAAAAAGGTCACTTCACAGAACCAAGTTAGCAAGGACTGTTTCATGACAGTTTCTCCACGATGACAGGCTTCTAAAAGATATGCCAGTTACAATAAATATTTCCAAATGAGATATCTGTCATTAAGTTGAGAGTGCCAAAGGCTTAAAGATGTCATGTAACATAAATGCAGCTCTGTTTAACTTTGCAGTTTCTGAAGCAGGGAAACCCTGAGCTTGCTCTCTGTTTTTTTTTAATATACTCCCACAAACTCCTCTCCCTTTTTTGATATGCCAAAATCCGTGAGCAAACACACGAAACTTCTTTTGCTCTGCTCTGACTAACATTTATCATTTGTATATAAAGTAGCCACTATTCAACCAAACGCGGATTCAGCAAAGGCTTTGAAAAATCACCCACCCCCTAGCAAGAACCGCAAACCAAACAGCCGCCCACACCCCGGCTGCTGCATTCCTGAGCTCTGAATAACAGGAGGCTCTTTGAGTCCATGCTGGGCTTTCTTGCTGCTCCTCAAAGCCTGAAGAGAGACCTTTCCTCCAAGGTTTGGTGGTGGCTTGGGTCACACCTCTTGGATTCAGTTGGAATCTTCTCTAAGTGGAGCTTAAAACCTAAGTTGTGCCTCACTTCTTATTTAAAAAAAAAGATTCATGACTTATAACCCAAAAAAAGAGGAGGAAAATAAATAGAGTATAAAAAACCAAGCCCCTCAGCTGTGCCATAGTTCTGTCTTGGGATCACTGAAAGGATGAGATGTGAGGAGCATCTCCTGGCTGACTCTGTTCCAAAATGATGCAGTGTAAGGGGCGTCCTCACCATGAAAATCAACCCTAAAATCATCCTGTGAGAGTCAGAGACCTGCCCAGAAAACATCTTTTCACCCAGGAGGAAAAAGGCATGATATTCTAGATAGGATGGTTTGGGCTGCCACACTGGGAGAAAGCTCAGTGTGCTGTGCCAAGCTTGGGTCCTCTGCTTGTTCTGGAAGGACCAGGACTTGCCCTCCAGGTCCACAGGAGTTTTCTGATCCCATTTCTCACTGCTCTGCCCATCTACCCCAGGGAGGCCTCCTCCTCCTTTACTGCTGGGTAAAATATGGCTCTGGGGAATGGGGGCAGCACACACAGCTGCTCCAGGCTAAAACTGGAGAAATGTCCTGAGAAAGGAATAGGTTCTCTGGCTGGAGAGCATGGAAGGCTCACACAGCTGCAGAAGCAATTTTTGGACAGTGGAATCACAGAAAGTCCCCCCAGGACCCCTCAGAGGAAAACCAGAAATATATCCAAACGCTTATATCAGGCCACAAATTAATTCTCAACAATAAGCAGAAAAATTGCTTGTGTTTAAAAAGCACTTCTTTACCTAACACCAAGTTCAGAGCCAGCTCCCAACTTCCACTGGCTCCACACTCAGCTGCAAGCCAGCCAAGTGACAGTGGGACCTGGGAGATGGGACAGGGGTGGTCACAAAAGCTTCACCTTGGAAAGGTTGATTATTACAGAATCATAGAATAATTTAGGCTGGAAGGGATCTCTAAAGGTCATCTAATCCAACCTCCCCTGCAGTAAGGACATTCTCAAGTAGATCAGGGTGCTCAGGAGAGAGCCCAATGGTCTAATAACTGCAGCAGTAGTGGATCAAGGGTTGGACTTGATGATCTCTGAGGTCCCTTCCAACCCAGCCAATTCTATGATTCAATACCCTGGGTTTGCTGCTCTACTCCATTCACATTATTGCTTCCCTTGATGGACTTCTTTACTTCTTTAAGGAAAAAGAAGAGCAAAAACAACTCAAGTACTGAAGCCAGACTGAAAAATGGGGCTGCCATTTTGTGTCATTCATAGAATGTCAGGTTGGAAGGGACCTCAAGGATCATCTGGTCCAAGTAATTCCTTTTCTTTAGACAGCAGTCAACCATCTGATGCCATGTGCTGCACCAAAGCAGAGACACTTTATTTTTTTTTGCTGAGACCTCTGCCAAGATCTTTAGGGGAAAGAGTGAGAACTCCTCTGATGCATCAAGAGACAGCTACGATCTGAAGCAGGTACCACCCAAGGTGCTGAGCCAATATGATAATCCTGTATTGCTAAATCCCTTGTTTCCCTGAAAAACCTTGAATCACAGTCAGTGTTCTGCTGGCCAAGCAGGATGTTCCTTTCCTCAAAATCTGTCACCACCACTCCCAAGGCAGGGAGAAGCAAAGATTCCCCCAGGCTCTTCCGATGGGAATCTTCAGCCCACTCTCCTTCCTCCCCTCACCTTTGTGTGTCTGACTGTCCACAGTCCAGGAAATCAAGACAAAATATTTTAAAAATCAAAGTCTTTGCTAGGATTTTTTTGTCCAGAAAGAATTAAGAGTCTAGGTTTCAACGCAACAAATTATTTTGGGGAAAAAACCCAAAAAAACAAGCAGAAAAATGTTTCATTCTGCACCTGGATAGAACTAGGAACTCTTGATGGATTAACTTAATGAAATGATTTCCAGGAAGTTCTGTTCTGCCCTTATTGACTATCTAGCACTTATCTTCATGTAATGGTATCAGCACAACCAATAGCTCCCCCATAATGTCAGCTGCTGGCTAATTTACACTTCCAGAGTTGCCATCTGCTATCCAAGTAATTGCTACACAAACCATCAGCTCAAGATCTTTAACTAGCATGGTCCAAACAGAGCTACTTAAAGACAGAAATTGTATCCCTGTTCCCAAAGGGTGAAGGACTACATTTAACCCAACTATGGTTTCATCACTTTTGGTTTTTCAAGGTTTTTTTTTCACACAGCCAGGAAATTGCATCACTGATTCTGTTTATTTTTTGTTCAAGGATCAGCTCTGCCTTTCAGAGGGAAATGAAAGCTACTCATTGATGTCTTAGGGAAATTAATCAAGACCTGAGAATTCCAAATTAAATAAGATGAATGAGCCTCACCTGCATGATCTCCTGAATGCTTCCTAATATTTTCAAAGTATATTTTACCTGGCCTCATAGCAGAAGAAAACATTCCCAGCTTACATTAAAGAGCAAGTGTGACTTTGTTAAAAAAGAATCAAGAAATCCTCCAAAGAATTCAGAGTATTATTTTTAAATGTATGCCATTGGTCTGCCATTATTATTATTTCTTTTAAATCTGCATATTACTTCCCTTTGAAATCACTGCTGGTAAAATACAGGGCCATTAAAAAAAAAATGTGCAGCACTAAATTCTTAATCCCTGTAGATGTTCAGTGGTGGAATTTACTCTTTCAGAACCACTTCACAAGACCTGCAGTGACTACAGCACAGGATGTAAGTCCCAGATTTGATCAGAAAAGGAGCTCAGAGATCAAAGCCTCACCAAACTGGATGACAAATGTTCAGCTGTATGAGTTGCTACAAACAGAATCAGCATGATAAAGCTGAACTCTGTAGCCAGGATTATATCCATGATGGAAACAATGGGACATATGGGCACAAGTAATATTCCTTTCTTTAAAACTCTATTGTTTAAGAACAAAGCAAACCACATCCACATACATCTGGCATCAAACATCTAATGTTTTGCAAGCTGATCCTTCTTTGAATAACCAAAAAAAAAAAAAAAAAAAACCTGCACATCTGAGTGTCCCATAAATTTTGCTACACAACATGATGACTCTGGACATTTTCTTGAGGAGGAACCCACATTGTGCTGTCCATCCCAAACTGCTCAACCCTGAGCCAACTGGCTCCATCCATCCTCACCACCCTCCTTCCCTTTCATGCAGCCCAGGGCAAAGTTTCCCTAGGAGGGATGGGGGCTGGAAATGGCTTAGTGCTGCCACAAAGCCAATTCATCCCCTCTGCATCCTCTCCCCTGCTTAGATCTGAAAAGTGCCTGGGAAAAGAGGGCAGCTGGGAGCTGGCTGAGTATCACCCTGGAATGCAATGCCAGGCTGCTTTTAAACCACAGTTTTTCCCTGCAGGGAAGAGGCTGCTGGCAGGAAATGGGCTCATGTGCTGTACAGAGAAGTAAGAGTAAGGAAAATGCTCCCACAAAGCACAGGAGCTACCACAAGCTACTACATGCATACATCCAGGAAACTCAGAGCTTCCAAAAAAAAAAAAATGGAGCTTGTCCTTCCTACTTGTCCTGGGTGTGCTCTCATTTCTGTCTGAGGGACCCTGAACAGAAACAAGACCACCCTAAAATTCCCCCAGGAAGATAAAAGATGATCAAATGCACATCCTTCTCCAGGTCTACCCAGGAATTGGCCTTAACAGTTTCCCCACCACTGAGAAAAAGAGCAGGGCCCTCTTAGAGCTCAGTGAGCAGAAGCTGGGCACCAATTTCCATTTGGATGTGCTATTTTAAGCAGAAAGAAGCCAAAAGGTATGCAAGCAATCTCCTCTCTCCTCAGCCTGCATGTGAATGCTTGGTTCCCAGGGTGCAGCTCTTGTTCAAGTATTGACCAGAGCTGAAGAAATGAAGTGGAAATTAATCACTTCCCCATTTTGGAGAATTTTCCACCAGCTCCCATGTTTCCTCAGGCCCATCAGCTCTTTTTCACCCCTAAAAAACCCCAAATTAGGTGTTCAGGCAGAGCTGGAAGGTTTTCTACATTTTTTTATTCTTTCCAGACTGCAATCTGGTCAAAGCAACGTGTTGTGGTAGGTCCAGAAAGTCCAGATTGCACCTGCCCAAACTGCAAGGCTGCCACTTTGAAGGCATCTCAGCTACTGCACCTTTTGTAGAGTCAATTCACACAGCAGGAGAGCATCAGGGAAGCCCAATAAAAAAGATCTCAACACCTTCCCAAAACTGCAGACTTACTGGGGGTGTGTAACACTACACATGGACCCCCTCTCTGTCCAAGAAATCCTGAAGAGAAATAAAACAGCCTTAAGCTTTGCCTACAGTTTGCATCACATTAATTCAGAGGGAGAGCATCCACACAATTTTAGTAAAAAAAAAAAAAAAATTTAAAATGAGGGTTTCTTGTATTAATCAACAATCCCCACCACAACAGTTTATAATCCTATCTCCTGTAATTCCCCAGAAGTGTAAAAATTCATTCTGCACTGGAGAGTAAAACCAAGAAGAGAGCAAAGAAAAAAAAGCCACAAAATGGCACAGCTGGGAGGTGAAAACCCTTCTTCTCTAAGCAAACTGGTAACACCCTAGAGGGACCCTTTAGCTTTTATGAAAGCTGAAGATATAACAGGCACAGGAGGCTTCTTTCAGAACTGCTCAGGTGAAAGCCACATTTCTCACTGTTTTACTCACAGCCCCCCAGGTCTCTAAGCTCTGCAAGAGCATCAGTGAAAACACCTCTTCCAGATCATCCCGGGTGCAGCACCATCCTGGTGATTTAATGCTCAATTTATCTCCAGTCTCTTGGGATTCCTAAACCACCTAAAGCTCATCCCAAGTCCCAGTTTGGGTAAGTATTTAACTACACCTTTCCACCTTACTGCAGAGCAGCTGAGTGCCACAAGAGAGGCAGATGTCTCCTGCTGGCTGTGGACCACATGGGGTGAATGAAAATTCCTTGCAGCTCCTTAGAGCACAGGCTCCTGACTGAGACCAGAACCTACTTTGCTTTGCTAAGCACTTGTAGAGCATATTTCAAATAATTATAATCTTGAGGTCTTCTCTAACATTACCACAATGTATATTTATGAAGTTAAAAGCACGCGCCCTGCTACCAAACAGTTATTTAACACTCATTACAACTTGTCCAAGCAAGCCCCATGTGCTGTGTAATCATATTTTTTTCCTCAGGGCAGAAATGCTAAGTGTAGCTTGAAACAACAAGATATTGTTTTGTCCTGAGTTTACCCATAAAATAAATACTTGGAGCCTTGGTAAAACGTTCCCACACCCCTCTTGGAACTGTAAAAATCTGAAATACAAACAAATATAAACTGGAAAGAATAGAGGAGATCCTAAGCTTCCAGTTTTCTTAAAATTATGGAAATCATCCTCAAATCTACACTCTGACTTGCCTCACTGGTGCTTGTGAGCAGAGCATGTATGAGTTGGTTCAGGACCTGGCACTGTTCTGCTCCAATGCTCAAAAAAAAAAATTTTTTTTTACTGAATCCTTTTCAGACACCTTCCTGGACAATCTGCCCACTCTCCTACAATAGTCTCTTTCTTGGTATCTTTAAATCAGGACAGGATGCATTTCTAGAAGACAGATTTGTGCAGGTTACTGAACATCAATACAGACCTCAAAACCCTCTCCCACAAGTCTGACTTTAAACTACAGGATTTACAAGATATTAGACTGGGTGATCTTGTTGCCATAAAGAGCCACTGAGAATTACAGTTAACTGCACAAACAAGCAGCAGACACACAAAGAGAGACAGGAATGGGATTATGCTTTTTAATGGCAATTTACTATTTGATTAAGCCAGAGGTGTAACAAGAAGCTTCATCCTTGCTTAGTCCCAGAATGCTTCCTTTGGTTTACATTTGTAAGTAGATTTGTGATTTCTAGACACAAAGAGCTAAACTAATTATCTGATGTTCCACCTTCTTTAAAAACCCACTGGATAATATTAAATACATATTTAGTAAGCAGACTGCAGTCATTGCAAGCTGGGGAAAAAAAAAAAAAAAAATCACTTTACAAGCAATCCTCTCCACAATCATTTTAGTGTCCAAAGCAGCAGCAATCCCACCATTAAACAGCTCTGCTATTTAAAGTAAAAAAAGAAAATTTAAGAAATATTACTGCAGGCAAAACAGCTCCCTCAGAAACACCTCAGGCACTACCACAGCCAGGCATAAGCAGCTGCAAATTTTAGGAAGGGAATTGTATGGTTAGACTTAGCCATGTGATTACCTCTGCTGACTTCTAGGAGACTCAGTCTGGGGAGAACAAGTCTGTTTTCAAGTGGGTGTGAATTTGGTGGGACTCCTGCTACTCATCCCAAGTGTTCACAGGGCAGAAGGGTTTCCTACAGCTCTATCTGGACACAGGGCTGGCCATGGGAAGCTCACTGAGATCACAGAAAACTTAATGTAAAGGAAGAGGCTCCTAAAGGGGGGAAGGTGATAAAAGAAAATAAAAAACCCAACACACAAACCCAACAGTGTGCACAAACCCCAACAAAATTTCAGTGTTTATGCTTAGACATAAATTTTCCCCTCTCACACCTCCTCCCTCGTATCAAAAATAATGAGAAAAATAAACCACAAGAGGAAGGAAGGAAAAACCTCACAAATTCTTGTGTTTGCTTTAGGCCTACTGCAGCAGTTGCTTTACTCAGCTTTTATCTGCTGCTGTGGTGTTTCCTACTCCTTGACTGTAAAGCACTCCAACACACTTACACCAAAGGGCTTCATGCAATGGAAATCAGAGCCAGGTGTTGATTGCAGAATGGACACTCATTCCTATGCTCAAGGAACCTGGGAAGCAGGAATACCAGAGTCCTGGAGCCATTATTCCAAAGAGAGCTGCAGGCTTCTTCCTCCCCCAGGCAGTTACTGGACCAGACTGTGAGAAAATCAGTTCTGGTGCTGCCTCTGGTTCACACACAGCCTGTAATAAACACTTCCAGATTCCATGTCTCCCAGCATATTCTTACTGTTATTCATTATTTGCTAAGAGATGACAGGAAGCAAAGTATAATAAACAAAAGAGTAGAGAAGTCCACAGCTCCCACCCCAGAAACCTTTTTTTTGCACAGGGGCCCTCCAGGCTGCAAGTCAAGGCTGGTTTTACCCTCTGCCTTTCCAAAAGAATAAATGAGCAAGTTGAACAGCTTGGGATGTTTGCATGGCCAGGGAGAGATCACCTGAACACTTTGGACTGCCAAAGTCTACAGTTTGCAAGTAGTAAAAAAGTGACCAAGTCCTCTGAAGACCCTCACACCTTGCTGATGACTGTGAGGAAAGTTACTATAAGCACTATAAAGTGACTACTCAGGAGTCACAAGTAAATCCTGCAATTCCCACAGTAGGATTTTTCTACTTATTTCTACCTATTTTCATCTTTGAGATAATCCCACTTTTATTAGGTGCTGACCTATCACTTCAAGCACTGCTCCTGCAATGCAGAGAAGACAAAAAGCCAGAGAATGAGAGGTTTCAGCTCAGTGTTCAGGACAAAAAGGTGAGGAAAATCATGCTACACTGATTACAGCTGCACATGAACACCCCCACCTGATGGTAACAACAGTAGACAAGATTCTTTTGATGTAACTTAAAGTAAAAAAAATTCTAAGCAGCACATTTTCAGTCAGCACAGGCACAATTCCTGCCAATAACAGTTACACCTCCCTGTTCTGAAATATCCCCATTTCTGACAAAAAGGGAGAGTGGTGAGCTTGCTGATTTTCACTGGAGAGTCCCACAAAGCTGTAGTGCTTCCCATCTGCATTATCCAAGATAATCTGGGGAGCAGATGAGATGATGAGGCAATTGCCAGGTAATGTTGCCTCTTGTACCTTCAGCTTATCTGTCTGCTCCCAAATGTTCCTGGTGCAGAGAGCCAGGCTGGGTTCAGAAGATGGAGGAGTATTTCAACCCTTGCTCTTGTTGCACAAGGGTCACACAGCTACTCACGTTCCATAGGAAGGATGCCAAATCCCTGTGGAGTCCAGGAACACCCAGACAGCTCTGCACCCACACTTCTCTCTGGTGTAACACCTTCCTCCAGCATGCAAAATGCTTTCAACACTCATGAATAGTGCCAGACTAGGGAAATCTCAAGAGCTCAGGTGCTTCATTAGAGGACAGGAACACTAACAGGCTTCTTACCTCACACACTGAGACATCATTTAGCTTTTTTTTTAAAGGGGACATGAAAAGGGATAAGGGAGTCAGCATCCTCAGCTGGACACCTCAGAAGCACCTTGTAAGGACAGGTACAAAATTGCCAATTGTAATGGCTTTGCCTGTGGTTAGATGTGCCAGGTCCTGCACTTTGGCCACAACAACCCCATGGGGAGCTCCAGGCTGGGCACAGAGTGGCAGAAAGGGAGCTGGGAGTCTGGATTGCCAGGAAGCTGAAGAGGAGGCAGCAGTGTGCCCAGGTAGCCAAGAAGGCCAATGGCATCCTGGGCTGGCTCAGGAAGAGCGTGGCCAGCAGGTCCAGGGAAGGGATTCTGCCCCTGTGCTCAGCCCTGGGGAGGCCACAGCTTGAGTCCTGGGTCCAGTTCTGGGCCCCTCAGCTCAGGAAGGAGCTTGAGGTGCTGGAGCAGGTCCAGAGAAGAGCAAGGAGGCTGGGAAGGGATCCAGCAGAATTCCTGGGAGGAAGGGCTGAGGGAGCTGGGGGTGTTGAGGCTGGAGAAGAGGAGGCTCAGGGGAGACCTCATCACTCTCTCCAACTCCCTGAAAGGAGGCTGGAGCCAGAGGGGGGTTGGGCTCTTTTCCCAGAGGCAACTCTCAGCAAGACAAGAGGGCACAAGAGGTCTCAAGTTGTGCCAGGGGAGGTTTAGGTTGGACATTAGAAAGAATTTCTTTCTGGAGAGGGTGATCAGGCATTGGAATGGGCTGCCCAGGGAAGGGGTGGATTCTCCATCCCTGGAGATATTTCAAAAGAGCCTGGATGTGGCACTCAGTGCCATGGGCTGGGAACCACGGGGGGAGTGGAGCAAGGGTTGGACTTGATGAGCCCTGAGGTCCCTTCCAACCCAGCCAATTCTATGATTCTATGACAGATGCCTGTTCACCCAGGAATCAGGACTTAATTGTTTGCTAGTAAAGCCACAAACTTTTACTGAACAGTCCTTGTTAGCAACTGTAACAAGAAACTACCAGACACTGGTGTAGGATGTGAGAAAACAAAACACTTCATCTTAGTCACATTCTTCAAAGTCAAGTGGTTCACCCAGTGAGTAATATTCCTGCAGTGGTTTGTAGGTAACAAGAACTATGCCTGTAGAAGTGGAAAGCATAAAGCAAATTATGGCACTGATGTATCATTATCATAATATGTACAGATCTGACAGCATAAAAGTAGATGGAAATGAGATAATTCAGAATTGTCATTTCTGTTACAATGAACTTGGCTCCTAAGCAGCATAACTGAGGCACAGAAGCTTGGCCTGAGATGTCTGCTTGGCCCAAAAAGACTCAGCCATTTATTGGCATACTAAGAAAATATGTGGAGTTCAAGTACAAGACAAAAAATTATTGACAAATAAAATAATTCTCTATCACAACTCACACCAATAATGCTGCTGGCTTGGATGCAAACATCCACAGGCCCTTCCCACTTCTTTGGCCTGGGGAAAATTTATTTAAAATTTCTTGAAAGACAAGATGGCACAAGCAGTTCCATCCATGCAGCCCTCTGCACAACACCAACACAGTTCCTTGGTCACCTTCAGTCCCTGCAGTAGGTATGAAAAAATGCAAATTTTAAACACTTGGCTTGCTTACTCCTCTTCCAGTCTTTTGTGCCAGGAGGTAACACCAGGAAACAAAACTGGAGAAAGGTTATCCTAGGAACAAGCCTGAGCACTGCATTCCCAAGGGATTGCCAACTTCAGATGAAGCAGCAGACTTCAGCCCAGATGAAAGCTACAAAACAAACCACACATAGAGGGTTTTGTTGACCCAGAGATGTGTTTGCCTCCTTTCTAAAGATAATTCTGCTTCTCAACAGGGCGAGTACCCTTGACTCACAACCTCACATGCTGTAAAAAAAACAAAATTTAAAAAAAAAAAAATTCTGCAAGCCAGCACTGGATCCAACTCAACACAAGGTGCAATTTTTAACCAACAGGAATAAGTTACTGAATCACTGTCAGAAAAGTTATGGCCTGGGTTTTGAAATAATCCTTGTCTTCTAAAAATAATGCTTCAGTGACTTAATTTATAGCAATACATCACATATGCTGTTACACTGGACCCACTTTCAGCCAGCTTTTGACAACACTCAGCCCCCAAGTGAACCTAGAAAAATATTCTTCAGAGCTTCAAGCAGCACAGCCCTGCAACCCAAACTTAAGGATGAAATAGGATATGATTTGTAAAACCAAGATGTGATTCTGAAGTAAAAAGCACAACAAAATCTTTTCCACTCCCCAGGTTACCCTCTGGTAACTGCACGTGCACAAGTGACAGCTTTGAGGTCACACATGAAAAAATAGGTGACTTACTGAACTAGTAACAAACCCCAAATCTCACTCAGGCATCAAAAACAGCAACACCCAACACCTGGATTGTTTTACACATTGTGACACTAAATCATGCCTTTTGCTTTTATATCAAAGAACATTTTTATTCACTCCCAAGTATTCATCTTTCCCTGTTCCTTAAGGTTCTTGGGCATAGGACAAAAGAAAAACAAATTAAAGCAAAAATAATCCTCAGCTTCTAAGCAAACAAAGAAAAATACAGGCAGGAGAATGGAAGTCTCTAACCACTTCTAACCATCCTACTCTTGCTCTCCTGCTGAAGTGCACAGTCTGGCAAAAATGCACCTAACTTCAAGTGCAAGCAGAAAAATCAGATATTGGCTATCAGGTAAATTAGAAAGAGAGAAGACTTTGAACATCAGCACTCCAATTAATAACAGACTAATAGTGTTCATTAGCTCTACCTCCCACCCTTCTTCTTTCTTTTTCTTCTGGAATAGCTGGCCTGCCAGTACAGCAGAAATTCTGAAATGCCATCCTAAAAATAGGAAGCAATAAAAGAAAAAAAAAATTAAAAAAAAAAAAAAAGAGGGGGGAGAACAGGAACTGAGAGAATAAGCAGAGTGAGAAGCTCTGTAATATAAAACTGTCTCCAGCTTCAATGTCACCAGCCAATCATAATCCAATAAATGCCTTTTTTTTTTCTAGAATCAGAGCACTCAAAGGTCTATTTTTACTCCTGGTTAGAAGCAGCTATCTCACCAAGGCTTTCAAACCAGTAGAGTCTGGCATGCAAAGCAGTGACTTACAAAACTCAATTTCAAGCCATAATTTCCAAGGCCTTCACTTGCTCACACGAGTTCATTTGTGGCTGGCACACCAATGTTGTACAACACAGGCATCACTATCCAAAAAAATGGACAACTAAAGGGAAGAAAATTAAAGGATCTTTATGTGAAACTCTTCTTTTAACCCAGAACTCTATCTAAGGGTTCTCCCTTCATGACTGTACTCTATTCCATGTTATCTAAATGGTTCTTTAGGTATCCAAAGATACAGATTCTCCAAGTGGAATCACCAGGAACTGCAATATTAAAGACAGGACTGAATTAAAGCTTGTTCTTCTCAGACACACCAGGAAGAATTACCAGGTACCCTTTAGGTACTGAAAAGTCAAGGCAGAAAAGAGCTACACTCCTCAGCTGATCAGGACACAAAGTCTGGAAAATCTCCAAGCATAATGAAATACCATTTCTGGAGCATCCAAGGTGTATCCTCAGCAAAAGGACAAATCCAGAGGTTTTCTTGGGAATTCTAAGTAACCATGATCTCAAGTGTTATTTTCTATCCTTAACTTTACTGAAGAGATAAATTAAATACACTCCTCCCCACAGTGAGAATTCAAATCCAAGTTGTTTCAGTACCTCTGAAAAGGGCATTTCTTTCAAACTTGTAAATGATTTAAAAGAGAAAGCTTAATTAATTATGTTGTTTCCAGCCAGCTGGCCAGCCATTAGTTTTCAGTCATCTCGTTGGGAACAATTCACCAGGACTCTTCAGATGCAAAGACACTTTAAACCAAGTAGATGTGACCACCCAGCACTCTCAGTGCCTCCTAAAATATTCAGCAAAAGACCCAGCAATGGGTAGAGAAATGTTTAGTTTTTCCAGCTCACGTTGCTGTGGGTCATGGCCATAAAAATCTGGTAATTACAGCACAATCACTTGACAGACACAGACATTAAACATTTTGTATTGGGATGGCATGAAATATGATGGCTATATAATAGTAATTAAATGAAAACATGAGGCTGCATGTATGTGTTTCCCCAGGACTTGTGCTAACAGATTTCAAACTGGAGCTCAGCACCACGGTAGGATCTGTAGCACCCAGTCAAAATATTCCCTGTGCACAGGAGGCACCAGCACAGAGATGAACAGATAAATATTATGCAAACACAGCTAAGGTTTACCACTAAATATCCCTGGAATTCCAATATTCTCACTGACGTAGCACTTACAGATTTTCAAACGAAGTTGCCAACAAAAATTAAAATTGCTTTCTGAGTAGGGCTGAGAAGCTGAACTGTCACAAAAAGCTTTCTGGAAGCACTGGGGTTTGCAGCAGTCTTGCTCTCCAGTTTTTAAGAGCTTTTCACATCTGTTATTGAATTCCCCAAATCCTTGTGAGGGGAGAAGTGGATTTGCTGGGTGGTTATCCAGGTTTTGCTTAATGTTATGTAGGATATGGAACCAAACCTGATGATTTTTGCTTTCCCTACCCACAATGTGTACTCATTAAGCAGTAATCCACAGCTGCAAAATTATCTTAATTCACTGGGAAAAAAACAAATAGGCAACTGCAACTCTATACCTGAACTTTCAGCCTCTAGTTCTACCAAACAAGCAAAACCAGATTTGGAGAAAAAGCTTCAATGATCAGCTGTCTACCTACACACAAGTTATTTATGGCATCTAATTCAGAGCAAAGCTCAGAGCAGTTTCCAGACTGCCAGCAGACTTTTACTGGAGACAGAAATCAGCTCTAAAGCAGTATCAGCTTTGCTAATCAGACAGCAATTATATACTTCTTTAAACTCTTTTTAATACCTTTATTTACTTTGTAAAGCAGCTTTCTAACACACTGGTTTCAAAACAGCTGGTTTCCACTTTCCACCACTCTAAAAGTCATTTTCTGCAAAAACTCCAGTGGCCACAAAAAGCCACAAAGTTTTAAAAATAAAACAATCACAGTAAAGAGGCCAAAAAAGACAGTTTTGACTTAGGGTGAAGCTTATGTTCTGTAAGTCAGGTAAATTTAGGCTCAAGAAGCAAACCTGAAGATCAGCAAAGTGTAGTTTCACCATTCCAAGCCAATAAAAGTACCAAAGGTAACTGATGTGGGGTCTCCAGAGCTTACTGAAGGTTGGATTGAAGGTTCCAGGCCAACACCAAGAAGTATTCCAGCCCTTTCCTCCAACAAGCTGCTGATTTTAAGGAAATAAAGAAAGAGCAGATGTTATTAGCAGCCCTTGTGCTCTCTGGAGTTCAAGGCCTCTAATTGTGGGTGGGCTTTATCTAGACCTTGCAAGAGGAAACCCCTGCTCCTTCCTGTATTTGTCTTGCTGGGGGGGAGCTGGGGAGGGGGCTCAAGGAGAAGCACATTATAAGCTAATTAAAAATGGTTAAAAGAAAAACGAAAAAACCAGCTCACAGTCAGACCAGCCAAATGCCTTCTTCTGCACAGGATCAGGACCAATACTGAGCCCCACTGCCAGTGGTATCTCAGCTGCAAAAGGTGGAGTGGCTCTGCCAAGCCACAGCAGTGCCCATCAGAAAGCCTGCAATGAAACACGAGTGAGAAGTCCTCCAAAAATGAAATGTTTTGCAGAGAAGTATCATTTTCCACAAACTTCCAGCTAAATCCTGCCTGGTTTCTTGCCAGGTTTCCAGCCCAGGGCTGAGAAGTTCAGGCTTCATAGGACTGGAGCCCTCAGGTCTCAAAGGCTCTGCTGGGTAGGCTTCAAGTTCTGCAAAGAATCCAGAGAATCCCCCAAAGCCCTGAATTTAGGAGAAAATTGAATAGACACCTCTAGCCTCTCTTTTCAGGTCACAGCTGTCTTGTGCAGCCCAACTCCATTCAGTTGCAGATAAATCAGAAGTAAATTTACTGAAATCCATGGAATTACACAGATGCAAAAAGAGTGGGAAAAGACTCAAGACACCAGCTGCTTATTAGCCTTTCTTTTAGGCACAGAGTGCTTTTTAAACACTGATTTTTTTTTCAGATGTTACACGTGTGCAACAAATTAGCTTTGCATCTGATTCAAGGGGAAAAACAATTTGTTCAACAAATAACAATAAGAAAAGAACCTTTCTGCACAGTTCCACATATATGGAAACCACAGACTTTGTATGAAAAAAACCAACCACATCTGCTCTGAGTAAAACAAAATGAAAATTGCTCAAAGTTAGGTTTTCCCACACAGCAACACTTAAAATCCTGTTATGGAGGGAAAGGAAATTTGGGGAAAAAAAGTGTTTTCTAGCTGGTGAGTAGATAAAGCACCAGGATTTGCACAGTGAACTCAAAAACAGAGGCATTCTCATGTTCCACAGATGTCTTCTCCTAAGCCTGATACTTTTGTGAACTGTTTTACATCTGTGAAGTCCAAGTGAATTTCTCTTCTGGTGTTCAAGCAACTAGAACAGGAAGGACAAAGCTTTTCCTCTTTTATAGTGAAAAAGGAGAGTCAGTGTCAGCAACCATCATTCAACCATTGCTGGCTGCAACTTCACCACAAAGGAGGAGATTTCTGGTTTGACTTCCTTTTTTACAAAGCCTGTGCTATGGTTCACGACCACCAGCAGCTCAGTGATAATCTCCAACCTTTCCTATGACACACTTTGTAAGCAAAAGTTTACTGGAATTTTCAGATTAGATCACCACAAATTCTGCAGGGAGCTAGGGGTGGTTCAGCTAATACCTTGGCTTTGACAATCTCCTTCCTGAGGACCCCAAAACCTGGAGGGGAAGGGGCCCAGGGGGATTGAGTGACTCTCCTGACACCTTGTCCCCTGCATCCTCCTCTCCAGGATTCACAGACCTCACTTTCCATAAACTGCTGCTTATTCCTCTGGAGATCAAAGAGCAGATGCTCCTGTCCACAGGGTCAGACCCAAAAATGTGCAACCTCTTTGCCCTCGTCACCTCGGGGCTGAGCAGAGGGTGCTGTGAAGGTTTTTTTAGTGACAAAATGATCACTTAGGGATCACCTTTCCTGGACTTACCCAGGTTACACTTCTAACAGGTAGGTTTTGCTGGATTTTTAAGGATGTTCTTTCATGAGGCTCACTGGTAAGATTTAGAATTTAAACTGCCTCCTTCTGCAACAGCAGAGTCCTGAACACAACCAGGCTGAAGAACCAAACTCACAAGGAACAAATACTATTTTCTCCCTGGGTTTCCCAGTCTCCTTTCCCTCCTATCCACTGACACCACTGCTCCAGAACCACAACCACATGGAGATTCTCCACTGCAGAGCAAGGAATGATGCTTCAATGCTGGGTCACACAACCCCACAGATTTCCTGACCTAAATATTCTCAATAGCCTCAAGTCTGTCTGCACCACACCCAGCCAGGTAGAAAAGCCAACTTTGTTGTTAAATGCCCACAGTCAGCTACCTCAAGCAATGTAGCCACAGCAGCTCTGGTTTAAGGGGTTTTTTAGCTGACAATCAAGGTTTTGTATTCTGGAGCTCACAAAGTTCCTGGGTGATCCCCTAAAAAGCAGGGCTTCATTACTACTTACCTGGAATAATTACTTCTTACCCTCCTCTGAAGATAAGGGTTACCTTTTTGTTTTGTTTTACACAGGGCTCCTATTACCCTGCACAAGTAGCTTATTCCTGCTGAGGTTTGTGACCCTTGTTTCTGAAGCACAAAAAGAGCTCTGGCTTTTTATTCTCTTTCTACAGAGCCACAGGACCAGCAGCAATCAAACTCTCCTGCTTGCCTAAGGGCAAGTCCCACCATTCTGCCAGTGCTGGTAAAGAGATGGATGATGAGCAAATGAGGAAAAGCTTCAAAACATCTTAAAAAGCAGTATTAACAGCAACAATCCACACATTATTGTCTCCTCAGTTGCCCAGAAAGTTGTGCTGCCAGTGACAAGAGCCCAATTATTAACAGCTTCCTCGCCTTTATGTTTGGACTCAAGCTGCCTGCAACAAAATGTAATTAGCAAACATTTGAGAAGCTCGGTGGAGGAGTCAGCCTGCTAGAACCAGAGGGTCTGGATAAAAACCTCTGCCCTGTCTTTATTCCCCTTGCTCCTGCCCTGCTCTCTTCACTGCCAATCAACACAATCAGCTTTGGAAAAAGCTTTTTCCACAGCACATCAAGGCAGACAGGGACAAAAGTTAATTAGGACTATTTAGAAGCCTTCCTGGAAGAAAGTGCTGCATCCCCATCCCTGAAAATTTAATTGCATTCAATAAAGGAAAGCTAGAAAATAATAATATAATAATGATGATAAAAAATTCAAAACCAGAAAAAGATAATTTGGAAATTTAATTTCAATTTAATTCAAGCGATGTTTGGCCCTATTTATTTCATAAAGCAGTTCAAGCAGGATAATGGCATTGTTGTGCATCTACCAGCATTAGAAGCTCCTAATAAATTAACAAGTGAAAATTAATGGCTGCTCAGTCCATTAAATCTTGTTAATTTTATTTTTGTTGCAATAATATAGCAATCACAAGTTTACATTATTAAACCAATATTTATTAGAAGAGCTCATTTTAATTGCATCCCTGATGTGCTAATCCCATCCAGTGAGTATTTCGTGATTTCATCAATTTTTTGCATTTATTTCTCATTATATTTAAATTATTGCAACGTTCAGGGTCTTCCCCTAATACTATAAAAGTTAAGCAACCATTTTAAGCATTTTATTTCACAAAGATCCAAGACTTACTGCACCACATAATGAGAGTATTACCAGTCCTTTCAGAAGCTATTTTAAATATTTCAGTCTCTTGAGAAGGGGGGAAAGAAAAAAGGCAGAGTTATGAATATTTGAAAAAAATAGTTAAATACATTTTTTTTTCCCCCTTAGCCTTTTTGTTGCTCTAGAAAAAAAATGCTGTGTTATCTTTGAAGTCAGGAGGAGTTTTACCACCAGTTTTAATGCAAAATTTTAGCTGCCCTGAGACATTTTGCTAAGGGCTGGGTCTGCCAACACACCTGATCACCTCCTTGCTCCCTAACTGCTTGTATCAGCATCACTGCTTCAGCTTCACAGGTTTTTTTCACATTTAGGTTTTTTAAATGGCACAGTGTGGAGCACCTGCTATTATCCAAGGTAAAACCAGAGACTGTAACTCAGCTGCAAGGATTGGGAGAAGTTGGAGGAGCTGCTGGGAGCAGAAAGTGTGCTCAGAGCAGGGATGATGGACTTTTGGGGAGATGAGGAGGATGGAGAAGATGAAGGCAGAAAGGACACCTGCCTACAGACCTGGGTATTGGGATTGGGAAAAGTTGGAGGAGCTGCTGGGAGCAGAAAGCGTGCTCAGAGCAGGGATGATGGACTTTTGGGGAGATGAGGAGGATGGAGAAGATGAGGGCAGAAAATACACCTGACTGCAGACCTGGGTATTGGGATTGGGAGAAGTTGGAGGAGCTGCTGGGAGCAGAGTGCTCAGAGCAGGGATGATGGACTTTTGGGGAGATGAGGAGGAGGATGGAGAAGATGAAGGCAGAAAATACACCTGCCTACAGACCTGGGTCTGCTTACCTATGGTATTTTCCCCTTTAGACTTGAGCTGCAGTCACACTCATGCCACAAAAAGTTGTTACAAAGCTTTTTAAAGCAGTGCCTACCAGGTGCCCCAGCTCCTGGGGGCAGTGCCAGCAGGACTGAGGTTGGGAGAAAGCTGTAGAGACCTGCCCATAATGCCAGGTCAGCACACACAGCTTTGGAGCAGTAAAATTAACCAGCACCAGGGAGCTAAAAAGCATCATGGCAAGGAGGCCGGGATGTGCACACAGGGACTGTACTGTAATCATCTCCAGTGCACCATTACACCAATCTAATTTTAAGTGCAGACACTCTTAAACAACTCTGTGCAATATTAAAGCTCCTCAAATGACAGGTCAAATCAAAAGCAAGCTTTAAGTTGGCATTAAATTTATATATTTATATACAGATTTGCATGAGGACACAGAAAACCTTTCCTGGTATCAAGGCAATCCTAGGAGCATGATCAGTTCTAGTAAATATTGTGTGGTCAACTACTAACACAAAGTATGCTCACACCCAAGATGTTCCTGCAATTATTTAAGTGGTTTTCCCCACCAAAATGTAAATCATTTAAGGAACATCTTCAACTGCATTAAAAATTCAGTGTTTTTCATTTCAGCTGGTAGTTACTACCCTTATCAGATTAGTTCCTCAAGAAATAACACCCACCTCTCTTCCAAACTATTTTCTAAATTAAAAAAAAAAACAACACTTCAAAGAAGGTGTCCCTTACACACAAGGATCTCAGCTCCCCTAAAACAACTGGTGATAAAAAAATAATGAAAATACACTAATAGGTAAAGAGAAAAATATACATATGAAAATATATTACAAAATGCTGTGAGATAAACAACTGGTGATAAAAAAAATAATGAAGATACACTAATAGGTAAAGAGAAAAATATACCTATGAAAATATATTACAAAATGCTGTGAGATTTATGTTGTAATATGTGGACTACCACTAAAGCTCTTGAAACAAAGCATTTACTGTCTTGCCCCATAACTAGTGCACAACTTATAGAAATTACTAAATGCTCCCCACATGTTCCTGGCCTCTGGAGTTCAGATCCCTGTACAGGTTAAGAGTTAAATACTCATCACAGTTCAGCTTAATGCACTTTATTTCTAGGGCAAAACACTGCTGGTTTGCCAGCTGCACAGTATGGTCTCCCTTCAGCTCAGAAACAGAACTGGAAACTCATTGCTCTTCTCCCACGAATGAAGCCCATGGGGATGCCAGCTCCTTACCATCCTCTTTGGTTTCAGAAGCAAGCAGAAACATCAAAAATTAAAAAAACCTGACAGCAGGTGGAGAAGACCTAGGCTTGCTCCCAGAGCAAACAAGAGAGGCCCCAAACTCACACCTTTGGCTGTGCTAGAGGGATAAAAATGTCCATTCTGAAAGCTGGGTTTCCAAATCAGTACAACTGCTACAAAGGACACATCTCAATAGCCCAAACGAGGTGTGTTTGCAACTCCAGCACCCAAACCAGGATGAATCAGCCCTGGGGAGGCCACACCTCGAGTGCTGTGTCCAGTTCTGGGCCCCTCAGCTCAGGAAGGAGCTTGAGGTGCTGGAGCAGGTCCAGAGAAGAGCAAGGAGGCTGGGAAGGGATCCAGCAGAATTCCTGGGAGGAAGGGCTGAGGGAGCTGGGGGTGTTGAGGCTGGAGAAGAGGAGGCTCAGGGGAGACCTCATCACTCTCTCCAACTCCCTGAAAGGAGGTTGGAGCCAGGGGGGGGTTGGGCTCTTTTCCCAGGCAACTCTCAGCAAGACAAGAGGGCACAAGAGGTCTCAAGTTGTGCCAGGGGAGGTTTAGGTTGGACATTGGAAAGAATTTCTTTCTGGAGAGGGTGATCAGCCATTGGAATGGGCTGCCCAGGGAAGGGGTGGATTCTCCATCCCTGGAGATATTTCAAAAGAGCCTGGATGTGGCACTCAGTGCCATGGGCTGGGAACCACGGGGGGAGTGGAGCAAGGCTTGGACTTGGTGAGCTCTGAGGTCCCTTCCAACCCAGCCAATTCCATGACTCTATGAAAAACACCTGACTGCCATGCACACCCAGCATGCTATGGTTGGCTGACACCAAAACCCACCAGCTTTGTTCAGAGAGGTGGAGAAGAGGCTTTGGCAGCAGGAAAGAAGGTGAGGGAAGGAGAAAGATCCTCTAAACGTGCCAAGCACCACTGACTGTGGCACACGAAACAATTGGTCAGATGGTCCAAGACTGGTTGGTTTTTCAGGTGGAAATTACTTCCTGCTCCAGCAGAAAAGCCAAGAAGGAAAAATCCAGCCAGTAGAGTGCTACACTGAAATCCCTGAAGTCTCTCCAGCCTTTTGCTCTCTGCTACATGTCCTTCCAATAGAGGAGCTGGGGCCTGAACTGTCTGTCACATCATCTTACAAATGGAGCACTTGGAAATGTAACACATACTGAACAAATACACAAGCAAATAAGCTACTCATTGCTTAATCACCTGTCAGGAGATAGAATGTAGTTTATATCTACTTGGAACTGGAAATATAAACTGACAGCAGGAATAAATTTGGTATTCCAATTCCTTAGCCCTACACCAAAAATTTATTTTATTTTTTTTTTCATTCTTGATCACTACAGGAATTTGCTGTGTAGCCCTTATTCCCATGAGCAATGTTTCTGCAAACCTCCCAAGCACTTTTACATCTGAAACTTGCTTGTCTCTCATGGATACAATAGCTAATTTTGGAGTTAGCCTACTCCTGCTGGGCCAGAGTCATCACTGGCATAGCTCCACTCTCCTGATGCATTACAGACAATGCACAACATGATATAATCCTTAATGATGGTTTTCTCCCCCCTTTCACTCCCCCCCAGAATTCTTATTTGAATAAACAGTGAAATATCATATGTAGAATTATTTTTTAAATAAAAACCTAAAACCATACTAAGGCTGTCTTGCAAAATGCTGGTGTCAAACAACAGGATAATCAGATTCACAGATTCTCCCCAGTCCAGGGGAACAGACATTGCCCTTAAAGTCACAAGGCCTGGTTCCAGCTCTCAGCTCTGCCACTGACTCCTAGACCAGCTGGTTCACATTTCCACACCCTCCTCCAGTCCCTGATAAACAGATATTAACCTCTCAAAGTGCTGCTCCAGAGGGTCCAGCACAGGCCTAACCATGCTCCTTTGGACCTCTGGGATATCCATATTAAACACTAATAAAAGTTTATATGAAGCATCACGTTTAAAAATTAATACCAAGGCATAAGGAGCAATCATCAAAATAGGCTCTAACTTCCCCCCATACCAAGGGTTAAGGTCTGCAAACACAGGCTCTGTGTCACAAGTGAACCCAAATGTTTTAATTTCTGTACAGATTTCTTTTAGCAGAGCAAGGCCCAGGGGAAACATTCACTTCTGCACAGTAGGAGCAGCCAGGACAACCTCTGGAGGTGATAATATTTATGACTTGTGACATCTGCTTGTGTTGTTAATTATTTTAAAGCTTGAAAATTATTTCTCTCAATTAAAGCATCATACTCCACCCACCTCTTTGCTTCCTTTGAATCATAAAATATCAAAAATCTTCCTCCCTTATCTAAACCACCTTGTTACCAGTAAAAGTACCACCAAGAAGCTTCACACTCTGCTCCTTAACAGGTCAGCACCAGCAAGGCACAAGACCCAGGTCACATCAGCTGCACAAATCATTTTCTTCTTCTGAAATGATATTTTAGGGAAGTTAATAAGAGTATTATCTCTGTGGAATGCACACTGCTCCCCAAGAATTTAAAAATGTAGGTTTTGAAGGCATTTGTATCAGGTGGTAGCTCTACAGGTTTTGATTTCTGCTTCAATAAGGCACAGCCCAGAGTAAGTCTAACAAAGGCTGAGAGATCTGTTTGTATTTCTGGCCAAAATCTTAGCCACCCTCATCCAGCACTAAAAAGATAAGGAGACTCGATGTTTCCTTTAAAAAAAAAAACAACAAAAAACAAAACACGATAGTTGTTGGAAGAATATTTTAAGAGTTCCTAATACCCACATTTCTAAGCTACTTGCTTCACTTTTTTTTCATGCAACAGATGCTGCTTTGTGTTAGCTACTGCATATTAAATCATTCTGACAACCAAGAAAGCATACATTTGTTTGTGAGAGAGAGAACCATGAATACACACACACACAGATATCTTCTCAGGCAGAAGCATACAATTATGCAGCATTCAAATATTTGGGATGAACTTTGGCCTTTGTTTGAAAAAAAAAAAAAAAGTACTCTCAAACAACAATCAGTAACAGAATCAGCAGTCATCTGGCTGAGCTCACAGAAACCAACAAATCTTCAGCAATAAAACACCACTTGCAGGCAGCTATTTGAAAGTTACTTGGAAAAACTTTCTCGAGATACTTGTACACGCGTCCTTTGTGATTTATAATGGTCTTACAGTTTAATCCTGGAATGAGGGCTGAAAATAAAATCTATTTTAATTCAAAAAATGAAAAAAAAAAAAAAACCCAAACCAAACCAGCCACGTTGACTCTCACATGCTTTTCTGCACTCCAAACCGTGCACTCCCTTCAGCTATGCCATTTGCATTCCCGATTTAAAAAGTAATTTGAAAACATGTGCACAGCAGGGCTCTACATCACCCCATCAGGGTGATATCTGTCTGGTTAATATGGAAGAGCGCAAGCAACCCAAACAAAACCATTTCCCTGACACATTAATCACAAGAAAAATCTTAACGTAACAGCACTGCAGAACACGCTGAAACTTCTGACAATGAGAGTACCCACAAAGTACAACTTTTTTCTTTTCTTTTCCTTCTTTTCTTTTCCTTTTCTCTCGACAGCAGACACATTTTCTCCCCTTCACTCCCCTCTTACTTTCCTCCTCTCCTCTTACTACACAGTAATCCAATTCTGCAACCAGTTACTTCTCTTATTTTGCTTTTTTTTCCTACGAACTATATTATATAGAGACAGAGAGGTCAGAGCATGCAGCAAAGGAGTTTACACCGCACCGAACCTGGAAAACCCAAGCAGCTCCTTTCTGCCAGGCTGTACCAGAACCCCTGGGGGCAAAGCTGCTGCCCAAGGACCCCCGAGCACCGACGGGGGGGACCCTCGGGGGTCACCGAAGGGTCCGGGGATCCCCCTTTTTCCGTGTGCTCCCCCCAAAGCCCTCCCTACCTGGGGATGGTGATGCACTTGGTGTTGATGTTTTGCGTGGTGATCGCCTTCTCCAGCTCGTCCAGCTGCCCCGTCTTCTTCAGCTTCTTCACCAAGCTCTTCACCGCTTTCTCGCACCATTTCTCCTCCTGCCCGTTCTGCTCCCCTTTCTTCCAGCCCAGGAGCCGCTTGACGATGGGAGGAGTGAAAGGCAGGATGGAGGACATGCTGGCTCTGCCGGCAGGGCCCCGGCTGCCGTTGGCTCCGCACTCTCCGCTCCGCGCAGGCCCCGCACCACAAAACGCGGCCCCGAGTGCCGGTGGCCCGGCCCGGCCCCGCTCCGCTCCCCTCTACCCGGCCCGCCGGTGCCTCAGCGCCTCGGGCCCGCGGCACCAAACTTTGCCCGGAGTTCGCCGCCTCTCCCCGGCGGTGGTGGCGGCGGCAGCAGCTCCCTCCTCCTCCCCCTCCTGCCCCGCTCTGTGTGTGCGGAGCGGCGCCCACTCCAGCTCATTCCCAGTCTGTCTCTCATGCAAATTGCCTGCTGGCCGCCCTGGCCCGGCTTCCACCCCCTCCTCCCCTCCCAAACGCGCTCACTCACGCCGCAGAGGGAGGGAGGGCGGGGAGGCGGACGGCCCGGCGGGAACTCCGCTTCTCCCCCCCCCTCTCAACCTCCCTCTTTCCCCGTCCCGCTCCTCCCCGCAGCCGGCGGAGGCCCCCGCTCCCTGGGCGGGATGGGGCTCGGAGCTTTCCCTCCCTCCTTCCCTCAGCCCCGATCCAACGCGGTTCCCTCTCCGCGGCCTTCCCGGCGCGAGCCCCCTCAGAGCTCCGGGCGGGAAACTCCTTCCTTCCCTTAGGGCCGCCGCGGAGGGAAGGAAGAGTCCTCACCCCACACCGGGAGACCCTCCGGGGGGGTTCTGCCCGACCCAACCGCGTCCACCCTCCCCGAACTGGCGGTTCCCCGGCGGGACTCCCAGCCGTTCGGATTCGTCGTCGCCGTGGGCTGAAGGAGAGGTGTAGAAAAGCCCAGAGGCGAGGTGAGGAGCGGTGCCTGGGACGAATCCCATCGAGGGGCAAAAATAAACGCAAAGGACAAAGCCCCCCTGGGTGAGGGGGTTGGGGAGGGTGGGTTGGAGACGGTTTTCCCCCGTGGGAAGGTGTTGCCACGCAGAGATAACCAAACACAACTTGGTCAGGCGTACGCAGACAATCGGCACTTTTTTTTGTTTCAGCCCTTCTAATTTACTGTTCCATTCCCTCATCTTTCCACCTCGAGCATCAGGTACCCGAATAATTTTCACTCTGTATCAGGCACAAATGACACCCTGGAGATGTTTACTACCAGACCCGGTCTGAAATTCTCAGACGGAATATTTTGGTCAGAGGACCAACGGTTTGCTCAGATCCAGGTGGTTTGCAGAGATACTTGGGTTTGGGCTGACTCAGGGTGGCTCCCAGCTCCATTTCCAGTTTCTCACTTTCCATCACTGGACACACAGGGCTCTCACCCTCCCCAATCTCTAGCATCACCCCTCTTCATGCTGAAAAGGAGCCCAGGCCCTCCAAGAAATGTCTAAATACAAACCCTAGCTCCTCAGAACCCCAATTCTCTGGTAAATCACCCCAAAATCATGCTGAGTGGCAGGCACAGCAGCCTTGCAAGGAGGCTGGGGGGCACCTGCAGAAGCACCGGGTGCTGAGGCAGGTTCACATTTCTCAACTCCAGCTGCTTCCCAGGAGCAAAGAGGTAAAATTTGGGGGGTCCTAGCTCCCAAATTCTGTGCTTTCAAGCTGAGCTTTATTCCCCAGTTTTCTCTATCAGCCGGAATGGTGGCGAGCCTGAAAATTTGGGAAGCCTCTGGGGAATGCTCAGCTTCTCCCAGACATTCTTGCCAACCCACATTCTCATATTCCAGGTTCCAGTGCAACCCAGTGGGGAGACTCCTCGAAAGCCAGAATCCAGAAAGCTTCCCCTGCCTGTGGATTCGGAGCAGCCAGCTGCACAGATTGCCTTGTGGCAAGTAAGGAACCTATGGGTTCAGACAGAGTCTGAGCCTCAGAGGCAACTGGCTTGGAGTTCACAGGGATTTAAAACCAACAGTGTGTTTTTATTCCAAATTGACAGGCCCAAATTTTGGAATATCAATACTGGATATAAAATACTCCCTTCTCTTTCTTTTCTTTTCCCCTCCAGCATTCTCATATTATTCCCCAACATGCATTCCCTGAGTGTCTTGCATTTTGGAGGCTCACCACTAAAATTTTGGAATGTTGCCCTGACCCAGTTTTTGGCTGCCTCAGTTGAAATGCCTGGAGTAGAGAGATGTGGAACCCCTGTGGATGATCCCAACATCATTTGGGGAAATAGTTCCTCAATACCTCTCAAACTATGCAGGCAGATTTTGACACAAATTACAAGCAGGACCCCCAGATTACTGTCTGTGGCTAGTGCCATGGACTTGATGCATATTTGTATTTTTCTGAAAAGAGGTGGTGATTAGTTATGAATTCAGACTTGAAAAATAAAAATAACCAACTTTCCCAACATTTGAGAATAATCTGAATACGTGAATCCAGTGAACACAGATGGTGAAGTTGAATACATACAGTTCAGCAGGGCTTCCAGAATTTTCTGTACATATCCCTGGGCTAATCTTCACTCCATTAGACTCACATGGCAAGTGATCAACTGGGTAAATCTGAATAAGGAGAAGGAAAGGAAGAGCTGAGTGTTTTGCTCACACTTGTACAATGATTTAGTGGCTAAAGGGTGAATAGAATTTGCTAAACACTAAACCAAACTGGGTCTCACTTGCTTACAATCTCATAAATGAAGTGTAGGCAGCTAAACCACTGAGCCAGACTCTGGGCCACAGCAGCACTGTGAACTATTGAAAACAAATAAACATTTGGGTTTGGGATGCAGAATAAATTTTGGCTATTAAGGACATGAGATTTTATGGCACAGCTTGTGTGTCTGCTGGGGTTACCTGTGAGAAAGGTCTGTTCCATGAAAACATGACTTTCTGACCCCCCTAGACAGCAGTCTTTTATTTCAGTGCATTTTGGACACTCATAATGGAAAAAAATTACAGGAAAAGACAGGACCATCCCAATTTTGCATGGTCTGGATCCATTTGCTGATTGACAAAATGTCTGACATCTTGTAAGCCACCTCCAGGCAGGATAAGTTTATGCATTTCTTTGTGATATAATTGTTTTTTGGCTTTTTAGCAATCATTATTTTTATGCCTGTGGATAGTACAGGTTCAGTACACTGCAGTTTGCTCTTAGTGCAAAACAAAGATATTTTTAGTGTATAATAATGTGACAAAAAAATATACTTTGAGGAAAAAAACATCCCTTTATGGCTATCTTGCATTTTTAACCTTCTGCTAATACACTAGCACCTTAACAATTACTGAAAAATAATCTCCACATACCCTATTTAGTAATGGGATCAATCAATGAATAAGAAATCAATTTAAACTTTACTTTCACAAAGAGAAAAATTGGGCTTTGATTCAGGAACAACATAAAATTAGCACGA
Source organism: Heliangelus exortis (assembly GCF_036169615.1). Lineage (NCBI taxonomy): Eukaryota > Metazoa > Chordata > Aves > Apodiformes > Trochilidae > Heliangelus > Heliangelus exortis. The sequence goes on from NC_092432.1 coordinate 1,716,137, forward strand.
GAAACAAGAAGGTGTCTCCTGAAGCTCACACACTCTTCCCTACCTTTATTAGAAATATTTTTAACAGCTTCAGAGAGACTGCAGAGCAGCTCCTCTGCTCTGCTCCGTGTTCCCTTTATATCCTTCAAGTAGGGGGAAGGGACTGAGGGATTTTTGGGCAGACAGGAAGGCTTTTCCATAGCTCTCCCTGCCTGAGCAGGGGCAAGCTGGAGCAGGCAGGCTGGGGGAAGCATGGCCAGAGCACAGCCAGACAGTTCCTAGGGGAGCCTGGTGCCTGCTCAAACAGCTCCCAGGCTGCCCTAACATGCACTTGTGGCTAGCTTGAAAAGCAAGGAGTGGTTGGGAACCATCTTTTAACATCCTGCCCCCATCTTTCTTTCACTGAAATACAAAATATCATCTCCTTTGTGGGCACTACCTGTGTTTATGAGGGCACTCACCAAGGCAGGTGACAACCTGTGAAGTTGACAGCAGGTAGGGGTTTACTGGAGCAGCCAAGAGGACTGTGGCCTCCTCAACTTCATTTGCTTCAGTACCAGCTGCAGGGAAGGGTGAAAGGACTGCTGCTGCAGGACTGAAAAGGAGGGGATAATTTTAAATCAGGTTGCATTGATATGTTAGCTTGTAAATCAGGGCTATGACATTTAACTTGGAATCTCTGTCACATATAATATGCATAAACAAGAGAAAGTGTGGGAGCTTTCCTTGGTTAAGGTAATATATATATATATATATGTAGAATAGCATTTATATGCAAGCAAATCTGTCTTAATCACTCAGAACAAAACCTACAGGAAAATAACTTTTTGGGTGAGTCACAAGAAAACCAAGGTCACCCTAAGTTAATGTCTTCAGAGTTAGCTTCAGCACTGTGAAACACAGACAAATCCTTCCAGGCTACAGCAATTATTCTTCTCTACCTATGAGTGAACATATACCATAAAAAGCTGCTTTGTTGAAAACTCAGAATACTTAATACACAGAAGCAAATTCACCTGCATGTTCCAGGAGGCTCAGCAGTATAAAAATCACCCAACTACCTCTGACCAAAGGTCTAGTTAAGCCAGAATCCTGTCTGTAACCATGGCAGTACCTTTTGCCTAAGGAAAAAACACAAGGCAGCAGCATGCCCAGAGTCATCTATCTTCTAATATACTTCTGATTTTTGGTAGTTATTTGGGGAGGCAGCCCTGGAGTTATCTCCCAGAGAGGACATTCTTACCTACCAAGACATCCCTCCTCCTGGCTTACAGGTGTGAGTGGCCTCCTCTAGACCCTGTTGCCCCATATGGGACACAGAGCTGCTCTGAAGATGGACTGAAGTTGTCAAATGAAAATATATTGCCTGTAAGAGTCCCTCATTACTTATTTTACAAACCAGAGAGTATTTGGGGATCATGTAGGAAGGGCAGTGCTGTGTACTCAGGGCTGGTGAGTTCTTGCCTGGGAAATCAGATGTTTTGCCTCTCTGCCACTGCTTCTATGGGATATTTGGCAACTTTGGCCAAAACTATGGGTGTTTATAGTGTCCCCTCTCCTTCAGGAGGTCTGGGCTGCAGCAGGCCACACACAGCTAGATGTCCTCCTTCAGTAAAGCATCCTGGTGGCCCAGGTCCTCAAGTCCCTCCTTAAAAACCACCCCTCTAGCAGAGTTTTTAAATTGTGATCCTAACTCTGTTTTTCCTAACTCTATAATTTCCTTATAACTCTCAAGGTCATTTTCTGGTGCCCAGTGACAGGACATGGCAGTCAATGGTTATAGAGGGTAGCTCTTTAGTTTGGTAGGTTGGGTTGATTTGTTTGTTTTTTTGTAAAAGACAATAATGCATCCTGCTGGGGACATGACAAGATCTTTCCCTTCAGAGCTCTCAGAGGACAGGAGGGGTGGATACAGGGACACAAGAGCCTCCTGAGGCCAAGCCCTGGGTTGAACCACTGTCATTTGGAGAAGGCCTGGTCTAATCTTTACAAATGCATTAACAACCTGAAATTAACATGCTTTCACTTAACCTGAAGGTAAAACTCTTGACTAGTTCAGCCATCTGGGCAGATATCCTGATGGCATGGAGTGGGGTATTTTCAACACCCAGCCCTGGGAGGTGCCAGCACCTGCAAACACTCAGCACAGCTGCTGTCAGGCTGGTTTTTGGTGGGATTGCACTCATCTACACACACACAAACACTTGCCTGGTCCAAATCTTGCAACCTGAAATGTCATAATTTTGGAAGTTTGGCATGGGGTTTAAATAAGAGCCAAGTTTATCAGTTATAGGGAAGTTTCTTCTTATAACACAAGAAGCTCTGGTTATTACAAGCAACTCACAGATAGTCTCTTGCAGTAAAAAAGCTGCAGCCAGAAAAAAAAAAAAAAACAGACCAAGCCTCAAAGCTCCAAACACAGAGACTGGCTACAGGTAACACAAAAACTCCAGCTCCCAGCCACAAGCATTTCATTTGGGATTCTTTTCCTCTGTCCATATATGACTGTCTGTCCCTTCTGAATTCCATGCTGTCTCTACACCCTTTTCTTTGCCAGGGCACATCTGTTAAAGTCTTCATTTGGGCTTTTGAAGTGGGCATTTTCTATCCAGCTGAACTTTAAAAAAAGATCCTGAGCAAAGGTCTTTAACAAGTAAATATAAATATATTCTTTTTTATGAATAGGCCCCTGTTTTCACATGTTCCACTTGCAGTGGCCTCTTGTCCACAACTCCTGGCATATGAAAACCCTCAACGGGAAAAAACAGACTCCTGGAAGAATCCACTTCTGGTTGTGCACAAGGGACAAAGAACATTAAAAAAAACCCAAGAATGTCACTCATGCTGCAGGGGGAAATCCCACCATTGTGCTGCAGTCTTGAGAAGCAGAAACCACCCTGGCCAAAGGGCTGGAACTGACCCCCCCCCCCCCCAAGTGCTACAGAGAAATCCTGACTTGGATTCAAGCTCTGGGGCTCAAACACCTTTGGTTTGCTCCAGCATCTGTGCTGCAGCCCAGCAGAGCTTGGGGCTGCCTGTAAGGTACATCCATGCACACACACACACCAGAGAACAAAAGCTTTGGATCTCAGCCCTGCCTCAACAAAGTCAAGTTGTAATTTTATTTACCAGAGAGTTAGCCAGTAGTTTTTATGTGGTGACTCCTCTTCATTAAAACCAACGGTTAAAAGCTGCTCACTTTTTCATTACTGAGGTTTGCTTAATTAAGAAGTGCCATTATTCCCTTTTTTGGTTTAATTTTTTAACCTGAAATGGAGTTGAGGCCCCACAGAAGGGCTGTCCTCACCTGAATCAAGAGCCCTCTTTAAGGCAGCAGCAGGAAGGATTGGCATGGAATTATTTGCCCATGAATAATATGTTAATATTTATACATGGCTTGCTTAGATAAGAAAAACAACTTGAAGATTTATGGGAGAAGTTCTCTATGGCCATGCTTTGGGGAGAAACTTTCCAACCTCTATGTAGAAACCCAAGTGCTGATCTTGCCCCCTGGGCTGTTTAATGTTTAACCCAAGAAAGAGCATTCTTCAGGATCAAAACAAAAACAGGAAAAAAAAAAACCCCAAACCACTACAATGTGCCTGCTTTGTTTTTCTGCTGAGAGTTTCACTACGTTTTGAAGAGTGATCACATCAATATGGGGATCCTCAAATATAGCTGAGCTAGAGAAAGTCCACAAGCTGTGCATGTACATAACCCCCCTGGCTTTACTTTTCCTTCAGTCTTCATCTGGGTTCTTACTGTTCCAAAAATGCAGCTTTGCTTTTTCATAACGTTTTCATAAAGCTGAAGCCTTCCTAAGGCTACAGGAACAGCCCAGAAGGGGAAGAAAAATCACAAAGAAATCTCCTGCTCTCTGTGTGCGAGAGGAGCGATGTTTACTCCTTGTTTATTTGTTCTGGGGGGGGAAATAAAGTGCTTTGTGTGAGGGCTCTTTGCTGGCAAGGCTGAAACACTCTCAGGGCCCTGCTAAAGCTCTGCCAAGTTTGTCAGAAGAAGGGAAAGCAATCTGGGCAGACTGCCCTAAATTAAAACTAAACCCAAATCATATTCAGTTTAAGCACCCGGAGTAGCACTTGATAAAGAGGCTAAAGGCAGAATTACCAACTCAAGCACTCAGAACTCCTAAGTCAGGACCCCAGCATAAAATCAAAGGGCTTAAAATTGCAGCAATTAAAGTCAAATAATAACAATAATAACAGTGCTGCTTCCTTCTTTCTGCTCTTTTTTGCATCTCAAAAAGACTCATGTTTCCTACCTTGTCTTGGCCCACATAAGGAGATGGAATGAAAGGAAGGGGGAGGTTCTGATGCAATTATAGGTTTCTGGGAGCTCAGGGCTTTAAGAAACCTCACCTGTGTGAGGCTTGCAGAAAAACCTGTGAGAGGTAGGAACAATGCAAAAGAAACCAGAGCTGGGGAGAAAATGCAATTAATTATAAATTTATCTGAGATACCGAACAAATTAAGGAAACCTCAAACACTGCTTTATTGTTCCACGTTGGGATCCTGCACTAGTTATTCTTTCTTCCAGGATGAGCTAATCAGCATAACTTGGACCTGTGTCAAGATTTCAAACCAGAGCTCAAGGCTGCCTACATAAGGCTTCTTGTTGGTTTGATAGGAGCTTTTGGAATACTATTTTTTGGGGGCTGATGATGGCACCTCACTGCTTACAAGGCATTTTGTAATGTATCAGAGCACAATTTTTTCAATATCAATGACCTTTCCCCCCTCTCTAGAATTGGAATTCCCATGATTCAGCACTCAGAGTCCCTGTAAGGTTAATGGAAGCCAATTTAGGCACCTGGCTGCAGCCTTGATAGAGATTTTCAGAGGCACATGTGGGCTTTATGACCTTACAACTTTTTTTTTTGCCTCTTTAATCACTTCAGATACCTCTTCACAAAAAGTCTGTCCTCTATTTAGCAGCACTTATAGCTGTCACTTATAGATTTACCTCTTTTAAAGTCACCAAAACAAATGCTGTGGGTACTGGAGAGGCTGGGGATAATTTTGGTTACTTAATATTTATTTAACTTAGTCACACAGAGCTGGCTCAGTGCAGCTGAAACAGAACAGTGATTAAACTGAACCCTGAATCTATATTCCCATGTGATCACCCTCATTTCCTCTGCTATCAAGGTTGATCTGACAAATAACTTTTATTTAGAATCATTTTCCCCACCTACCCCAAAGGCACCTGAGTTGTTTGCATCTTCCCACTTAGAGAAAGTAAAATGTAATTTACAGTGCAAAGAGGGAGCTGGGTAAAAGAGAATCTGCTTGATTTGGGAAGGCCTGATCTGAAATCCACTACAGGCAAGAAATCAGGGCTCATAAAGAGTCTGAGGGTTGAAAAAGAGAATGCCACAACTCAGTTCCTACATGTCTGGTGTTTCCTTGCTTTCTCACATGCATTCCCATAAAAAAATGCATAGAAATTTTACCATCACTTGTAGTACACAGAGAGTATTAAACCCAGAACACTTTTGTCACGTGGACAAACTGCTGAAAGTAAGATTATTTTTATAACAAGAGGGTACAGAAAATATTAGTAACAATCACTTGGGACAGAAATGTCACTATGCTGAGTTGTTACAGGACACTGAATGTTCTTCTAGATAAAGTGTGTGTGGAGGGAAGAGCCCATAGCTCTGCTCAGGTCTGTAGGGATCTGAGCTCCTGCCTCACCTTCCTTTTAGTGCAGCTGCCTCATTAAATGAGAAATGGGTCTCCTGTACCATCCCCCTTTCTGACCAAATTGCAGAAATAACAAACCAGAGGTACAAAGGTTCACAGAACTGACCATTTGCAGAGAGATGCACTATTCCTGAACCAAAAGGAAGCCAGGCTAGGAACTAAATTAGCAATTAAAGTGTACAATGATGGCCTTTTGTGCCTCTGATTTCTGGATTTGCTTGCATTTTCTGACTTGTATTTAAAAAAAAAATACCCAGGCTTGCTGGGGTGAAGGTCAGGGCACATTTGAAATTAATTAGCTCATTCTATGAATTTTCCTCAAAGATTATTGAGTTGTAACCTGAGGATCCTTCGGGTCTGGAGCCTGGAATGGTGTGGAATGGCTTTTACACCCTGTCCCATCAGTAGCTTCCCCTTGGCTTTTAACATGGGGTTGGGGAGCAAGGGGGAAGAGGTTGCAGGGGTGCTGTGAGCAGGGAGGAAGAGGACCCAATATCAGTGTCATTTCTTCATCACAGGTTTGTGCTTCTGTGGGAGGAGAACGATGAAAAAAAGTCCCTTGGGGACTGGGATTGTGGGAGAGCTCTGCAAGGCAGGATGGACACAGAGCTGCCAGAAATTTAGGTGGATTTAGGTCAGCTGGGAACCTGTCCTTTGCTCCACCTTTGGTTGGTAACTGGAGTGACTGTGGGACATCATTTGTTCTGCTGTTCTGGGTCCTTTATTTATGAAATATTGGCTTCATTCTAGAAAACACCTCTGAGGCAAGAAGGGAAACCAGGCAGGTTGCAAACTAATTCTCTGATCAGCCCCTCAGAGCCCCATGAGATCTTTTATTCTGACAGCAACTCTCCCCAGGATGCACACAAACTCAGTTCCCACTTTTGTGCTGTCATGTCCCAGCTTGCATCCACTCTCCCAGCCTGCTTCAGACTTTTCCTCATCTTGGTGCTACCTGAGGGCTGTGACACAAAGTTCCTTCTTCTGCTTTTTAACTTCAGAGGCCTCAAGTGAGGGGAAGAAATCTGAAGGCAGCCACCCAGATGTTGCTCCAGCAGTGTGGGAGACAGAGCCTTTTGTCTCTGCTGTCACTAAAGGCAGAGAACAATTTATCTGATTTCTGCATGGAGCAACATTCTGTGTCTTTCCATTGTGTGCTCCACTTCATGGAGTTCTTAAAGCTACAATGTTTTATTTAAAGCTGGAAGAGCCCAAGTCATCAGTTTGCTGGTACAGAGGATTTAGAGTTCCTGTTGCTACTTGCATGGCTCTCTAGGTTATGTGCAGTGCCTTGCACAAATACAGCAAGACCTAAATACCTTACCAGCAATTCATCTGTATCAGATATCACTCCCTTCTCAGCCTAAAGATTTAATAAATGTTGCCTGAGTCATGACTGCACCAGAAGTGATGAACACTGGACAGTTAAGAGAGAAGCTTAAGGAGTAGAGAGTTGAGCAAAGTCATTCCCATCCTCACCCCCTCAAAAAATAAAAAAAAAGAAAAAAGAAAAAAGGCAATTGTTCAAATTACAATGGAGTGAGGATGAAGGCATAAAACCATTTGAGAGAAAATAAATTGTATTGTGAACAGACTGGAAAACTTTAAATTCCAAGGAGGGGGAAGGGAAGGGCTGGGATGCAGCTGGGAGCTGAGCTGCAGGAAGAATCAGAGGTGAGGAGAAAGGGAAGGACAAGAGAAGTCAGGACCCAACCATGCAGGGACATGGGGAGGGGTGACCAGTGCTCATCAGCACCTGTCTTGAGCAGGAGGGGAGGAAAATGTCACCATGGGGGAGGAAAAGATCAAAATCAGAGTGACCTGGGAAAGGAAGGGAGGGAGAAGCTTCTTAGAGAATAAAGCACTGCCATCACCATGAGAGAAAAGGAAAGGAAAGGAAAGGAAAGGAAAGGAAAGGAAAGGAAAGGAAAGGAAAGGAAAGGAAAGGAAAGGAAAGGAAAGGAAAGGAAAGGGAAAAGGAAAAGAAAAGAAAGAAAAGGAAAGGAAAGAAGAGAAAAAGAGAAAGAAAGAGAGAAAGAAAGAGAGAAAGAGAGAAAGAAAGAGAAGGAAAAGAAAGAAAAGAAAGAAGGAAAGAAGGAAAAAAGAAAGAAGGAAAGAGAAGGAAGGAAAGAAGGAAAGAAAGAAGGAAAGAGAAGGAAGGAAAGAAGGAAGGAAAGAAGGAAGGGAAAGAAGGAAGGAAAGAAGGAAAGAAGGAAAGAAAAGGAAAGAAGGAAAGAAAGAAGGAAAGAAGGAAAGAAAGAAAGAAAGAAGGAAGAAAGGAAGAAAGAAAGAAAAAAAGAAGGAAAGAAAGAAAGAAAGAAAGAAAGAGAGAGAGAGAGAGAGATTGAGAGAGAGAGAGAGAGAAAGCAAGCAGTGTACATACAGAGGAAAAGGGATTCTGATATTTTCCAGTGCTGACATGTACAAGGAATCTTCACTGAACTGGGGAAAGGGTAAGAGGGACTGGCAGGAGAGGTGGAAAACAGGAGTTCAACCAAAGGGTCAGACCAACCCGAGGGTCCTCAAACACAAACAGAAAGGTGGGTGGAAAACAGAGGACACAGGCAAAGGTAAAGCTGAGGAGGGGTTGGATTTCTTTAGGAGATTTTGTAGCCACTGCTAGGTTAAATTTTTTGTAGTGCCAAACCCCATATAAACTGTAGAGAAAAAGCTGGTCTGTAGTGGTCGAGGATGCAGAGAAGCAGTGGATTGTGTATTTAACAGGAAGTCAGGGAGATCAAAAAGTTTGCAAAATGGTTCTGTTTTCCAGTGATACCCTGGCTGTATTTTGTTTAGATTGAGCTCGGGGCCTCTCTGAAGAGGATAAAAGGAGAACAGAAATGTGTAACAAAGACATTTCCCCTCTCCATAATAGTCAAGGGAGCTTGACATCCCTGTCAAGCAATAGCACCATTCTATGTGTTGCTGCAAGAAAGGAAGCTATTTTAGCCTTGGAAGGAAAGAGAGATGTTATCTTCTAGAAGAGAGGTGCAGTTCTGCAGAACTTCAGGGCTGTTAATAGACTGTTATGACAGTGTGCAATTTCATTTCCAGGGAACACTGCACCTCCAAGGCCTGAATGCTGCAGCAGTTAACACAGATAAAACAGAAAAGAAGCTCTGCAGAACCTACACTGTCTGGTAATATATCCTTCCAAACACTCTTTTCATTTCAGGAGAGAAATTAGAGATTTACTTTTAGCTATTGTCAGCTCAACATGAAGAGATGGTTTGGCATTAATGGAAATGGCAAAGTCTAGCTTGTGATGAATTAAGAATTGTAACATTAAACTCTAGAAAGAGGATTCTCTAAAAGAACTTCTGTAAAAGGGAGCATCTCATAACCCTTCTGGAACATGACTTGGGCACAAATTTTGCAAATTAATTAAGTGTGTGCTTAAATCTGCCTTTGTTCATCAAAACACTGAAGCATCTTTATTTTTTTTCCCCTTAATTGAGAATGGATTTGAATGAATACTTAAACATGCATTTGTTTTGCAGGACTTGGAACTTCATGTGCAGTCAGTGCCATGCTTCAGTTTCCTACTCTTAGGACGTGGGCAGCATTATGAAACTAAAACCTTAACTTCCAGTTAAAACAGAATTTTAAAGATTACAAATTAGAGGATACAAGAGGAAGAAGGGGTTCTCCACGAGATGGACAAATGGCCTCCCTTCTGCAGAATGAGGAACAAACAAGAGGCTGTTTCCTGTTTCTGCAGCCACAGTTGATGTTATACCAGAGTCTCAGCATCCCCTGCCAGAGTTACCACCAGCACCAGTTAAGATGCTGCCAGTCTTCCCAGTAGAAGCCTCATAGACACCATTTAATAACTGGGCCATAAACACTTGCTTAGACTTGTCCTTGAAAATGATCAGTCCTTCAGCAATTCTGAGGACATTTCCCTTCTCCCAGGCCTTAAAAATTCCACAAAATGCAGAATATCTAGGATTTATAAAGGTTCCTTTTGGGTTGTTATATCCATCATTTGAAAACAACCTTGTGTCTGTGAGTACACTGGGACATCATCCTGCTCATCACTGCCCTCCTCTCCTGGCTTTAGCCAATAACAAGGTGACAGATGCTCTCTTATCCCTTTTATTAAGGGTAAGATAAAGAGGGGAACAAGGAAGAGAGGCTTTAAGGTTGGAAAATATTAGTTTTTTTCAATTAAATAATAAATAGTAATTATTATCACGATGATGGCAAATTACAAATGTATACAAATAGGTAAATATGGCACCCATACTCCTCAGTAATTACTTCCCAACCAGAAAAGTCCCAAAAGGGACTCAGCAGCAGATGGGGGTACCTGAGTCCAGGGTCCTGGTGACAATCCAGAGAAGTCTTGGAGTCTTGGGGAGCAGCTGCATCCTTTAGCTGAGGACTCAGAGTGATCTCTTATCCCTGTGTGCTCTCTTGGCATCCCCTTTGCCACCACAGGCCCAGTTTTTTATCTGCTCAGGCTACCAGGCAAGACCTGCATCCCCACCAATGCATCCTTCTTTTTCTGCTTATCCCTCATGATAATTTCTTCATGGTGATTTATCCACCATCTTCCTTCTTTTCCTGCTTATCCCTCATGCAGGACTCACTCTCCATTTAACAGAACAGCTTTAGGGGGGTAGGAGACACCCACACCTTGATGTCTTTGCCTCCATCCTCACCCAAATGACACAATGCTTTGGCTCCATCCCTGCTGAGGGTGGTGACAGGATGAGCAGGATGGGAATCTCCTTCTCTGAAGCCTTCCAGAACCCACCTGGATGCATTCTGTGTGGCAATCCTGCTTTGGCAGGGAGTTTAAACCAGATTCTCTCCAGAGGTCCCTTCCAACCCCCAGCATTCTATAATTTTATGAATCGTGCTGCCAGGCCCCATCTCCCAACCTTGGAGAGGTGATGCCTGGATGAGAGCAGTGTGGGTTTCCCCTCCTTCCCTATGGCCTGCCAGCCTGCTGCAGGAGGAGAGAGGCTGTGAAACCCCATCTTCCCTCCTCTAGCCACAGCTGTGGTTGGGTTGATGAGTTTTTGTTCCCTTTTTGGCACAGGCTCCTACTCCAGCTTCACCCCAGCTCATGGGGCTGGAGCTCTCCACTCTCCTCCCGTGGTGGCACGAAGGAGTGTTCAGGGCCAGTGAGTCAGGCAGCCCTTTCTCACCCACAGGCAGCTGCCTGTTGGCTTTGTGGTTTCTGATGGCAAAACACAAGGAACCTTCATTTCACCAACATTAACACAAGGCTCACAGTGTTCTCCATCTGACTGAGGTTGCCCTCAGTCCGTCCTTTTGCTTTCAACCACCAAATCCTCCTCAGTTTTGGGATTCCCTATAGCTGAGGACAGCAGCTGTGCTGATCTCCTCGGGATCACCAAGTTTCCTCCTCAAGGCCAGCCCCATGGATGCTTTACAGACAACCAGACAGCACGTCCAGACCTGGTGGAGCACGGGGCACAGAGCCAGCAGGAGAATTTCCCTGCTTCAGGAAAGAGCCAGTTCTTCCTCATGAGTCAGGGCCACGCACCTGAGGAGCCAAGGCTGTGCTGAAGAGCACCCATCCTGACTGAAAAGGGCATTTGTTTGAGACAAGTCCTCAGCAAACATCTTGCCTGCCCCCAAAGCAGACATGTGGCAACTCATTTAGACATCACTTGGAAGGAGATGTGAAACACAGCAACACTGGAAAGCCCAGAGAAATAGATGCTGAGAGAAGCAAAGCTACCCTCAGAATACTTTTTTTTTTTTTTTTTCTCTGAATAAAGGCAAGTTTTCTACTGTCAACAGAGAGAGGAAGAAATGACACTGTCTGTAGTAATGCTGCCCTGGAGGAGGAAGTAACCTGGTTCACTCTGGTGGAACAGAGAGCAGAGAGTTGCTGAGGTGTGGAGGACTCGTGTGTGGCCCACACTGACTCTTCTGAAACATTATTCACCAAATCAGCACAGAAAAATGCCTGGCACCCAGTCCCTAACCCAGGATCACTTAGCCCAACAGGAATGTCTTCAGCCTGCCATTCCTTTGAAGATGTGCAGCATTCACTAATTCCCTTGGCTTGCTTTTAAGGAATTAAATAGTAGATTGGGTGCCCAAACCACGTATTTCTGTATATATGACACCACTCAGAGGCTCTGAATTGGTGTCCTTGCTGCCTGCTGCTGTTTCACCCCCTTCTCCTGGCTCTCTCCAGCTGCCTGCCTGGAATTTCCCTGGTGACTTACAGGGGCAGTTTGGCAGCTGTGCTCCTGCCTGGGGCTCCCTGCATGTCTGGGAGATCCTGCAGCAAACCTGGTGCTTTTGGAAAGTTTTGGACCTACCACCTGCATGATGCAAACATCTGCCTGGACTTTCCAAACCTCCTGTTGCCACTGAAAGATTTTGGGCAGGGGAGCAGCCCCCATGGTGCCTTCAGACCCCACAACCAAGCCTTGGGTGACCTGGCCTGGTTTTTCCAGCTCTCAGGGTGCAGCTGCTATGTCCTTGAGACCAGAGAGGCTGCACGGGCCAGAATGTCATCACAAAACATCCTGCAAAGTCAGGGAGGGTGAATGAAGCCTGGGGTCTGCCTTGGGGTTTACACTGGGTCAAGGGAGGTGAGGATCTGGTACACTCAGTAGTTTATCATTTCTGAAACAACACCTTGCTATATCAGTTCCCCCTCCTTTGTCATCAGAGGAAAACTCACACTTTCCTCACTGAAAGTTCAGTCTGAACAGAAATGTCACTGAAAGCCCAGCGAGACCTTTGGGTTTTGAGTTTCACTCTCCTGAGCTGTGGGGAAGATTATGCAACAGGAACCCTGGGGTGAATCATCTGGCACTGGCACTGCAGTAAATTAGGAAATGTTTGCTGCTGTGTTCTATGGGTTTCTACTATTTGTGGTCTGCTTTTTACTTTTCCAGTGGATTTCAGTCCCTTCAAATACCAAGCCTCTTGCCCTTGTCTGAGCTAAAAGAAAAAGGCTCATCAGGAGCTGCAGCTCAGCTTTGGAGAAGAGGGTAAGGACAGCAGCTGTTGTACAGAAAGGGTGCTAAACAAATTCTGAATGTCCTTGCTCAGCATTTTTTTTCCCCCCTGTGAAGATTTCTTGCAAGTCTTTGAATTGCCTGCTTTGTTCCTCCACAGAAGCTCTTAACTAACCCATTAGGCACCACAGCCACTCAGGGGGGGTCAAGGAGACTTCCTTCAAATGTTTGTTCTTGTAGCACAAAGCCTGACAAGATCACAGGGAGTGTTCTAAGAGCCTCTGAGTATATCAGAGGAAGGACAAATTGAGTGGAAGAAAAATCATGCATTAGGCTCATCCCTCCTTCCTTGCACCTTGTTTTGTTTTTCTGGTGAAAAAAGAAAATAAAATATATATATAGATATATTGAAGCATGAGAATTCACAAGCTGAGTCTTCCTTTTTCTAAATTTAAGGACAGAAATATTTTTTGGAAGGAAACTGAAAGGTTAAGGTAAATATTAAGGTTGTGAGATTCCAAGGAAAACTGTGAGAACTGGAAGCACCACAAAGGACATTCACCAGACACTTGGTTAAGCTGCATGATGCCATAAATAACTTGTATGTAAAGATGAGAGCCTCAGTTGCAATTTCCTTTCTGTTTACTCCTTGTACCACTGTGGATTTTTAAACTAAAGGATTAGAAGGTAGCAAACATCTACAACTAGATAGGAAATCCCATAAATGACCAATCCCCCCCCACCCTGTTGTGAAAAATCCCAGTCTTGAGTTAGCACATTTCTGAGCTCCACAATCTGTTATGCTTGATATAAACTTAAATTCCAGGCAAATAAAAAGGAGCATGAGCTTATTAGCTTGCTCTGTGTAGCACTTCATGTTCATGTCTTCCAAATAAGAAAATATGAACTTATTTTGCCATGGAAATCAAATAAGGCATCAAAGCCCATTTTCCTGAAGACAGTGTCTATCAGTTTCTTTGAAGCAGACATTTTTATGACCAGCTATGTTAACAAATCCAAACTAAGCATCCAATCTGTCAAGGAGAAAAATAAGTTCAGATTGAAAGTAAGTATTGCTCATTAAACTTTAATGGCAAGGCATTGAAAAGAAGAAAACCATCCATTAGAATGTTGATGGAACAATATGTTGTCAGATTTTCCAGAGAGGGCTTTTATCATGATGTTTAAATATATTATATTAAAGGATGATTCTTACTCTGTTCTCTAAACAGGAGACTTTTTAGAGGAAAAGTTTGAGCCTGTGAAAATTTCCCTAAGTGCACAGCAATCAGAAAGGGCTGCTGGAGCCTCGTGCTACCTGTCCCAAAGCACCTGCATGGGGGGAGAGTTGTGCTGATGCAAAGCTGAACCAAACAGCACATATTGACATCCAGAGGAAACTGCAGAATGGCCTGGAAAGGCTTATTTCATTTTTTAGGAACTTTCAGGATCAGGGATTTCTGTGATTGGTATCTGCCACTGCTTTAGGCCTTGGTAATGAACTTAGATCCTCAAGCTTGAGGCTGTTTGCCTGATGATCACAACTGATCCCTCAAATGTCTCTCTCAAACTGATCTCTGGTTTTTGGAGGCTCACACAGCCAGATAAAACTTCAGATAAACCATACCCTCTTCTCTGACTTCCATGGCCTTTTTCAAGCCCAAACTTGTTCTACACTGCCTTTACTAACCCTGCTCTTCAGTGATCCCATGGACCCAAATCAGCCCTGCCTTGCAAAAGGAGAGCTTTCCCCTTCAAAGCCTATTTCTTTTTCCATAGAATCACAGAATCATAGAATTGGCTGGGTTGGAAGGGACCTCAGAGCTCATCAAGTCCAAGCCTTGCTCCACTCCCCCCGTGGTTCCCAGCCCATGGCACTGAGTGCCACATCCAGGCTCTTTTGAAATATCTCCAGGGATGGAGAATCCACCCCTTCCCTGGGCAGCCCATTCCAATGCCTGAGCACCCTCTCCAGAAAGAAATTCTTTCTCATGTCCAACCTAAACCTCCCCTGGCACAACTTGAGACCTCTTGTGCCCTCTTGTCTTGCTGAGAGTTGCCTGGGAAAAGAGCCCAACCCCCCCCTGGCTCCAACCTCCTTTCAGGGAGTTGGAGAGAGTGATGAGGTCTCCCCTGAGCCTCCTCTTCTCCAGCCTCAACACCCCCAGCTCCCTCAGCCCTTCCTCCCAGGAATTCTGCTGGATCCCTTCCCAGCCTCCTTGCTCTTCTCTGGACCTGCTCCAGCACCTCAAGCTCCTTCCTGAGCTGAGGGGCCCAGAACTGGACACAGGACTCAAGCTGTGGCCTCCCCAGGGCTGAGCACAGGGGCAGAATCCCTTCCCTGGACCTGCTGGCCACGCTCTTCCTGAGCCAGCCCAGGATGCCATTGGCCTTCTTGGCCACCTGGGCACACTGCTGCCTCCTCTTCAGCTTCCTGATCAATTCAGCTTTTGTTACAAACTACTTCCACACCCAGAAATCCATAAGGAATGAAAGAAAAGAGTTCCAAAGCCTTGCTCTGAATTTCTCTCTGGGGATCTCAGCACAGCCACTGTACAGGACAGAGCTCCAGGTGGTGGCCCCACAGTGCTCAGCCCTATCTCCAGCCATCTCCACCTGGCAGCACAAGAAGGTGCAAACTCTTTGAACCAAAGATTACCCCTTCTGCAATCTTTAATGATTTAATACCTCTAATATCACTGTCTCGTCTCACTTTCTTTTGTTGCAAAACAGTGTGAGGTCACCACTGTCTCCTTGAGTAAAACACAGCTATTACAGCTGCTGCTCTAGCTCTGCCTTGGTGCTGAAACCTTTGCTGAACTTTCATCACCTGGGTTGAAAATTTCATGTCCAGGGCTTTCCATGGTCTGGTTTGCCTTAAGACTTTTTTTTTTCTTTTTTAGTTTAAATTAAATTGAGTAAAACCATTCAGCCATTCCTGAAATGAAGACAGAGTAAAATAGGTTATTTTGCCTTTTTGCAATAACCCTGTTGACTTTTTCTCTGAGAAACTTCCTTACTCTTCTGAAGAGAAACCTGAATTTAGCAAAGAAATTGAAGTATTTCTGGGGGAAAAAAACCAAACACTCAAATTTACCCAAGTTACAAATCTATGAAAAGTGCTGTTTGGAGATGCTAAGAAGGGACCTGGTGAATCCTCATTTGGTGGATACCTTGATCTGGCAGTGCAGGCAGCAGCCCAGCACCCAGGGAAGCTGAGCAGAGCTGGATTTGTCACCTCAGCACACGTGTGATGTCCTCCTGTGCTGGAAGCTGTGGAAGTTTTGTGGGGTGAAGTTTGGGGAATGGATGGGGGAGAAAAGAGTGGAAAGCTTGGCTATGCATTAGGGGATGGAACAGGAGATACATGGAGAAAGACAGACCTGGAAATGAGGAGGAGTTGGGGAAGGAACCTGGGAAGACAGAGACCTGATAATCTGTCTGTCATCCTAGCATGGCCTCCACAAACCTATTTATTCCAAATTATCCTGCTGTGCCCTTCATTAACATGAAGCAAGGCCCTGTTGGGGGGTGAATTAGGATGACAGAGTGATGGAGGCAAGAGCTTGATGTGTGCCTACACCCCTGGTTGCAGGAGGTGGGAAGAGTGAAGTGAATTAAAGATTAGAAAGAGAAGCAGTTAATCAGCTGAAAAGTGACCTGGAAAAATGTCTGTAAAATCCTTGCTTCTGCCACAGAACTGTTGAGCAGAATTAGGCAAGTCACTTAAATAGAATCATAGAATCACAGAATTGGCTGGGTTGGAAGGGACCTCAGAGCTCACCAAGTCCAAGCCTTGCTCCACTCCCCCCGTGGTTCCCAGCCCATGGCACTGAGTGCCACATCCAGGCTCTTTTGAAATATCTCCAGGGATGGAGAATCCACCCCTTCCCTGGGCAGCCCATTCCAATGGCTGAGCACCCTCTCCAGAAAGAAATTCTTTCTCATGTCCAACCTAAACCTCCCCTGGCACAACTTGAGACCTCTTGTGCCCTCTTGTCTTGCTGAGAGTTGCCTGGGAAAAGAGCCCAACCCCCCCCTGGCTCCAACCTCCTTTCAGGGAGTTGGAGAGAGTGATGAGGTCTCCCCTGAGCCTCCTCTTCTCCAGCCTCAACACCCCCAGCTCCCTCAGCCCTTCCTCCCAGGACTTCTGCTGGATCCCTTCCCAGCCTCCTTGCTCTTCTCTGGACCTGCTCCAGCACCTCAAGCTCCTTCCTGAGCTGAGGGGCCCAGAACTGGACACAGGACTCAAGGTGTGGCCTCCCCAGGGCTGAGCACAGGGGCAGAATCCCTTCCCTGGACCTGCTGGCCACGCTCTTCCTGAGCCAGCCCAGGATGCCATTGGCCTTCTTGGCCACCTGGGCACACTGCTGCCTCCTCTTCAGCTTCCTGGCAATCCAGACTCCCAGCTCCCTTTCTGCCACTCTGTGCCCAGCCTGGAGCTCCCCAGGGGGTTCTTGTGGCCAAAGTGCAGGACCCAGCACTTGGAATGTTGAACCTCCTCCCGTTCATTCACCAAGTTCCTAACTCCTGACAGGATCTGAAGACATCTGGGCTGTGAGAAGCTGCATGGGGCTATGATTGCAGATCCACAGTGTCCAAGCCTAGAACTGGTGAAGACTTTGGCACATGATTTCTCTCTGCCTCAAATATCACCTCTAATCAAGCATAATACCACCCCCACATCTCACAGGGGAAGGGGGAAAAATAAATTTGCTACTTCTTGTCATGGTGCTCTCAGAGAGCTCGTAAGGAAATGAATAATTCTCTCTTTGTAGCAGGGTTTGAAGAGTGCACAGTAAAAGGGGGATGGGGCCACACATTGCACAACAAGGAAGCACAAGAGGTTGAATAATGGTTCACTAAGCAAGTTTGTACATGGAAAAGAGACAGGAGCCCCAGGAGGAAAACTGCAGAGTCACACAGCAGAAGATAACATCCTCAACCAACAGCACATACACATTTCAATGCATGCACTCAGCATCCTTCTTTCTTAGCAGCACTTCCTACCTTTTGAGAGCCTTTGTCACCATTTGAGTGCCTTTGTCACCATTTGAGTACTCAGTTTTGACACCTGAGTACCAAAATAAATCTTCCTGGGAAAACTTAGCATCGTTCAAGTCAGAGAGAAGGCAGACAACTTGTGTGTAGAGAAAAGGGTTGGGGGTCACTTTGGGATGGAAAAGATTTCTTGCTCTTTGCTCTCTGCCCACAAATTGTTCCCTGCCCACACCTCTCTGAACAATTGTCTAGAGAGTTTCCTGTTCTCAGAGCTGCCACAAACCTGGGCAGAAGTGTTTGCCTCTACTCATCTCACCTTTCCTGGGGCACCAGCAGGTAAACTCCCTCCCACAGTGCTGTGGGGAAGGTTGTGGGAAGCTGCCCCATCTCAGCCTTGCTAGAACATCCCTAAAACCTCAGAGGATCATCTACCAAATGAGAAGGCTCTCCCAGCAACCTGCTAAATACAGGTCACTGATCTCTTCCACCACAACCCCCAGAGCTGCAGCTCAGCCTTTGCAGGGCATACAGCCTGATGAATCCATCCAGGAGCTGGCTGTGTGTGCCAAAAATCTCCTGCTCTGAGTCCCTGTAAGGTTTTGGACCTTGCCTTTGAAGCAGTGATGCCTTCCTCAGAGCACTGCAAGGCTGGGATCCCAAGTTCCTTCTGCAGCTCCTCCCTTCATTTGGAATGGATTTCAAAGTACTCATCAGCTGCCAGACTTAGACCTCTGGTACCAATCACTGGAATGAAGCAGAAAGGTGAAAAATGGCATGAAGTGGAACTATTATTCCTCCCTGATCTGGCAGCACAAGGATTGGAGTCCCTGGAGAAGATGCTTTCCTGGCTCACTCTCCCTGCAGATGTAGGCAGTGACTTTCAGCCACTTAGGTACAAAACACTGAATGTGGAAATACAGGATTTTGAAAACAAGTGACCTTAAACCTCTCAGCCTTGGGTTTAGCTCAGGTTTCCCTTCTGAGGTTGCTGCAGTAATCTCCAGCTCACAAAGCAAAATGCCAGGGGGATCAGCAGGACTTGGGATCCTTGTGCCTCTGCACAGCTGCACGGTGAGCTCTTCCCTCCTGGGTCAGACTTTAAAAGGACTTCATCAAGGCTGAAAAACCTAAAATTACATTTCCCAGCTCTGGCAGCAGAGTGAGCAAATCTCCCCCTCTCTCCTCTGTCTCAGGGCTGCATCTTCATTCATCAGTGGTGGCTGGGAACCAGAATTCTTGCATATTCAGGAGCTGTCTGGACAGCCACGCAGGAAGGGAACGTAACAACTGGGTTGGGTTTGTGCTGTGCTCAAGTCCCCGTTTCCTCTGACTGCACCAGGTTTTGCATCAAGCCCTGGATGGGGATGAGGGGAGTGGGAGACAGTTTCATCAGCACAGAAGTGCTGTTACACTTGGAGTGAGTGCCAGTAAATGATAATTTCCTGTCCTCTGCAGTCCTCTGGGTGTCTTCTTTGCCAGCAAATCCCACAGGGAAGGGAGTGTCTCTTATTCTCTGTTTGCTTAGTGCCCAGTACAATGAGGCTCTCTTCCAGTCGAGGCCACTTGATGCTACCACAATACAAATAATAATGATTCTAATAATAAAATGCAGACTTCCATGGGATGGGGGTCAAGCTGCTCAGAAGCAATGGCCTTTTCTTGCTGACTTGCTTCCTCCCACTTCCTCTCTTCCTCCTCGGGTTGAAGAGCCCTTCTACATCATCAATTCCCAGAGGTGGGTGTCCTCACTGTTGTTTGGCTCTGCAGGAAGCACCATTGCTTAAGACACTTGGCCTTCATTTATTTCATTTATTTTTTTCCACTGACGTGCTGCAGAAATTCTCTTTCCACACCCTTCACATCCCAAGAACACTCAGATCATCCCTTTCCTCCACAGGCTCTGACTTTCTCCAGCCCTGTGGATAGGCAAGAAGTGGAGATACCACCGAGGAGCAGAAGGGTGGAATTTCTCACCAAAAGACAAGAGGTTTAGAGTTGGGGAGCAGCAAATGGGGGGGAAATTCTTCCCACAGCACTCTGTGGATGCAGTGCCCGTTCAGCTTGGTGACCAGGGCTGGTTTCAATTTGCTTTTTCACAGAGCACTTCATTGACAAAAATGGCTCTTGGCTAAAATACTTCTTTTTTTTTTTGTTTGTTTGTTTGCTTGTTGGCATTTTCCAAGTTTCTGGATGAAAAAGCACATGAAAGTTTGGATTTTCTGTCACTTAATCTGCTCCTCTCTTGGAAAAGCAGAAGCTAAGTGAAAAAAAGGACAAATAAATAGATGCGAGGGAAGAACAGAAATAATCAAGGAACAAAATCTGTGAAAAAAATCGAACTGAACAACCAGTTTTTGCAGAGAATAGATATAACATTTTCCAACCAGCTATAGCAGTGACCTGTAATTAAAGAGGAGTCCAAACCACAGAGTTCAGAACCAGACTTTCCCAGAATTTATGGGTTTGGTTCAGCCCGAGTACGGAGTGCGCCAAACGCCGAGATCCAGCTCCAGCCTCCTCTGAGGCCAGCAAGAGATGGTTTGGAGTAACACAATTAATGAATCACAATTGCAAATCATAATGCTTTGGGAAGTCAAGCCAACTGCAGAAAAAATAAAAAACCAAAACAAGAGCCAAAGAGAAGGGGTAAGGAGTGGAAGAGAACTGCACAGATTTTACTCAACATTCAAGCCAGGAGCTGCCAGATAACCCAAAAGGATTCCTCATCCACCTCTGCATGGCAGCAGGAGATGGAGTTTGCTCTGCCAGGCTGCATCCAGGGGTCAAGAGAAGGCTCTGAGGTCTCCTCTCACTTGGTGGCAAAACATTTGTGCCACCCTCAAGCTATGTATTTCCCTGCTAGATATTATGGGACAGGTTTTCAAGCAAGCTTCCCATCTTGGATGCTGACCTCCTTAGAAAAACCTGGCCTGGCCAGTAGCTGCCAAGTTCCTGAAACACTGGCCCTGGGCAGTTTTGGAAATATGGCCACACCTGTGCTAGTTTCACATCACTATCAGAAAATCTTCAGATTTGGCAGGATTTCAGCATTGTTTTTCTTTCCTCCTGCCAGGTGTTGTTCTGGAAACACGCTGTCCTTGCCACAGCATGGTGTGTCTTAGGACAACTTCATCTCCTGGTTTGGACCCAAACCAACATGCTGTTCCTACTGGCTAAGAAAAAAAAAAAAGCTTATTTTCTTGGTGTGAATATGCTGGGATGGTTTGAAAGGGTTTCCAGGGTCTGATGAAAGCAGGCTACCTGTCTTGCTCCTTGTTGAGACTGGGCAGGGCAGGCTGCCAGCAACAGCTGCTTCTTAATTGCAGAGACACTTTTCTTCTTCTGACACCACAAGCAAACATTAATGTTTTTCTGCAAATTATGGATTTGGAGATTGGCTCTCTGGGGTTTCCAAAGCTGCTGGTAGGTTTTTTTGTGCATCAGAAGAGGCAGAGGGAAGGGCAAAATCTTGAGGACACGACAGAGAGACAACACCAGAGCCTGGTGTTATCTGTTAAGCTGGTGACACAAAATGGTCCTGTAGAATTTTTAAGCATAGGTGACAAGGGGCAGAAGCTACAGCCAGAGCCAAACCAGTATAAATCAATACCAATAATGTGAAAACTACCTTTGAAGACAAAAGTTTGGCCCTTGTCAGGCTACACATTGCACGTGCCCACCTGAGGCCATGTCAGATGTTGCCAAGAGATTGTTTCTGGGAAAAACCTCCAAATATTCATAAGCAGATCAGCCAACACCGTGGGGGTGGCCCTGGGGTCCCAGGAGTTGTTGAGCATGTGGTGTTATTTTCCTTGTCACAGGAATGTAACCAAATCACAGTGGAAAAACCACCACCTGACTGAGCTGGAGCTGCCCCAACCATAGGAATGGCCAAGCTGCTCGATGCATGCTGCAAGTAAGTGATTCCCTGATATTAGAGGAGTAGTTTAACAAGGTCAAGAGATTTTTAGATTTGTGGGGCTTAGAGTTTCTGGCTGAAATGTTCCAGAACCAGCAGACATCTGCCTGCCTTCTGGTCCTGGCTGAGAAGCCTTTCTCCCATGGTTTCACTCTTAATCTATACAAACACAGCTCTAGTTTGCTCCTTCATCTCCTGCTGGGTCCTCTAAAACTTCAGCTGCACTTTGTGTAGGAGCAGGTCAGTGAAGTAGGATTAAGAATAAAGGTTGAAGAATTAAAAAGATGTATTCAGTGGTAAGGAATGAGACTGGATTCATTTCATGCAAAAATATCCAGACAGGATGTTTGAAGTCCTGCAGTGAGAGGGAACAAACAGACAACTGCCCAGACCTGGGTCCTTTCTTGCTTCTCCCAACCCCCAGTTACCATCAGCTCAGCCTCCTCTGCCTTCCAGCAGCACCCTCAGGTCAAGAAGGGGCAGAGCTGAAGGGTTGCTGTGTCTTGATGATTCCAGGACACAGGTGGGAGGAACCAACCTGAGTTGTGACATCTGTGCCTGGCAGCAATCTGGTATTTTAAACCTCTTCCTGCCAACGGTCTTTGCTGAGGTGGAGCCACATCTGAGCTTATCTTGGATAAGTACACCAAGGAGGCATGATCTGCCCCAGCTCATCATTAACTTTCATTTTTTTCTTCTCTTAGACCAGTTCAAGAAAGAGCAGTTTGCATCAAAGACACCTGAACTAAGTTTGAAAACCAACTGTTGGTGGAAATCTGAAGCTGAGCAGCCCTGGCTTCTCTTCCTCACCCACAAGGTGGCTTCAGGGCCCTTTCCTGACCTACCTGGGCTTGGGGCCCCTCCATCAGGATCTCCTCTTCCTTACACTGGTGACCTGAGCCCTGGAGGTGTCTGTGCCAATGCAGGGTTGATTTTTGCAGCTTCTCCAGGAGCCATCTCCAATGCCATCTCTCATTTTCCACCCATCTGCCTGCTTGGGCTGGAGAGGCTCTGAAGATTCCCAGCCCTGCCTGGCTTCCAGCAGAGGGTTTTATTTTTGGTGCCAATCCCTAAAGCCAAAGCCCTGCTCCTCCCTTTGCTCCAACCACCAGTGCTGCTGTAAACACCATCTGAGCAGGGAGAGGATCTGGAGGAGAAGCTGGGAAAGGAGCTCCTGCTGCAAGGAGGGGCTGCAGGGATGGGTATGATACATCCCTGGTGGGGTTACTATGATTTATAATTAAGGTTTCCCTGGTGAAGACATGAGATCACCAGGCAAGGGGACCTTGAAATGTCTCTGTTTCTTGTGCAAGTCATGACATTTAAGATTGCCCTTGCTGAAGAGAGGCCTTGAACAAGAAAACAGCAACTGCAATAAGCAGGGTATCAGCTCTCTGCCACTCACTCATTCTCCATCCCAGAAGAAACCCTATGGAATTTAACAGCTTTAAACAACAGCTTCCAGAAGGACTAAATTGATTCATTGCTTGAAAAATAAAACCCAAACCCCTGCACTGTATGTGAGTGAGCTTGGTAAAATTTCCCTTCACAAACCTGGAGTGGCTTAATCCTTCTGCATCACATTAAATGGATGATTCAAATGATTCATCATAAACAAAGATCAGGTTTGCCCTGGAAACTTTCCCTTGCCTGGACGTGTGGGTTTGCACCACATTTCTGGACCAGCCAAAGCCCCACTTGCCACCAGGACAGGAAAAACTTTTGCTGCCATACCTAATGCTGTTCCCCTGTCAGGAAAGATTTCCTTCACCTGGGCAAACTCTCTGCTGAGGAGGATAAGACCTCAGTGAGTTAAAAGCTTAATCTGAGACCAGAAGTAAAATACCAGGAGTGGGAAAGGTGCTACAGGGAGATGTACAGCTCCCTGCAACACAGGGAGATGAAAGAAAGAAGCTGCTCTCTCTTTCTTTCCTTCCTTCCTTTTCTTTCTTTCCTTCTTTCTCTTTCTTCCCTTCCTTTTTCTCTCTTCCCTTCCTTCTTTCTCTTTCTTTCCTTCCTTCCTTCTCTTTCTTTCCTTCCTTCCTTCTTTCTTTCTCCTTCTCTTTCCTTCCTTTTTCTTTTCTTCCTTCTTTCTTTCTTTCCTTCCTTCTTTCTCTTTCTTTCCTTCCTTTTTCTCTTTTCTTCCTTCTTTCTTTCTTTCCTTCCTTCTTTCTCTTTCCTTCCTTCTTTCTCTTTCTTTCCTTCCTTCTTTCTCTTTCTTTCCTTCCTTCTTTCTTTCTTTCCTTCCTTCTTTCTTTCTTTCCTTCCTTCTTTCTTTCCTTCTTTCTTTCTCTTTCCTTCCTTCTTTATCTTTCTTTCCTTCCTTCTCTTCCTTTCCTTCCTTCCTTCTTTCTTTCTCCTTCTCTTTCCTTCCTTTTTCTCTTTTCTTCCTTCTTTCTTTCTTTCCTTCCTTCTTTCTCTTTCCTTCCTTCTTTCTCTTTCTTTCCTTCCTTCTTTCTTTCCCTCCTTCCTTCTTTCTTTCCCTCCTTCCTTCTTTCTTTCCTTCCTTCTTTATCTTTCTTTCCTTCCTTCTCTTTCTTTCCTTCCTTCTCTCCTTTCCTTCCTTCTTTCTCTTTCTTTCTTTCCTTCCTTCTTTCTCTCTCTCCCATTTTTCTTTGCACAAATAAACCTCTCACACCACACCTGCACTCTCCATTTACAGAATTCATAACTTCCTCATTTTTTTTCTTCACAGCAAGAGGGAAACCTCCCAGTCAGAGCAGAAAGGGGATGAACAACCACTTGCTGCCCAGATGCTAGAGAAAGGAAAGCATTCTGCCAAGCCAGTAAGCACATCCAGCAGCTCTACCTGGTATCTGACCCACATCTAGACACAAAAAGGAATAAATGAGCTTAACTGAATCTTGGATTGGTTTGACATTGAGCATACACTGCAGGACTTTGCTGACACAGAGGAGCAGCAACTCCCCTTATTCCAAACACATCTGGTGGGTGCCTGGAAGCTCTCTTCCCCCTGGTGATGTTCCAGCCTGGATGCTGTTGGCCAGGTGATGTCCTGGTGACAAGACCACCTCCATCCAACCAGAACTCTGTGCCAAGAGCAGAGCTGCACACCTGGGACCTTTATCCCAAAATTTGAGGCTTCCCAGTGGGCAACTCCCAGCAGCTCCACTGACCAACTGCAGGGAAGACTGAAATACAGCAACTTACCCCAAAGCATCCTTGTCTTTCCAAGACCCAAATCTCCAATATTTGTAAGAGCTGGGGTGTAAAGTCCAGGTGGTTTTCACCTCCTCACTGTGATGGAAAAACCCCTGGGCAGTGGCTGTGGGGTGGTTTCAGCAGGACATCTCCTCCTGCTCACTCCTCCCAGGCTGGGCAAGGTGTAAACTTCAGGGCAAGGTGTAAACTTCAGGGCAAGGTGTAAATCTTCCTGCTCACTCCTTCCAGTCTGGGTAAGGTGTAAACTGTGCTATGGTCTCACTTTGGGAAGCATCATGTTGGGCTTCACAGCTTTTAGCTGGGGCCAGGAGTCACCATCAGCACATCCTGGGCCTTTGGTGGCCTGATGTGCTTGAAGGGAATATTATTGTTTTCCCAGTCAAATACTGGGGCTCCACTGAAGAATATTTTCCATCTGCAAGGGAAAAAAAAAAAGTCTGTGAGTTCCAGGCAGCCTGCTCAGACAGAAGGGAGGGCTCCAAGATGCTGAGTGACTTCCCTCCCCAGTATCCTGGATGTGACATTAATTGTCCCAAGTGTTGGAAGTGCCCTTTGCTACCTGGGAAAGGCAGGATAACACAAGCAGGGGATGGAGGGGATGTGAAACCTCTCTTCTGTTGCATTCACCCTTTCCCATACACCCAAAAAGCTTTTTTTGGGTTGGTTTTTTTTTCACTTTGCTGGAGCAGTAAATCAGAACCTCTTTCTCATCCCTTCCCAGCCTTGCACAGACCTTGGCTTTATGGTTGACTGGAACTGGCTTGCCCAAAAGTTTCTCATTAAGGTTTTACTGTGCAAAAACACACACACCAGCCCCACAAGCATGTGGTTTCCATCCATTAAAACACTGATTCATAACGTGTTCAGCAAACATTTTCTCCTGCATCTGCAAACAATAGCTGCCCCCAGACTTTCACTGGCCCCTGGCTGCTGCTGCTTAGCTCCTTAACCTCCCTGGAACCTTAAGGGTGATGTTTCTTTGAGTGACAGACACCCCTCCAAAGGGCTCTGCCTTCCTCCTGCTTCTCTTCTCTGCTTGGAGGGGCTGAGATTTATCCCTCAGGAAAAGGGAATGGCACAGCTACCTCTGGGACATCCTTTGGCAGCACATCCCGAGGCTGCAGTGAAGGAGAGGCTCGGAGAGCTCTGCAAAGGGCTTTGGTCCTTTCAAAATGAACTAGAGGAGAATAAAAGGGAGGCTCTGAGCAGGGTCACACACAAACCTCTGCCTGCTGGAGGTGATTCAGCACCTTCAGGAGCCAAGAGCAGCTCAGCCTTTCAGCCTTGGCATCTCAGAGCAGCTCAGCCTTTCACCCTTGGCACCCCAGAGCGTGTCTGTGTTTTGTCCCCAGCAGGGCAGGTGACTCACCAGCAGTGTCTCAGTGACACTGAACCACTCCTGCCAGCTGTAAAAAATGCCCTGAGCTCAACAGCCCCAGCAACAGCCTGAAAAAAACCCAGCAGCCTCCTCTTTAGGGCTGGTTAGGGATGAAACCACAGCCTTTCTCCCCCGTTGCTCCAAGGTTTCACCCCATTTTTGGTGGGGATACATTTTACAAAGCCCATAGAAAGGACTTCTGGCCTCTCTTTCCCTAAAGCTGATCCCAGAGCTGGGTGTGGATGAGGTGGAAGCTCCACACATCTCAGAGCCAACCTGCTCATTCCTTACTCCAGCTTAACCCACCCCCTTCATCCCTCTCTTCCCTCTCCCTCTCTACCCAGCTGTATTCCTTCTGGATAAAGGCATGATGACTTTGTAGGCTCTTTTACTTCACTTTTTCTGGATAAACCCAAAGCCCAAACTCTTACAGCCTACAGGACAACAAAGGTGGATGGAAGATTGAATTTTATCCTGAATTTCCCACAGCTGATTTTTTCAGCTGAGAATGTTCATGCTCTATGGCCAGCCTGGGATGACCATCTCTGTCCCAAAAGCTCAGGTTTTAGCAGAATATTTGCTATTAAACCACCTTCCAGCTCAAAAGACACCCTGCTAAGTCCACACATCAGACAGGACTTCAGGCTGGAATAAATCACTTTGGCTCCAAAGATATTTCAAAGACAACAGTACAATGTTGTATTCATTCATTCTTACAGCTTCACGTTTTTCACTTTTTGCCTGGGTTTTGGTTAATTTTTAGGTTTCAAGGAGCCACGAGGAGGAAGATGATGGTTTTTAGAGAGGAGCCACCAAAACAGGACAACTCTGAACCCAACCTCTGCCCCCCTCGAGTCGGAGACTCCGTGCAGGGACAACCCCGACTCCCAGCCAAACGCTTTCGAGTCAACACATCCTAGCAAAATAAAATTTCTAGAAATCAAGTAAGTAATCCCTGAGCTTTAAAACTGCACGGAATAGCAGGAAAAGGAAGGCAGAGAGGAGCCGGGGCCGTTGCTGGTGTTGGGGCTCTCTCTTGTGGCTGCCTGCGGGCAGCGCATGGTGCTGGGGGCACAGAGCTGGGCAGGACCCTCACCCCATGGCCATGCCGGGAGGTCCTGGGCTGCACTTCAGCTCCTGAAAAGGACCCGGAGCCATGGGACGAGAGGGAATGGCTTTAAACTGGAAGAGGGGAGATGGAGAAGAGACCTTAGGAGGAAATTCTGTGGGGTGAAGGTGCTGAGCCCCAGGGTGCCCCCAGAAGCTGTGGCTGCCCCATCCCTGGCAGTGTCCAAGGTTGGATGGGGCTTGGAGCACCCTGGGGGGGTGGGAGGGGTCCCTGAGCATGGCAGGGGAGGGATGGGGGGGATTTAAGGTCCCTCCTTGTCATCCCCCTGGAGCAGGTGAGGGAGGTGACCCCAAGAGGGGCTCTGGGGGGATGGATGGATGCTCCATCCCTTGATGGGATGTGGGGGGATGGCTTGGAACTGGAAAAGAGGAGATTTTGGGGAGAAATTCAGTGCTGAGCCCCAGGGTGCCCCCAGAAGCTGTGGCTGCCCCAGCCCTGGAAATGTGGGAGGTTGGATGGGGCTTGGAGCACCCTGGGGGGGTGGGAGGGGTCCCTGACCATGGCAGGGGGGGCACTGGGTGGTCACTTCCCACCCAAACCATCCCCCAGTTCTATGATTTTATGTTCTGCTGCCTGGGTGTGAGCCCAGAAGCTGCTTCTGCTTTAATGGGGGCTCTTGACCCTCCTGGGAGAAGTTGGGTGCTTCTCCAGCCCCCACAGCTGATGCTCCTTCCCTCCCTCCAGTTTAGCAAACTGAAATCTCTTACCTGCACCAGGCCAAAGAGGACAAGGAGCATCTCCAAGTTCATCCTCTGATCAACTTTGCAGCTGTAGAAGTGTCCAAGTTGTTGGTTTCACTGTGCTTGGGCGGGAGCATCCAGACCTGCACTCACCATGCTGGGTCTCTCCCCACCTCCACGGGCAATGCCAGCATTCCCCTGCCTCCCAAAAAACCCCAAACTTCTCTTGGTTCTTGTCATTGCTTTGCATTTTCTCAGCTGCAGGCAAGCTCAGAGCTCTCCTGGAACTGAAGCCCACGTGGATGCTCTTTCTGTCCCACCATTGCTCCCAGCAGATCTTGGCAGCAGCTCTCAAACATCCCAAGGTGCTGAAGTCCCAGCACCAAGAAAAGTCATAAGAGGTCCCATTGAAGCATTGTGCCAGGTCCTGAGAGCCCCAGAGCTCCATCCCAGCAAGGGTTAACAGCAGGGTTTGTGCCCCACCAAGGCAAAAGGTGCCAGGAGCAAACCAAGTGATGTTCTGAGATGGTTTTGTTTGTTTGATAGATGCCATTCAACTGCCAGAACGTCTGGGGAAGGTTTTTATCTCAGCTTTCACATCTGTTCTGCATTGGGAGGCAGTGGCAGGAGGCTGGGGGTGAAGAGCAGGTGCTGCCAGTGTCTGCTGAACATCAGGGAATGTTCACTGGGAGGCTCTGGAGCTGCCAAAAAGTGCCCTGGTTGGACAGATGTTACTTCATTACTGTTGAGTCGTCATCCTGGATCTTTGAAGGGAACATTTGTTTGTTCAGGAAACACAGCTGTTACCAAGGAATTTGGGTTTCCTTTCCTTTTTTTTTTTTTTTTAGTGGCTGCAGGGCAGCAGAGAAAAAGCCCACGGTGCCTGGGCACCTGCAAAACCCTTGTCTGGGCAGCAACTTGCAGCCAAGGAAGGGGCTCAGGAATGGGGGGACCTTTCCTGGTCACCAACCACCTCCTTGCCCCACAGCTCAGCTCTGTCTAAACTTCCCTGGGTGTCTTCAGATTTTCCAGGGATGCTCAGGAAGTTGCTCAGCCCCAGATGCTTCAGTTGTGGGGTCACTGCTGGAGCTGTGCAGCAGGATTGGGCTTTCCATGGGCTGCTGGGTGCTAAAACCTTCCTCCCACTCAGGTTAAGGACAGATCTTCCAGCAAGGATCCTCAAAGCCTCATTTGTTTCAAGAAACTTCATGGATGGTGCCACCCAAAGCAGAGTTACCTGGAGGGGAATGAGAGCCCACAACTTAGTCACAAAATTCCCCCAGATAGTACACACAAGTGATCTATCTTGATCTGATAGTTTGTTTATTTCTGGTTTTATTTCATTATTATTTCTGGGATCTGATTTATCCTCTAGCACACCTTAAAAAATAATAATAATAAAAAGCAGAATGGGGGTTGTGGGCTTCCCTGGTGTGTTCAGGGTTAAGTTTTATCCCAGAAATTCTTACTGGGAATGTCAAACTCGAGGGCAGCCTTGGGCAGGAAGACTCCTGACCTGCCCTCCCCCAGCAGAACCTCATGTTAAGGACCCTCTGCCTAAAACCTGCAGCCTAAAATCCACATTTCTCATCTCCTCCTTTTGCCTTTCAAGAGCAAACCCCTCTTCTGAATGGGACTCTGATGCTTCACTTCCCCTGTGCCTCAGTTTCCCCACTGGGACTTCTGGACATTTACAGCCCACAAGACTCTCATGAGTGCCCTGGGATGCTCTGGTGGAAGGCAGAGCTTACTGGGAGCTGATGGATGGAGCAGGAGGAGCAGGGCCACACAGTGACAGCTTCCCAATCCATACTGTGCAAGATGGAGTGGGCAGGGAATATCTGCTTGGGGTTGTGAGAACTCTTCTTACCCCAGTCCTGCTTTATTAGCTGTTCAACCCAGAGCAAATCTCCTTTTGCTTTCCCCTTGTGCCATAAATACACCTCCCAATTCCTGCAGCTCCAGGGATTGGGATCTGCACAGCTAATCCAAGCATCCCTTCAGGATGAAGCTTCCAGACCAGGATTTCTGGAGCTGCTGAATAACATCAGCCAGGGCATCACCTGATCTGTTCTGAATGATCCTCTTCCCATCTATCAGCACACCAAATGATTGCCCTGAACCTCCACATCTGTATCCATAAATCTTCCTTCCCTTGGTTTTCCTTATTGATTTTTATCCTCCAGCTTTCCTGCTTTGATTGATTCCAAGAAAAATGTGCAAACGAGGAGTCAAATAACTCTATGAGAACTTATGGAAGGAATTCACTGGTTTTAACAACCTCCTTCCCACTGTGGGGTGGCCATTTCAGGAGGAGCAAGCTGCTCATCCAGAAGGATGGAATCCTTCCTCCAATCCTTTCATCCCACTGTCTGCAGGCAGTGGGAGAAGGTGATGTGGGGTTTTTGCCTCTTTAGAGCTTATTTCTGGTTGCTTCCCCCCCAACCCACAGCTCAGGTGCTGCTCTGGTGAGGTTAAGTCCAAAAGAACAAGATCTTTTCCATGGGGTATCCTGCCAGGAACAGGGATATCCAGCAGGGGTATCCTGCTGCCTCCTGGGAACACTTCTCTGGGGCTGTATGAGGTTGGAGGAGTCCCCATCCCTGGGGGTATCTAAAGCTGTTTAGATGTGGTGCTGAGGGATGTGGTTTAGTGGTTGGACTTGGAGATCTTAAAGGTCTTTTCCAACCAAAATGATTCTATGACCCTAAGAGAATCTGGAGCAGGGCAGGAATCAGCCTCTGGAAGAAGATGCTGAAAGAAAACAGGAAACATCTCCAAAAGTTTCATGCAGTGCTCCCAATCCTGCAGCATCCAAACAGAGGGAAATAACTGAGGGAGGTTTCCAGCTATGCAAAACTTCCCCTTCTCAAGCAAATCATGGGTTTTAAATACCTCTGAAACCACCTTTGCTAAAAATGCACACTTAACCAGGGCTGCTGGCACAAAGCCATCAGGTTTGAAGGAGGCAGAACCACATCGATTAAATCCAGTGACAAAACCAAGACACAACCCACCAAATGAACTCCTGTCTCTATATGGAACCTTTCAAACCCAAACCTCATCCAAACCATGGCATGGGGAACCCCCATCCTGCAGCACAGGATCCCTTCTCCTACCAGCAAGGGGGAGAAAACACCATAAAAAATTCCCCCAGACCTCCAACAACAACCAGCAAAGGCTGGAGAGGTCACATCCCCCCCAAACTGCTCAGGATTCTCCCACTTTTCACTGGCATCAGGGTTGGTAGAACCACACTGGTATTAGACCCTGGGGACTGGTGATTTTCAGCAAGGAGTCCCCAGTGGGGGAGAAAACACCATAAAAAAATTCCCCCAGACTTCCAACAACAACCAGCAAAGGCTGGAGAGGTCACACCCCCCCCAAACTGCTCAGGATTCTCCCACTTCTCACTGGCATCAGGGTTGGTAGAACCACACTGGTATTAGAGCTTGGGGGACTGGTGATTTTCAGCAAGGAGTCCCCAGTGGGGGAGAAAACACCATAAAAAATTCCCCCAGACCTCCAACAACAACCAAGAATGGCTGGAGAGGTCACATCCCCCCCAAACTGCTCAGGATTCTCCCACTTTTTACTGGCATCAGGGTTGGTAGAACCACTCTGGTATTAGACCTTGGGGGACTGGTGATTTTCAGCAAGGAGTCCCCAGTGGGGGAGAAAACACCATAAAAAATTCCCCCAGACCTCCAACAACAACCAAGAATGGCTGGAGAGGTCACATCCCCCCCAAACTGCTCAGGATTCTCCCACTTTTCACTGGCATCAGGGTTGGTAGAACCACACTGGTATTAGAGCTTGGGGGACTGGTGATTTTCAGCAAGGAGTCCCCAATGGGGGAGAAAACACCATAAAAAATTCCCCCAGACCTCCAACAACAACCAAGAATGGCTGGAGAGGTCACATCCCCCCCAAACTGCTCAGGATTCTCCCACTTTTTACTGGGGTTGGTAGAACCACACTGGTATTAGACCCTGGGGACTGGTGATTTTCAGCAAGGAGTCCCCAGTGGGGGAGAAAACACCATAAAAAATTCCCCCAGACTTCCAACAACCACAAAGGCTGGAGAGGTCACATCCCCCCCAAACTGCTCAGGATTCTCCCACTTTTCACTGGCATCAGGGTTGGTAGAACCACACTGGTATTAGAGCTTGGGGGACTGGTGATTTTCAGCAAGGAGTCCCCAGTGGGGGAGAAAACACCATAAAAAATTCCCCCAGACTTCCAACAACAACCAAGAATGTCTGGAGAGGTCACATCCCCCCCAAACTGCTCAGGATTCTCCCACTTTTTACTGGCATCAGGGTTGGTAGAACCACACTGGTATCAGACCCTGGGGACTGGTGATTTTCAGCAAGGAGTCCCCAGTGGGGGAGAAAACACCATAAAAAATTGCCCCAGACTTCCAACAACAACCAGCAAAGGCTGGAGAGGTCACATCCCCCCCAAACTGCTCAGGATTCTCCCACTTTTTACTGGCATCAGGGTTGGTAGAACCACTCTGGTATTAGACCTTGGGGGACTGGTGATTTTCAGCAAGGAGTCCCCAGTGGGGGAGAAAACACCATAAAAAATTCCCCCAGACTTCCAACAACAACCAGCAAAGGCTGGAGAGGTCACATCTCCCCCCAAACTGCTCAGGATTCTCCCACTTTTTACTGGCATCAGGGTTGGTAGAACCACACTGGTATTAGACCTTGGGGACTGGTGATTTTCAGCAAGGAGTCCCCAGTGGGGGAGAAAACACCATAAAAAATTCCCCCAGACCTCCAACAACAACCAGCAATGGCTGGAGAGGTCACATCCCCCCTAAACTGCTCAGGATTCTCCCACTTTTCACTGGCATCAGGGTTGGTAGAACCACACTGGTATCAGACCTTGGGGGACTGGTGCTTTTTAGCAAGGAGTCCCCAGTGGGGGAGAAAACACCATAAAAAATTCCCCCAAACTTCCAACAACAACCAGCAAAGGCTGGAGAGGTCACATCCCCCCTAAACTGCTCAGGATTCTCCCACTTTTCACTGGCATCAGGGTTGGTAGAACCACACTGGTATTAGACCTTGGGGACTGGTGATTTTCAGCAAGGAGTCCCCAATGGGGGAGAAAACACCATAAAAAAATCCCCCAGACCTCCAACAACAACCAAGAATGGCTGGAGAGGTCACATCCCCCCCAAACTGCTCAGGATTCTCCCACTTTTCACTGGCATCAGGGTTGGTAGAACCACACTGGTATCAGACCTTGGGGGACTGGTGATTTTCATCAAGGAGTCCCCAGTGGCTCCCTCTTAAAAATAAATGGGACACCATGATCCATAACTCCCTCTCCAGCCTGAAAACTTGGGAATTACCAGCCTCAAACTTGGGAATTACCAGCCTGATGTCTCCTCCTCTCCCAGTCCCCATTAAGTTGCAGCCAAGGTGCTGGTAGCACCTTACCCACCAGCTTTTCCTTGGTTTATTAATGTTAAATAAAAGTTGAATATTCTGTGCAGTTCCAGCTGGAGCCTGAGACTTGGAGAAGGAATCTGCTGCAAATGAGTTTTATATACTGACTGCTTGAATGGATAATTAAACAAATAACAAAAGTGAAATGCAATTTTGGTTTACCTCCTGGGAACATTACTGTTGGTAGCTTATTCTTTTTATCAAAAGACTTAAGGAAGGCAAAAAAAAACCCCCTCAACCCAACAACCAACGATGCAATTTAACAATATTGCTTTTGTAAACAATTTGAAAATCCAATAACTGTAAAACTTATGACATGTTATTAAAATGTCTGATTTTTTTTTTTTTTCCCCCTACAAGTGCAAAAGCAATTCCAATCTCAGATGCTATAATTTAATTATACACTTTAGGTTCTAAAGACACCATCATTCTTAGCACTGAATACATTCAATTTAATGTCCTTCTGGCATGTTTAAAAAGCTCAGACAGCTCTCAGCACATTGGTCACAAAAACTTTGCTCACTGGGTGCCTCAATCTTCCCAGCTCTGGGATATTCAGGGTGAGCTGGAGGCCACCAAACGTCCCCAGTGTCCCCTCACCATCAACCATGGCCATCAGCAGAGCAAGAGGATGGGATGAGAAGGATGGGAAGAAGGGAAAGAGTTTTAAACTGGAAGAGGGGAGATTTAGGTTAAATGTTAGGTAGAAATTCTTTGCTCTGAGGGTGGGGAGCCCTTGACCCACAATTTGCTGCCCCATCCCTGGGAGTGTTGGCTGGAAGGGGCCCAGAGAGTGGAGCTGAACGGGGCTGCATCAAAATGGCGGCCGTGGTGTCCCCCAGGGATCAGCGTTGGGCCCAGTGCTGTTTAATCTCTTTATTGATGATTTAGATGAGGGGATTGAGTCCATCAGCAGCAAATTTGCAGATGACACCAAGCTGGGGGGAGTGTGGATCAGCTGGAAGGCAGGAGGGCTCTGCAGAGGGACCTGGACAGACTGGAGAGTTGGGCTGATCCCAAGGGGATGAGGTTCAACACAAGAACCCCCTGGGGAGCTCCAGGCTGGGCACAGAGTGGCAGAAAGGGAGCTGGGAGTCTGGATTGCCAGGAAGCTGAAGAGGAGGCAGCAGTGTGCCCAGGTGGCCAAGAAGGCCAATGGCATCCTGGGCTGGCTCAGGAAGAGCGTGGCCAGCAGGTCCAGGGAAGGGATTCTGCCCCTGTGCTCAGCCCTGGGGAGGCCACAGCTTGAGTCCTGTGTCCAGTTCTGGGCCCCTCAGCTCAGGAAGGAGATTGAGGTGCTGGAGCAGGTCCAGAGAAGAGCAAGGAGGCTGGGAAGGGATCCAGCAGAATTCCTGGGAGGAAGGGCTGAGGGAGCTGGGGGTGTTGAGGCTGGAGAAGAGGAGGCTCAGGGGAGACCTCATCACTCTCTCCAACTCCCTGAAAGGAGGTTGGAGCCAGGGGGGGGTTGGGCTCTTTTCCCAGGCAACTCTCAGCAAGACAAGAGGGCACAAGAGGTCTCAAGTTGTGCCAGGGGAGGTTTAGGTTGGACATGAGAAAGAATTTCTTTCTGGAGAGGGTGCTCAGGCATTGGAATGGGCTGCCCAGGGAAGGGGTGGATTCTCCATCCCTGGAGATATTCCAAAAGAGCCTGGATGTGGCACTCAGTGCCATGGGCTGGGAACCACGGGGGGAGTGGATCAAGGCTTGGACTTGGGGATCTCTGAGGTCCCTTCCAACCCAGCCAATTCTATGATTCTATGGGGCTTGGAGAATCCTGAGCTGGTGGGAGGTGTCCCTTCCAGTGGCAAGGAGTTGGGACTAGATGGCATTTATGATCCCTCCCAACCCAAACCAGTCTGAGGTTATGAAGATGAAATCCAAACGTTTCCAACCCAAGACCCAGTTTGAGCAAAATGGAAATGCTACCAAATAAATAGAGGCAAACTACAGTGAAGGAGTAATAAGGTACCTTTGGATGTTCATTAGGCTGGGTTTCCAGGCAGTTAAATAGTTTAATGCTTTTCCCTTTGCATTGCACATCAATCTTGCAGCTGGTCTGGAAACAGCTCCTGATGTCCTCTCCTTGGTCTCCATCCTTGGGGTGATGTCCCAGTGCCTCTCCCACCAGGTTGTGGGGCTGTGGGATGACAGCAGTTTTGGTGTGGGGATAAGGGATGGCAAGGGATTGTCTGATTATCCCTTTGGATTGTCTGCAGAACAATTAATGGCAAGGAAAAAATGTATTGAAAAAAATCACCTCCTGTAAATAAAGGCACTGGAAAGAAATAAATCACTTCTCTGTTCCTAAAAAAAAGGGGGTGCTGGGACAGGCTGCCCCAGGTTAACAGGGTGGTGTGGAAAAAGCACCCAAAAGGTTGAAATAGTAGTGGATGCCACTCATCCTTCCTCCAAACTTTGGAAATGTGGGAAGTTTTTTAGGGAATGGGCTTGCTTAGCTACCAAAGGGCTCCAAAGTCAGCAGGATAGAAGAGATTTTGTTGGCAAAAATCTTGAAAATCATCAAGATTGCTCTGCATGCCATGATTATCTCTTTGGGTTTTCTGCAGAGCAACTAATGGCAAGGAAAAAATGTTTTGAATTTATCATCTCCTGTAAATAAAGGCACTGGGATGAAATAAATCACTGCTCTGTTCCTAAAAAAAAAGGGGGTGCTGGGGAAGGCTGCCCCGGGTTAGCAAGATGGAGCTGGTGGTGTGGAAGAAGCACCCAAAAGGTTGAAATAGTAGTGGATGCCACTCATCCTTCCTCCAAACTTTGGAAATGTGGGAAGTTTCTTAGGGAATGGGCTTGCTTAGCTACCAAGGGGCTCCAAAATCAGCAGGATAGAAACATCAAAGAGATTTTCTTGGAAAAAATCTTGAAAATCATCAAGTCCAACCATTAACCCAGCACTGCCAAGGCCATGTAGAAAGAGCTGATGGCCTTGTGAGCTTTTCCTGCCTCAATCCTGGGGGAGCCAGGATTAACTTGTGACCATAACCCTGCCACTGATGGATGTTGTGCCCTTCAAACATGGAATGTCCAAGCTGGGAATTCACCAGCATCACCTGGCTTGAGGAACCCTGAAGCCCCATCTAGATGGGACAGCATGATCCTGCATCCCAGCATGGCATCCAGGTGCTTGAAGGGTTCCTGCATCCCAAAAAAAAAAGCTTCTGGTAAAGCATCTCCTAGGGATGTGTGCTGCAAGACAGCGGGGTGTAAATCAGGGCAGGATTTGGCCCTCAGAGACAACAGCAAGCAAGAGAAAGAGAAAAGATGTAGGTGTTAAAAATATTAATAAGGATAGATTTCCAGCTCACCCATAAATAATCCCAAGCAGAAAAAAAAAAATCCCCCCTCATGTCATAAACCGATAGCGTTTTAAGAATGCTGAAAATTTTCAGAATTAATTTCCTTCATTTGACTTTATTAAAATTGCTTTCATTTATCTCCCGTCTTAAATATTTTATTTTTCCATATTAATGGCTGTAATTTCTACTGCAGCTTGTTTCTGTCATTAACACTGTACAAACTTAATATCATTAGTAGTTTTTTCCCTTAATTATGTGAGGGGGGAAGAAAACCATCAAAGTTTCCGTGAAATTGGAATAGTATATCTAAATTGCCTCATGTTTATTTTAACATTAACAGTAAATGAAGCTAATGGGCTTTTATATTATTAAAAGCAGCCATTTGTGTCCTGCCTGCTGTAATATATAGCAAAGCTTTCAAAGATGTTAAATAATTAGTTATTTAATAGGGATGTGCAAAATACATCAAACAAAAGGCAAACTTCCCAGTCGCGGGAGCTTCGTTTCAACCCAGGGCCCCTTTGTGATGCCTTAAAATTGGGTTCTTTTCTTTGTTTTGGTGGTTTTTTCGGTTTTTTTTGTTTTTTTTTTTTCCTCTGCACATCATCTCATGTCTGTTAAGCTGATTGCTTTCATTTCCAGCAAGCCCAGAGGGTTCCCAGAGGTTTCCCAGCAGAGCCACCTGCCCACGAGCGATGGTGACGGTGGCATCGGGAGGATGCGTTGCCCAGGGGGGGCATGGACACAGCTCCTGGCCCACCTGAGGGTGTTGACAGCAAGCTGTCACCTTCCCTGCCACTGGCCACAGGCTCCAGGGGATGAAGGGAGTGATGATGATGGGGAAAATCCTGCTGGTTTGCAGTGCTGTGGTGAGAGCAGGAGCCCCCCAGGCTCCCTCGTGCTTTACTGGTGCACGGTGGCTCCCACCCAAGCCAGCAATTGCCAAGCAGAAAGGACTGCAGGAGGGATTTACTCCAAAATTTACACCAATAGATGCTTCCTCCCTTCCCAGGAAAATCCTCTGCAGTGTAGCAGCAACAAAACCATAGCAGCAAGACAGCAAAGAGAACCACGGGGGGTGGTGATGCTCTCCCCATCACTTCTCCATCCCCTGGACCCTGTGCACCTCCACCAAAGGGCAAATTCAGAGCAAGTTGGGAACTTGTGGCCAAATTCCATCACCTGAGGGCAACATTTGGCTACTGGGGCAGCTGCCTTTAGGGCACCAGCACAAAAGTTTTGCCCCATCTAATGGGGAGGAGCTGCAGGACCAGCACTGGTCTCCTGTATCCCCAGCAGGCAGCACAAGCTGGGTTCTTTTTACCAGGGTGACAACTCAACACCTCCTGGTGTTCCCTCTCCCTCTCCCTCCCCAAGACTCCTACTTGAGCATTTTAAAGCCATTGTTAACAACCTGGAGCTTCTTTTCCCATTTATTTCCATGCTGGGAGGTGCAGAGACTCAGAGGAAAGGGTGTGCATGCCCCTTGCAGCCCATCAGTGCTCTTCAAAACAGGCCTGGAATTCATCCTCATCATCATCATCATCATCATCATCATCATCATCATCATCATCATCATCATCACAAACTACTGCACCCCAAATCAAACCAACAACAAAGGGCAGCTTTGCAAAAGGCCTTGGGGAAAGGCTGGAAAAGGGGAGGGGAGAATTGGGGAGAGCCATGGGGAAGCACACCTGGGAATGACAGAAAGCACGGGAGCTCCCTGGTTAAATTTAAGCAGGGTTGAACTCCCAGGGGTTATTTTTTGTTCTCTGCTCATCTCCCAGCCTCTTTGCTCTCCTGACATCAGCCTCCAGCACAACTTGAGAGATTGTTTCCTGCACCACAGAGAAGCCACAGGGATGGGGATCCCTCTGCCTCTCAGCAACACGGGCTGCACATGGAGAGCTGGGGAAAAAAGGAAGAAACTGGCCTCAAATTGCAAGCTGCAAGAATTTGACATCAGAAAAGGGAGAACTCACCCCATGGTTGTCACTCCTGTCCAGGAAACCTGTTGTTTTGGGGTTTTTTTCTGGTTCCCACCAGCAGCCCATGAGTTTGCAGCAGGCTGGAACGTCCTGGTTGTTCTTTCCTCACCCACGTGGCTGGAGTTGAAAAAAAGGAGAGCTCAGAAGTCAAACACAGCTTGGAGAGAAGAGGAGTGTGCTGGGGACTGAAGTGTGGATCAAGGTGAGAGATGATGCCCAATATTCTTTAGTTTTCATCCAGCTTGGGAAGAGCAGGAGGTAGAGTGGGAAAAAAGAAGGCCTGGGGAGATAAGGGATTCCTCCACGACATCCAGACCTTGGAATGACATCAGACTTGGATCCTGCAAGGCAGAGAGCTGTTAACTGATGCAGAGCACCCACTGTACACCCACCCTCCTTGGACCAGAGGAAATCTTGGTCCTCCCCTGATAGGAACCAAGGTGACACTTGCTGAGGTCCAAACTTCGACCCAACAGAACCCCAGCAGCAGAGACACCCGGGAGGAAAAGTCCAAAGCCTGAGCAGGAAGCAATGCTGGGTGGCTGCACCCATCCCAGCTCCAATTTGAGGCAGCTGCTTCATCTCCAGGTTCCCCTCCCAATCTTTGGTGTCTTTCACCCAAGGTGACATCCACCACCTTGGGGACAAAACTTTATCCTTCCTCCATCCAAGCCCTCCGGGCAGGAGGGATGGGAGGAAAGTGCCCCAGTGCTCCAGGGAGGATAATTAGAGGGCAGTGGGAGCTTTCCTTCTGCTGAACTTGCTTTGGGAGGAGCAGCTGGGGGTACCTCAGCCACCAGGCAAGGCAATGGGATCATTTCCAGAAGATTTGGGGGAAATGGACATTTGGGTTCCGGCCAAGCGCTCAGCCCGGGCTCATTTTGGGCTCGTTGTGCCGGAGGAGCTGGCAGGGAAAGCTTCCCAGTTCCCAGCTTCCCACTGCTTGGCTTCCATTGCAGCTCAGGTCTGACCTCCCTGACCTCAGGGAATATTTTGCTTTCTCTCTGGGCTGGTTTCAGCCCCAGGACATGGGTTTTCCAAAGGGAAAACCCTTTGGAAGCCCTTGGATGAGGCCGTGGCTGCATGAAACAGTAACAAATCCCCTTCTTTTTCCATCTCCAGTATTTTAGTGACTGATATTTTTTTTCTTTTTTTTTTTCTTTATGATCTTTTTTTTTTTTTATGATCTTTTTTTTTCTCTTTTTTTTATGTTTTGTTTTTTTTTTTAATGTTTTTATTTTTTTTGTTCCAGATGAAAACAGCAAGGCTGGGCCCCGGGATAGGGTAACTTAGCAACTCCACCACAGGGATTAGGAAAATTGACTCCAGACCAAACTCAAACAGCAGTGTTTCCTGTTTTCAGCCACACTGGGCTATATTAAAATTATTTATGAAAAGGGAGGGATGGGGAACAGGGGCTGCTGCTGGGGGAGATGAGCCTGGGAGGGAATTTTTGCATCCTGGGAGAGAGGATTCGGAGCTGGCTCTCAACAGCAGGACCATGGGGATGGTCCCAGCCTTATGGATGGCAGCTCTGTCCATCCAACCCAGTCAGCAAAGCATTGGGAAGCACCCCCAAAACCACTCAGCACCCCTGTAGAGAGCAGATCCACCAGCTTGGGGAAAGAGGAAGAATTGGGTTGATCTGAACTTCTGGGACAAAATGGGCTGGAGGCCACGAGGATGTGGGGGGCAAGGAGCAAACATTTGACACCTTTGCTGATGTCTCTACTCCAGGCCAAGTTGGCAGCACTTGAATTTAAAAGATGTGGGGTTTTTTCTTTACTATTTAAAGGAGATTTTGAGGGAGATCTTCCTCCTACACTTCCTTTGGCAGTTTCCACCCTGAAGCTCTGGAAGGGCAGAACTGTAGCTCAAGCTCCCCCAGCTGTGGTTGTGCCAAGGACCCACCAGCCTTGAGGACACCCTGGCCACCACCCCAACCTCTGTCACCCAAGATTTATCCATTGGAAGATATTCCCTGATCCTCCCTTGGTGCTCCTGCAGTCAAAATGAGGCAGCTCCATTTTTTTGGCACTTGATTTTTTTTTTTGTTGTTGTTGCTACAGATCCCAAAGAGCTTTTTTTTTTATTTTCTTTTTTTAAAGGATTTTTGGTGAATAGAATTAAACAAAAAAAACGTTGCTTTCAAACTTCCTGGGTAATAATTTTGTCCCATGGTTGCCCATGGCCTTGCTGTGAGCTCTCTGCAGTTTCTTGGGTGCCTAAAAAATGGTTCAACCTCTGTGAGCTGGGGCTCCCCATCCTTCCAGCCACTCTGAGGGGTCCCATAGTTAAAAAAAATCCCAAAAATGAGATATTTGCAAGCAAAGGGGAGTTTCACACTGGTCAACATGAGCTGAGCATCTTGCTGGTGTGGTGGGAGCCCACCTGATGCTGGATCCCTGCTGGGGTGGTCCTGGGGATGAGCACATCCCTGGCTGGGTTTTGGGGTCCTCAAGGCTGGGTTGGAAGCTTTGCCATCAGTCAGAGCCTGCAGGAACCCCTGCAAACTGCTCTTCCATCCACCTGGGACTTATTTAAAAGGAGACATGCATGGGATGTGCCAGAAGAAAATTCAAAAGGCAGAGAAAAAAAAATAAAAAAAAAAAAAATCTCTTGTCAGAGCCTGGCTCTTCTGCCATTTATCTTCTAGTCCTTAAGACATATTAAAATAGATTTAAAAGGACACTTCTAGTTTTTGCTCTTTAAGGAACACATTAGCACTGCACAGGCTTTTCTTTTAATTAAAATAGGTACTGAAATCCTCCATGAAGCTTCAGCAGGGTTGTCACAGGCTGCAGTTTCCTTCTGTGCAGCCCAGGCTGAGCTGACTCCAGCCCTTATCTTGCAGCAAGGCAGGAGCCTTATTAATTTAGCTGAAGCAAATCAAAGCTGCTTTAATTTACAAAGCAATAAAATCTGCAAGCATCACTTTAGATCAAAGAACTAAAACCAGCCTAAACACAAGTGGGGATGTTTATTTTGTACAATGGTCCATAACTGCATTTATGTGATTTAAAAGCTTTTTGAAGCATGTGATAATATTACATGCATATAGAATTGTGTCCTTGTTGTGGATCATTACTCCCCACAGAGACCAAAAAGCATTTGCTGTTCAACTCCTACCTAAAATATTTCCTTTTACATAGGTTTTTGGTGGTTTGTTTTTTTTTTTTTCCCCCTTCTTGCTTTAAATGGGATCTGTATGGTGATTTTTTTTTTTTTTTTGCAGGGCTGCGATGCAAAATCATTTAGCAGAGAGGCTGGGGATGGGGCATGGTGTGAAGATAACACAGAACTTTGGATGAAAAGAATATTTGATGGCTTTCTGGTGCTGAAATAGATGCTTCAATCAAAGGGGTGACCATGCCCAGCCACCTCTAGGATCCCAGCCTCACCAGGAGTGCTGCAAGAAGGAGCCCAGTGCCAAAAAAAAAATTAATTATGCTGCTCTGGGGGCAACTGGCATCATCCTAATGATGGCAGCTCTGTCTGGGTGATGTTTCTGCACTAGGAAAACAGATGGATTGTCTCTTTTCCCAAGGATCAAGCAGTAGAACAAGAAGAAACAGCCTCAAGTTGCCCAGAGGAGGTTTAGGGTGGAGATTGGGAATGATTTCTCCCTGGAAAGGGATGTCAGGGCCTGGTCCAGGTGGAATCCCCATCATCCCTGGAGGGGTTTCAAAACCCTGGAGATGTGGTGCTGAGGGCCACGGGGTAGTGGTGGGGGAATTATTGAACTGGGGTCTTTTCCAAGTGAAACAATTCCACGATTCCACGGAGAACGGGGAGAGCAGGGTGGGATGGACTGGGATGGAGATGGGATGCTCCAACCTCCCTGTGTTTAAAGGGTGTTTGACCTGGAAAAAGGCCAAAGAAGACTTGAAAAGAGGGGGTTTTGAGGTTCCAGCCATGTGGCTGTGAATAACTTGGTGCAGCACTGCCCACCCCACTCTGCTGCAGAAGGAATGCAAAATATTTGCCTGTTAACAATGGAATTTAATGGCTTAGAAAATGACTTTGGAAAAGGTTTGGAACAGGGGGCTTTCCACTGGACTGGAGAAATCACACCAAGTGCTGAAAATCTGGATGCTGCTTCTCACCTAACCATAAAATCCTTCCAGATGTGGGGAGAAAATATCTGTAAGAGTGAGCAAGCTGCCACTCAGCTCCTTGCCAGCATTGTTTGGGATACAAATCTATCATTTTCTTCCTGTTGCATAATTTTCTAGGTTTGGGAATACAAGTTTTTTGGTCGATTCTTTTATCTCAACACTACTGATGGTTAAGACTCAGGGTTTAGAGAAAAAAAAAGCACAAAACAAGCTAAACCCAGAACTAAACATTTTCTCCTCTTTTTCCTTGACTTTTTACTCAGGCCAGGAGGTGGTGGCAAAAACACAGACTCTTAGGAAAAAAGAGTTGAAACACAGAGCTGAGGGTTTATAAAAAAAAGCAAATGAATACTGAGAAAAATCAATTGTAGAGGAACGATGGAAAATTAATGAAACTGCCACGGCTTTCTAAGAAAAAAACCAACCCAGCCAGAGGCCTCTGTGCCATGGTTGGGCTTACACAGCAGTAACTGGCTGCTGGAACTGGAATAAAGAGGAATATACTCCTGGAACTGCTTTTTGAGCAGTTAACCAGCAAAGTCTGATGTTTCCAGGGATTTTTACCAATTCCCCCGTCCAGCCCCAGCTCTGGATGAGTCAGTTCCGAGGAGCCATCCATGGCTTTTCCAACCAGAGCAGTCAACTCCCATCACTCTCTCTTCCCCCCAGTCCAGGCTGGAGGAGAAGCAATTAAACTAACTGGATTTTTTTTAAATTTTAGACTCCCTGTAAATAATATGGAGCATGAGTTATGCCACCAGGGCGACAGTAATTGCCGGCTTCTTCACTTTTTATTTCCTCCAGCTCCCGGGGAGCTGTTTTATTGACCCATTTGCCTGTAGAGCAACCTGCTGGGGTACAGCTTGCCCTCCCTAAATCTGCCTTGGGCTTGGGCTCACCACAGCCCCCCACAGGCTCCATTTACCTGCCTGTCATCACTTCCCAGCCCACCAGCTCCAGGAATGATTTAAGGGCTCCTCAGCCCGCCAGCCCCGACCGGATTTTTTTTTTTTTTCCATGGTGAGACCTAGCAGCACCTTTGTTCTCCCAGAGATCTCTGGGTGTTTTCCTCCCCATTTCTCTGCTGTAGGAAGAGCAAGGGCTGCTTAACCCTGCCTGACATCCTTATCCCACTCCAAACAGTGCACCTGACAGGAATGCAGCCAGCACGGACCAAAGTCCCGCTCCAAGCTCTGCCAGGAATCACCTCTGCTTCCACACCAAGCCAAACCTTTTGTTCACTGCCCCCAGCTCACCCTTTCTCCCACCCCCCTTTGGAGTAAATCGAGGCTCATCCCACCATACACCCCTCGTATCCCTTTTTCTCCACCACGTGGCCACGTTGGCTCTGGAAAAATCTCGTCCTGACGCGCCAGGCAGGATGAAAACACCACAAAACTCCACAAAAGTTGGTTTTAACACTCAGCCCTTGTCCTGGTCTACTACCTATTACTAAAAAGCAGGAGAATTTTCTCCCCCCTTCCTCTACTTGTCCTTGAATCCCTTACTTTCCTCCTTGCTGCTGAAGAGGGCTTTGAAAGAAGAGGCAACTTCAATGGCAGCAGATGGCAGATAAGTAGGAATGGTAAATAGTTTTAATTACTGCATAATGTAAGTGAGACAATAAAGGGGAGAGAGTGGGAACAAGCTGCTGCCATGGCAGCCCTGGAACTGTTGAGGGCCCCAATTTGTCTGGAAGGCAGCATGTGTTGCTTTTAGTCTTAGGAGGGCTTTAAAAAGAGAATGCTGAAAAATATTAATTGCATGGCTCATCTGCCCATCCATCTTCCCAACCGAGCACCACGCTTCCTTAATTTCAGGGGAATCGTTTTCAAATGGGAATCATGCAAATGAGTATTTTAGCTATTCATTTGTTTTACTGCAAGCACTTTGTGAGCAAATGGCCTACAGCTTGCAATGAATTAAAAGACACGGGCACTGGAGACCGATTTTTAATACAAAGTCTTGACACGGAGACGACCCCGACCGACAGCACAGAAAATGTTGGCATAGCAACTTTGGGCATTTTCATGCAAAT
This sequence comes from Heliangelus exortis, assembly GCF_036169615.1. Lineage (NCBI taxonomy): Eukaryota > Metazoa > Chordata > Aves > Apodiformes > Trochilidae > Heliangelus > Heliangelus exortis. Next base: position 1,761,014 of record NC_092432.1, read on the forward strand.
TGGCTCCTGTATAGATGATAGGAATGCAATGTTTTCCTTCAACTAATCATCATAAAATTAGTTTCACTATATTTAAATGCTTCTACTTAATGCATTATATCCATATGCATGAAATTGCCTCAGCTAATGCAGTACATAAAATGCCAAAGACACAATGAAGAGCCAAATTGCAAGCAGTTATGTTATCTGCCATAAAATACTCCTTTTCTCTTATTGAATGTGCTGGCCCCAAAGGCATCTATCACAAATAGCTATTAATGCACAGACACCCACCCACAAGGGCACCCAAACCACCTATATTTAAGTAACATTAAGGCTGTTACACAACCTGAGACAACTGCAAAAACCTCCACCCAGCTCTTCCCTTAGTGTTGTCTCCACTGGTTGTCCATAGGAATCATGGTTGGAAAGGACCTTCAAGATCATCAATATCTGCACTCATGGATATGCTTATTTAGGAGCTACACTGGGGAGTGGAACCTGATGTAATTTTACTACAGACAGAGTTTTCTAAACTCCAAAAAAATGATGTTTTGCACCAAACTACCCCTGGGTCACATCCCACTGCTCCCTCTCAGACTCGAGTCTGTTGAGGGGGAGAAATCACTGCTGCCACTTCCCATTTCCTTTGTTTTTATGATCTGATTTCAAATCCTGCTACTAAACTGCACTTAGGGTTATTATTATTTTCTTTTTATTCACTATATTTATTTATTTGAAGCTGGACTGCCAAGACTGACTCTGCTGTGCTACAGGAGCAGGTGGGGCTGGGGTCCGGGTTGCACAAACTGGGATCCACACTTAGAGCAAGGGCACTGAGGAATTCCCATTTGCTTCCCCAGAGGCTCTTAGATGTCTCCAAACAAGACATTTCTCCTCCTTTGGAGGGCTCAATATGCCAGCCCAGGTTTTCAGTGTCAAGCAGGCCAGACTGCAAACATATTTTGTCTGCCTGAACCACTGGGGACAATAAATCATGAAGGAAACTTTACACCGTGCTAAATGCTGTCAGGGGAGTTGTATATTTGGCAGCATTCAGCCATTCATCTCCTTCCCCAGCAACAAATCCCAAGGGAAATGAGTGCTGAAAACTCTATCCCACCTTGGAGATCTTTTGGATGGTGCCTGCCTCTTCTGAAGGTGCAAATGTCACCGCAGAAGGGACAAACAGGACCATCCCACCCAGCAAATGGCTTGCCTCACCCTGACCTCCTGGAGTGATGCTCCCCAAAAGCAGAGACAGAGTCCCCCAGCCAAGAAGGAGTCCTCAAAGGACCAAACCTACTGTTTACCCACAAGAATTGTGCTGTCACACATCCTCCTTATCCCAAACTATCTGATCGATGGAATATTTTAATTTATCTCTGCAATTTTGCCATACGACCCAAACACACCCCCAGAAAACACTGATTTTAACTGAATCAAACTCTGCCAATATGACAGGGCCCAAGCAATCAGCAAAAAGAACCCCCAAACAGCTGGCTGGCTGCTTTGAAGAAATCTCAACTTGTTCAACAATTTATCTGCTTGTAACATCCAGTCTGAAATTTCCTGCCTGAGCATCTCTTGGGTGGTTTGGTACCACTTGCACAGAAATAAAAAAAAAAAACCTTACCTCATCACTCAAGGCCTAATTGCAAGATGATTTAATTAAAGCATACCTCTCCTTCCCCCAAGTTAGATGCATTTCATATTGCTCTAGTAGGAGTAATTTGCAGAAATTAAGCCTTGAAATGGTACAGGTGCAAATGGAAGAAAAATTAAACACCAACCCTTCATGCAGCATCAGGCAGTGCCACCAGAGCTCAGTGAAATATCTGGAATGAGTCATTAATTCAGCAAATGCTGCATTTTGCAGCAAACACTCAAATTATCCACGTAGAGCCTGGGTTTAAAACTTGGAGGTTGGTTGGAATTGCTCAAGGAACGCTTCCTGCAAATGCATTTTTAGCCCCTTGGGCAAACTGTTTGCTTTCAATATTTGCTCCAGACCCCCCCAATTAGCCCCAGGAATTTATTATACCACCATATCTTCAAGGCCAAAAGGAGGAGGAGGAGTGGAAGGCAACACGGATAATGAGAGCATCGAGAGCTCTTTTGGAGAGCAGAGAGAGGCCCAGAAAGAGGATAAATCATCAGGTTTTGGCCAAATGGTTGGGGAAGAAATGACTTCACGGGGACAAAACCATGGTGGCTGCTGTCATGGCTCAGGGGTGCTCCCAGCCCCAGATTCCTGCCCTCACATCCACATTTACCATAATTAAACCCCCCAGTTGAGCCCCAGGGATGTCTGATGGGGAAAGGGGCACCAAACCCTTGCAGGGGCTGGAGAACATCCCTGCTGGCACCATCCCCTGCTGACAGCAGAGTCACAGGGGAAATAATCCCCACATTTACAGCTTTGCTTTCTAGCAGGGCCAATAATTTCTCAAGCTGTTAATTCCCTTCATCTTACGATTCACAAGTGCCTGCCTGCCTCCCAGATATTGGCAATCATAATTTTTATTACCAGTTATTGTAAGAGTGAAGTCATATTTGTCTCCATTTCACCCTGGAGAGTCAGGGAGCAGCAAATCAGCCTGGTAAGCAAAGCAAGATAGGCAGAGGCTTGGGGATGGGGGTGGGTGATGCTATTCCTGCTCTCCAAAGGTGCCACATCTTGCAGATCACAGAATGTCAGGTTGGAAGGGACCTCGAGGATCATCTGGTCTAATCTTCATCTAATATTATAGTTTATAAGCTGAAGTTCAAACGAGATGAAGTGGCAGCAGCACGGGGGCCAAACGCCAGTCCTCTGAGGCCACCCTGTCACCACCCCCCAGGTCTCCAGCCAGGCAGGTGGAGGGATGGAGATGGGGATGTGGGGATGGGTTCAGCCTCAGGGAAAGGCTTGGGGGGATTCTAGGGGAGCTGGAGGATTCCCTGACCCCTCTTTGTCTGAAGGAGCTCAGAATCTACCCCAGTGGGAGCTTTGGCACTGCCACTGCCCATAAGTGAAGCCTCCTCTAGCTGACACGACCCTAAGTCTGCTCACATCTGATAATATATACTTAAAGACATAAAAACCAAAGCCAAGTTTTGCTGAAGGAGAAAAAAAGAGCATATATTTGCCTTGATAGAAAACACATTTTTGTCTCCAGACGTTCACCCAGTGCAAGAGAGCTTGGCAGGCACCTTTCAAAAGGAAATTAAATCTTGAGCTTCACCTCCAGTTCCACAACACCCTCCTGCCCAGTCCCACACCTGGGCCTCTTTTTGCCCAGGCAGATTCTCTACTCCAGACAAGTATTTCTGAAGACAGAGAGAACATCTCTGGGATGTTCCAGGCCACAGCATCCCTTTTGGAGGGTTTCTGCAGGGCTGGGCTGCACTGGATGGCAGCCAGCTCTATAGCCAGGTAATTCACAGAATAAATGTATCATCATTGGCTTCAGTAGGCAAGGAATGACTCTTTTTAGGAAAAAAATGACATCATCAGCACCACTTTCTATATTATTGGTTGGGAAAAGCATGTCTGCTCTGAAACATGCTGGTCAGGCTCTCTCTAAAGCATCCCATGGGATTTGGTCACTTATCAAGGAGTTGGCATCATCATGGTGGAAGAGCAACTGTGGTTCATGGAGGGATGGACCTCGTGGGGGTAGGTAATGCCAAAAAGGTGGACAAAATCCACCAGAAAAATGAAAAAACCAGAAGCAAACAGGGAAAGGCAGCATCCACCTGCCTGGAGCTCACTGCCCCGTGGCACTGAGCTGTTCTCATTCCTCTAATGCTGAAAACCAGCCCAGGTGGCTTTGAAAACTGAGATTTAATTTTTTTTTTTTCACCTTTTAACGATGGGGAATGGTTCATTGAGGTGCTGCCACCTTTGGGATAAAATGTTAACCCATCTCCTCACCCTTTAGCCTGGCTGCCCCTTGGCTGTCACCATGGCACAGAGGCAAAGGGATGGGGAAGGAACCTGGGGATGACTTTGAAGCTGAGACTCTGAGCTCTTCCACCCCCCATCCTCATCCCAGGCCATCCAGTCACTGTTGGATGCTCCAGGTGAGATGGGATGGTTTTCTCCTTGGAAAGCATATTTCTAGATAAGCAAAAATAGGTAAAACTGTGGGTAAAACTGTGGGTAAAACTGAGCCAAGTCCTTCCCTCCCAGCCCTCTGGGTTCAAGCCAGTCCAGCCTAGGTGAGGGCACTGAGGCAGCTCCCAGAGAGGCTTCAGTGTCACTTATTTATGGCATCATTTGCTATCTAGTAGCTCATTAATTTTTTTTTTTTTTTTTTTTTTTTGCTGTATTTCCTCTCTCCCCTCCCCCAGCCGGGGAGCTTTCTCTTCAGCGAAATAACTCAGGTCATAAAAGGTAAAACCATGGGTAGCAGAATGTAAACAAATGCATTCTACCTCAATAAACATGCTAATTTCCAGCTATAATATTCACAAGGAAAAGATCCATCACCCCAGACCCTATTTGGCAAAGGCAGCAGCCCTCATCAGTCAATGAAGTTGGCTCCTGCCAGGTCGCTGCGGGAGGCAAATGGTGCAACTTAACTCACTTGATGATGCCCTTGGGGGGAAAACATGTGCCTCAGAAATGAGGCTGGAAATGTGATAAAAGGATAATCTTGCATAAATGAGTCGATCTCATCATTACCTGCACAAACACAAGAGCTTGGGGATTGTCTGAGTGATGTGGTCACGTTTCGGAGAGATTGAGCTGGGGAGCTCAGCCTTTGGGGCCCTGACTCCTGCTGATGGGTGCTGGGGTTTGGTGGAGCTTGGGTGCTCCTCTTGAGCCCCTTTTTAGTCCTCTCCTGACAGCAAAGTAAATCCCTCTGAGCCTGCTGTGGGGCAGGGTTGGACCTTCCCAGGGGACAGTGCCAAACCCAAGGTCCTTGCCCTGTTTGTGGTCCTGGGGGGTCAAACACTCAAGCAAAGGCCCAAGTGAGAAGCAGAGCTCAGTGCTCTCCTGAGCCTGGCCTGCAGGACCTCTGTGCCTCAGTTTACCCAATCTTTGACTAAGCTGGGACCTGAAAACAAACTGCTTGATTCATCTGCAAGCTCAGCAGTTGGAAGGATAAAGACCAAAGCCTTCAAAAGGTTAAAAATCAACCCTGCTTTGCTTTAGCCACCCCTTTAAACTCTTGGGCAGCAAAACCACGGGCTGAGTGACCTCCCCCCTACCTTGAGCTGCCAAAAAAAACCCTTCCCAAGCCCAAGGCACTCACTCACCTTGTTTGCCTCAGTCTCTTTGCAGTTTGAAAGCATCTTTCAAACAGAAATACACTGCAACTCTTCCCTCTCTCAGCAACTGCACGGCTGACTGGAGCTTCATTTGAGATGTTTGTTGAAAAGGCACAATTAAAACCCACAGTTCTTAATTATTTGGACTATAGATTGATCTTATGGCTCCATCTGTTGCTAACTCCTAGGAGGTGGAGATGAAAAGCTTTGCTCTCCTCTGACCTGTTGTATGGGATGTAGCCCTAAAGGAAAGGATGGGAAGGAGAGATGCTGGGTGCTCTGCAGGGAAGGACCATGGTGATGCTGCCTTCCAGGTGGACCAGGGAAAGGAAACTCAGTTCAGATGCTGCAGGTGCTGGGGACAACCCCTGGATGCCCAGAAACCTCCAAATCCCCCCCTGCAGCCACATAAAAACACAGCTCTGGGAGGCCACACGCTGACCCCTTGTTGCTGGCAACATCGAGGGCACTTTCTCTGGTTTGGTTCATTCCTGGGCTGGGATAAGGATGAACATGGTGTGTGCCCATGGATTTACTACTCCAGGCCACAGAGTTGAAAATCCAGCAGAGAAGCCAGGAAAACCCCTCAGCTGCACCACAGGGTTGGGATTTATTCTGCCTCCATACATCACCAAATATCCCCTATTTCCAACCTCTGCACCTCACCCCTCTTTGCCTGCTGGGATCTGCCCATCACAAGAGCTTTCCACAAATACAATGCAAAGTCTTTTTTTCCATATTATTTCCTCCTTTTCCAGCTGCCAATGCAACCATTTGTTTGCAGCTCCCACTCCCCTTTTAATTACACAGTACTTTAAAGGCTGCAACATCTGAAAAACTCCAAACGCCTTTGAAATGAGATGCTAGGATAGAAATTAACCTCTTTCTACAGGGGATTCAACAGTTTTCACTTAAAACCCACCAGGGTTGCTGAAGAAGACCCCAGGTGGGACCATCAGCTGAGCTCAGCCCAAGGGAAAAGGGCTGAGACAACTTGGAGGAGCTCAGAAACTTCACAGGGTCAAGGAACAACCACCATATTGGGGAATATTGGGGTTTTTTTTAGTACAAATTCCCAAGGCAGCAGCTGGAGTAGCTGTTTAGGGGTTAATTTTTTCCTCTTTTTCTATAAGTGGCTATTTGTGCTCTTGGAAAGAAAAAAAAAAAAAAAAAAAAAAAAGAAATCAATAAAATAGAGGAGCAGAAATCGTAGTTGCAAGTCTTGGCTGAGAAAGGAGGTGCCTGTGCCAAAAAGTGAGACATTGAAGCTGGTGTGTAATTTTAATCTACGTGTTTAAAATACTTCTCTCCCTTTGGTAAACTGAGGGCCTGAGTGGGGTGGAGGGAGGGAAAGCAAATTGTCATTATTGAAAACACACATTTCACATCATGACGACTCGGGCTCATAAAATATGTTGGCTTTAAGTGTTGGGTTAAATAATAGGGGGTGGAAAACATGACTCACAAGAGCTGGGGATGTAAAGCACTTGGAAGGCTAAAATAAAAAGCTAATGCTGGGCCCTGGAGGAGCTGCAAGGCTTTGAAAGCCCAGCACAGAGCAGCAGGGGCAGGGGTGGCCACGGGGGGTTGACCTGATGGCCTGCAAAAAGGCTTGGGTGGCTACTAGGGATGCTTGGGTGGCTACTGGGGATGCTTGGGTGGCTACTGGGGATGCTTGGGTGGCTACTGGGGATGCTTGGGTGGCTACTGAGGATGCTTGGGTGACCTTGGTGGCATCTGGGATCCCTCTGCTTGGAATAGAGAGGTCATGGGATGAGGATCCCAGACAGCATCATAACACAGAGCCAAGCAGGGATGCTCTGGGAGCAACCCAGGCAGAGAGAAACCACACAAAACCCACTCATCTATTATTATTATTATTATTATTATTATTGCTGTTGGGACATTTCAGCAGCAGCCATAATGTTGAGTCTGGTAAATATCTGTCTCTCTTTTAAAAAGGAGTTAAGAATCCCTTCTCCTTGTATGCAATGTAAATATTTTGTCTTTGCAACAGGGATGCCCTTGCAATTTGTATTTGCATTATATTTTTTTAAAAGTTTCTCCTGTCTCCCATTCCCCACCACTTCCAACACCCTTTAAATGCTCCCTGCTTTATCTAAGCTCCTCTTCACCTTTTGGAGGTCCTGCCACTGGGTTCAGGTCCATGGTGTCTGTTATGGTCAGAGATTGATAGACATGGATTGCACCCAAACCCACCCTTTGGATCCAGATCCCAACCTGGATTTCACCACTTGGGCCCATCTCTAATTTTATTATTTCCGTCGAAATAAATTATGGACTTAATTGGAATTTCTGCTTTGATCCAGCTACTCCCCACGCTGCATAAATATCTCTCAGCATTTATTTTTTCCCCTTGCCCACGGCTCATTATATTTTCCTGTCTTGGGATGCTTTTTTTTTTTTTTTTTTCATTTTAATAGCAATTTTTATCCCATCTGTTTGGGAAAATCCTGGAGGAAACGAAGCTACTCGGGGGCTTTGCTGCCTTCCCTGCTCTTGGGGTGAGGGCTCCCTGTGAAAGTGATGGGATGAGGCAGCTCCCTGGGGATTCTCCTTCTCTCCTGCATCTCCAGATGCTGTTAATTACCATGTAAATGACTCTACAAAGCTTCAGCCCCTTGCTCAAGAGCATCCTGGGGAAGCTGGGCTTTCCTCTCCTGCATCTCCAAGTGGGCTCCATGCTTTAAGGCAATGATCTGCCCAGGGAAATGGAGATTTTGGGTACCTGAATACTGATTTTTCTAGCCTAGTGCTGCTTTGGTGCAGAAGCCCCAAAGCTTCTCCCAGCCCCTGTTCAGTTCCTTGCTGCATTTCAGTTCTAAGGGTTCTTTTAATGGGTTTTACCAAAGGTTTACCTCTGCTTTAGGAACTTGGCAACAGGTTCTGGTGGTACTGAGGCAGATGCACCCCACGGTCTTCAAAATGCCCTGGAACACCCAGCCCCACATTCCTGCACATTCCCATCATGGAGAGGCACCCCAAGGTTTGGGATGGACCACACCAAACCCCACGTGGCCACCAGACAATGCCATTTTTTCCAGCAGGAGGTGTTCCTGGGAAAAAGCATCACTCATTGCACCCAAAACCCCTCCCTTCCCACAGCCCCTTCCCCAGCCTCACCTCCTGCCATCCTCCCATCCCTAAATCCCCCTTCTCACCAACCCATTAGGGCCTCCACCCATCTCCCCAGGGATGTAGAGATGTATCTGTGGAGGTTTTAGACTTTAATTTAACCCCAGAGCATGGTTCCTGCTCTTCTCCCAGGCACTGCCAGGGACCCTCAGCTCCCCAACCCCAAACCCAGCGCACGACCCCATCCAGGAGTTGGATGGAGCTGAGGGCCCAGACTATCTGTCCTCACTTTTTCAAGCCTGCCTAATCCCCCAACCCTTTTGTTTGGGTTGGAACCTCTCCTTTTTGCTAGAAAAACTCATTCCTCCCCTCCAGCCCCCAGCAGCACCCAGTGCCAGCTCCAGGCAGGTTTTGGCCCAACGCTCCCATACCAGGCTCAGGTTGCCCACCAGATTTGCCTTGTACAAACCCTACATTACAACCTATCAGGCATCTTTTACAGAGGCAAAATTCCAGCTGTCAGAGCCCAGAAGTGAAGGAATGGGGTCGGGGAGACTCCATTTTAACAAAATACATAAAAAATAATGGAGACGGAGCAATTCCAGCAGCCCCGTGCTTCTCAATCTTTAATCTTGATGAACCACTGAGTCTGGAGCCCTTACTGGGTATATCTGGTGTTGCTGTCATTTTTCTTAATGAAAAATTAGCCAGCAGAAGGAATAACTTGTCAAACTATAGGGGAGCACTTCACGCATGACAGATTTTTGCAGACGCTGAAACAGGCAGAGGAGCCAAAACAAACAGGGAGAAGGATTTGCATTGCCTCCAGTTGAATATGATTAGGATAAACTGCAGCCACATTTCCAGGGAAAATTGATGTGCTGGCAATAATCGAGCCATTTCAGCTCTCAAACCACCTCCCCTTTTCCAAAGGAAAAAAAATCAAATCAATTAGGAAATTGCCCCCATCCCGCAGCACAAACTTTTACACAAAGCTGAGCCCCAAAATCCCTTTTGCTTGGAGATGAAATCAACTCCCTGATGCTGCTGAGAGGGGGTCTGGGCATCTCTACTGTGGTCCTGGTTGCCATTTGGTCACTTTTCCTTTTTTTAAAGGGTTTTTCTTATCATCAGGACTAAGCTTGATGTGGGAAGCACCAGCAAGGAGGGTTGGGAAAAGGGAAACTGCTTGGAGCTCCTTCAGCAGAAACCTTCGTGCAGCCCCATCCTACAGGGTGCCTAAAAATGCCTAGATAAATGCCTAAAAAAAGCATTTTCCTCCTTGCCATATACTTGCAGCAACACAGATACTCCCAGGCCCCCTCAAACACCTTCCCTTTTCCAAAGGAAAAGAATCAAATCAATTAGGAAATTTCCCCCATTCCCCAGCACAAACTTTTACACAAAGCTGAGCCCCAAAATCCCTTTTGCTTGGAGATGAAATCAGCTCCCTGATGCTGCTGAGAGGGGGTCTGGGCATCTCCACTGTGGTCCTGGTTGCCATTTGGTCACTTTTCCTTTTTTTAAAGGGTTTTTCTTATCATCAGAACTAAGCTTGATCTGGGAAGCACCAGCAAGGAGGGTTGGGAAAGGAGAAACTGCTTGGAGCTCCTTCAGCAAAAACCTTCATGCTTCCTGCAGCCCCATCCTACAAGACCCAAGGCTGGGTCTTGTTAAAGCATTTTCCTCCTTGCCATATACTTGCAGCAACACAGATACTCCCAGGCCCCCTCAAACACCTCCCCTTTTCCAAAGGAAAAATCAAATCAATTAGGAAATTTCCCCCATCCCGCAGCACAAAATTTACACAAAGCTGAGCCCCAAAATCCCTTTTGCTTGGGATGAAATGAAGTCCCTGATGCTGCTGAGAGGGGGTCTGGGCATCTCTACTGTGGTCCTGGTTGCCATTTGGTCACTTTTCCTTTTTTTAAAGGGTTTTTCTTATCATCAGGACTAAGCTTGATCTGGGAAGCACCAGCAAGGAGGGTTGGGAAAGGAGAAACTGCTTGGAGCTCCTTCAGCAGAAACCTTCCTGCAGCCCCATCCTACAGGGTGCCTAAAAATGCCCAAATAAATGCCTAAAAAAAGCATTTTCCTCCTTGCCATATACTTGCAGCAACACAGATACTCCCAGGCCCCCCTCAAACACCTCCCCTTTTCCAAAGGAAAAGAATCAAATTAATTAGGAAATTTCCCCCATTCCCCAGCACAAAATTTACACAAAGCTGAGCCCCAAAATCCCTTTTGCTTGGGATGAAATGAACTCCCTGATGCTGCTGAGAGAGGGTCTGGGCATCTCCACTGTGGTCCTGGTTGCCATTTGGTCACTTTTCCTTTTTTTAAAGGGTTTTTCTTATCATCAGGACTAAGCTTGATCTGGGAAGCACCAGCAAGGAGGGTTGGAAAAAGGGAAACTGCTTAGAGCTCCTTCAGCAGAAACCTTCGTGCAGCCCCATCCTACAGGGTGCCTAAAAATGCCTAAATAAATGCCTAAAAAAAGCATTTTCCTCCTTGCCATATACTTGCAGCAACACAGATACTCCCAGGCCCCCTCAAACACCTTCCCTTTTCCAAAGGAAAAGAATCAAATCAATTAGGAAATTTCCCCCATTCCCCAGCACAAATTTTTACACAAAGCTGAGCCCCAAAATCCCTTTTACTTGGGATGAAATGAACTCCCTGATGCTGCTGAGAGGGGGTCTGGGCATCTCCACTGTGGTCCTGGTTGCCATTTGGTCACTTTTCCTTTTTTTAAAGGGTTTTTCTTATCATCAGGACTAAGCTTGATCTGGGAAGCACCAGCAAGGAGGGTTGGGAAAAGGGAAACTTGTTAGAGCTCCTTCAGCAGAAACCTTCGTGCAGCCCCATCCTACAGGGTGCCTAAAAATGCCTAAATAAATGCCTAAAAAAAGCATTTTCCTCCTTGCCATATACTTGCAGCAACACAGATACTCCCAGGCCCCCCTCAGAGGTGGGAAACTGAGGCAGAGGTGTTTGTATCACTCATAATGACTTAGAACCCAGAAAAAGTTGTAAATAACTCATCCCTATGATCTTGGGGGGACTCATCAGCTGCCTGGAACACGTCCCATGAAAGCACAGGAATTGCTTAAAACTGCCCCAAATGCTCTGAGGCTGTGTTGCTCAAAGAAGACAACAACTTGAACATGAAAAAACATCCAACCACCTCTCTGCTCCAGCACTGCCTTCTCTTTGCTTTCCCAGCTGCTCCCAAGGAGGATGGAGACCCCTTTGGGGCCAGCACATTTAGACCCATCAGGAAGAAGGGAACATGCTTGGCATTGATTTTCACAAGAAAAAGAGGCAATCACCTCTTCCTGGCACATCCAAACCTCTTGTCAGTGTCCAGAGCTGAACCACAGCCCTTTTTTGAGCCAGGAATCATGGCAGGAGGGGTGGGACAGTCCCACCACTTCCCCAGGATGTCCATGTCCATCCAGCACTGCCCAAAGTGTTACCAAGCAAAGGAGAACAACTGTGAGTCCTATTAATGAGTCTGATTAACTTCCCATGCTTAGAGAAACCTTCAAACCAGCCATAAACTCACCAAGATTCATCTATTATTTTTTTCTTGGGTTCTTTGCTCAGTGCTGCCAGAAGGAACCTTTGTTTCCAACTGGAAACAAAGTCCTGCTCAAGCCCACAAAAGCCTTGGTGGGCAGCATCCCACCACCAGAGATTTTGGGGAGAAATTCTGTGTACCTGGGAGGGTGCTGAGCCCCAGGGTGCCCCCAGAAGCTGTGGCTGCCCCAGCCCTGGCAGTGTCCAAGGTTGGATGGGGCTTGGAGCACCCTGGGAGGATGGCAGGGGTCCCTGAGCATGGCAGGGGGGGGCACTGGGGGGGATTTAGGGTCCCTCCTTGTCATCCCCCTGGAGCAGGTGAGGGAGGTGACCCCAAGAGGGGCTCTGGGGGGATGGATGGATGCTCCATCCCTTGATGGGATGTGGGGGGATGGCTTGGAACTGGAAAAGAGGAGATGGGAGGGAGAAATTCAGTGCTGAGCCCCAGGGTGCCCCCAGAAGCTGTGGCTGCCCCAGCCCTGGCAATGTGGGAGTTTGGATGGGGCTTGGAGCACCCTGGGGGGGTGGGAACCCCCACCCACCATGGCAGGGGGTGGGACTGGTTGGACTTCAAGGTCCCTCCAACCCAAACCAGGCTGAGATCCTACACTTACACCTGATGAGGAGGAGCAGGCTGTGCAGATGAGCATCCTCCTGATGTTCACCCTTCTTTTTAAGTGTTGGGTGTGGGCACAGTTCTGCTGGTTTAGTAAATAAGGATCCACCATGCTCATAAAACTTCAACACTGCCGAGCAGGATGGTGCCATCTGCTACTTCTTTGGCAAGAGCAAGGTACCAGGCATGGTCCTTAACTCCAGGGGTGGCTGTCAAAAGGGGAAAGCAGGGCCCTCAGAGGGTGTTGCTTGGTCTCGATGGCTTTTGGTGGCCATGGAGCCACTTTCTGAGCTCAAATTTTCTGCAGGGGGAGCTGGAGCCAGGAGCAAGGGCTCAGGAGAGCACATCCAGGCAGAAAGCTTGATGGTAATTGTGTCAGATAGCCCTTAGCTCACCCCTGATTACCATTACATTAAATTGCTATTTAATGCTTTTCACATCATCTTTGACAGTAGGCTGTTTTTCTAATCTTTATTTAAAATAAACTCTTTTTTTTGTGCCTGTGTCTCATTGCTGCAAACCCTTCTCTGCTTCCTTTTGTGCATTAGGAAATCAGTTTGTTCTCCCAACTCCTGTTTCACTTCATTCTTACCCCAAGATGAGAAATAAGTAGCTCCTCTAAAAGGGCTTCTGGGGGACCAAACTTTCTGCTCAGACTAAAAACAACCACAGCCTCTTCCCAGTGTTTTCCATCTTCCCCAGCCTGGGATGTGCAGACCCAGATATCCCTGGAGCTCATCACTTGGATTCGAGCTAAAAGCCACCTCTAAATCCACCACTGGTCACAGAGACTTCTTTGTCTGTGTCACCTCAAACAGGAGGTGGAAAAGCACTGGGGGGATGTGGAGCTGCTGAGCTGGAGGATGGAAGCATCCTCAGCCACATCTCCTCAACCCTTCCCTGCTGTCCCTTCCTCTGGACCAGACCTGTCCCATTTCTTTTCCTTCCTCAGCACTGATCCAACCTTCTGGCTGGGATAGAAACCTCCTGGAGCAGATGCTCCATCAGACATCTCCACTTGGAGAAGGGAAAAGTCCCCCTTCTCCTCTGAAGTTTAAAGAATGACTTCTTTAAACAATTTCTCAGCCTGCAACTACCTTATTGTGCAGCATTAATTAAAAAAAAAAAAACAAACAACCAAAACCAATGACCACTTTTGGTCCAATGGGTTTAGCTCCTAATTAAAAAAAAAAACAACAAACCAAACAGATTCAAGTCACAATTCCATTTTAAAACAAAACTGAACAATGGTATTTTCAGTGGCTCCTTGCTACCACCCCAAAGGGAAGCTCTGAGCACCTAATGACATCATTTTGTCACCTAGGAGGACCCCATGATCCTTGAGGTCCCTTCCCACCTGACATTCTGGGATTCACCAACTCAAGTGACTTCTGCAAACAGGGCCCCGATACCTGACAGCTCAAACCCCAAACTCAGCTGAAAAAAACCTTCCAGTGGCCTTGGGGAGGGATTATTTGAATTAAACACTTGTTGTGTGGTCACCCCCAAAAGCCACCTCAAACTCTTGGGCTGGAGCAGGGCGGAGCAGCCAAATTTCCTCATCCCAGCAACGTTGCCATGGTGACGAGCAAAAAGTGATGCTTTTTCCCCACCTTGCTTAAGAAAAGAAATCCAAATGAAGAGCTTGCAACCAGGATCTTGTGGTTGGGGGACAAAAAGCTCAGTGATGACACTTGGCTCATCCCCCATCCCAAAGCTCAGGATTTCTCCAGTAGAAGAAGGGTGAAGCGCAGAGGTGGCCACGGTCGGGGGGTTTGGTCAGGGGCCAAACCCCCCCCCTCCAAGAAGGAGGAAGTTACCTAATGAAGTCCTGTGACCTGGCTCCTCTCCCTTATTGTCCCCAATAAACCACTCTCCTGTTGTTGAAACACTTTGCTGTCAAAACCTGACGGGTCTGGGACAGGAACGACCTCGCCGAGACGCGCGGCCGGAAAATTCGGCGCTGGCAATTTGTGCAATTAAGGGCTCCCTGTTCCCAGAGAGAGACAATGCTCGATCCCTGCCTCCTGGCCAGGCTGCCCAGGCCTCATTCAGCCAACCCAGTCACACTTGTCACCCACACTTCGAGCTGTATCAACAAGCCAGCCCCACTAATGAGCCCAACCTCAACAGAAAATGACCTCATAGGGGGCAGGACCCCGGCCGTGAATTTGGTCTTTGTTGTTGCAGCCTCCATCCCTCCCTCTTTCCATCCCTCCCTCCTTCCATCCCTCCCTCCCTTCCCGGGGAACTTGCAGGGTAATCCCTTGGTAGCCCCCTTGCTCTGATGGGGATTTTTGAGCTCTGAGAAACAGGCTTTGTTTGTGCAGCTCAGGGCATGTTTAAATTGCTGGGTGACTCCACTAACAGTTTATCCAGCCAGATGGAAAGAGAAGAAGGGGAAAAAAAAAAAAAAAAAAAGTGTTTCCCACCTGTATGGAAATGTTGGGGATAGAGGCAGCTCTTGCTTTTCAAGCTAATGATTAATTTATCACTTCTCAGGGTTTTTTTTCCTTTTTTCTCCCCTAAAAAGGATGGAATAATTAGCAAGGCTTTTTCCTAACCCAGCCCCAGTGCTATTTCTCTGTGCTTGCTAAGAATAGCTGAGCAGGGAAAAAATACCTGAGGTACCAAGAGAAGAGATGAAAAAAAATTAAAAGGGAAGGAGGAAGGTGCTTAAATATTCCAGATCCAGGAGGTGGGGGATGCTCCTGGGGTTGTTCTGACCAAGGCAACACAGATAGCAGCTCAGGTCAGGTTTAAGTCATTAATGGGGTTGATTAAAACCCCATTGTTTCTGAAGATTTAATATTTGCTGTACACCCACTAAGGGCAGAAAGAAACCTTATTTTGGTGCAATTTACTTTGACCATACTCCTCATTTCTTGGTTTCAAAACATCATCCAGACAAAGTTTGCCAGATTGGCAAAGTCCTAGAACTGGTGGGACCTCAGGACATTTCAACCAAAAGAAAGAACTTAATTCAAATCTAACATTTTCTTAGGCATAAGAATTCCCTGCTGTGGTCTCAAAAACCACAGCAAAGTGGCACCCCAAAAAAATAAAAGCCTTGGGACGAGCTGGGAGCTGCCAAAGGGAAATGATGGAGAATCCCATGAACTCTGCTCAGCACCTGCCAAGGGATCAGGGTCCCATCCAGGCAATGCCAGGCTGGCCAAGCTGCTCCAGGCTCTTTAGACACCTTCATCCTGGTGGTGACATCACCTCCTCATCCTTGTGACCCTGAGCTCCATGCAGGGTCCCAGGAGAGCAGCAGCTCCAGGTTTCCACTTGAAACCCCCCAAAACCTCTCTCTCTGAGGCACGACAAGAACCAGGCCCCTGGGGATCTTGAGGTTCAAGAAAAGGTTGAGTGAAAACAGAGAAACCACCCTGCAAGATCTGCTTCTAACAATGAACATCTGACACAGCTCTGCAGGGCTGGAAGGCACCTGAGCCCCAACCAAAGCCCCAAAACCAAAGTGGGTTGGTTGTGGTTTGTGTTCAAGCAGTGCTGGGACATTGGTGGCTTTGTTGGGTGTTGTTGCAGAGTGCAGAAAGCCCCTTGTCCCCCCTGGGTCACCCTTCATGCTCCTCTTTTAGACTTCTGGTAGCATTAAAGCCATTAAAGGTAATGGAAGGGATAAGGTTTCACTCAACTTATTTGTCCTCAGCCCTAATGAAAACACATTGGTGTTACATTTATAGCTCCAGAAACCACAGTCTCAAATTCTCCATGCCCTGGGGAGACCTTATCTGCAACCCAGGAAGCCAAGATAAAAATCTCATTCAGATATTAACACCCCCCCCTGTAGGATTTCAGATATTAACTGAAATATTCAGATATTTCAGATATTAACACCCCCCCCTTTAGGATTTCTGGCTGGGGCTCAACCCAAGGATGCTGGGGCCATGGGGACAGCACCCCAAAGGGTTGGGAGAGGCCATGGCCAAGGTCCTCTTGGGGTTAAAAGCAGGAGAAAAGTCTTTTTTAAAAAAAAAACAACTGGTGATGGATCCTAGAAAAATGGTTTTCAATCTATTTCCACCAGAACTGCAGCAAGGGATGGAAACCACTTTGGGGGAAGGTATCAACAAGTAGCCAGACAGGGGCTAAGCCAGGTTCTTCCATCCAGACCTCTAAGAAAGCCCAGTTTAGGTCCAGCAAGCTGAGAATTAAATGCACTTTACTAGTTTGCCTGGTTTTTTTTTACTACCAGACCTCTGCATTTTCCATTTTTATTTGGGAAATAAATTGGGGTCATGGAGCAATGATTTGCTGTTTGGGTTTTTTTTGGGGGAAGCCTGGCAGGTTTGGGGCAAAGGCTGGAAGAAATGTTTGCTTGCAGGAGGCTGGTGGGTGACACCGTGGGGCTTTAAGCAGGATAAAAATAGGAACTGATGACTTTCCAAAGGGAAAAATAAACTGCTAAGTTTCCACTGAGCTGGAGTTGCAAAAATGCATCTTGGATTCGGGAGCAGTTGGGAAGATGTTGTGGTTTAGGCTCAGGGAAGAGGAGAGAGAATTAGTTTGGAAATAGCAACATAAATACACAGCTTGAGGGGATGGGTTGTTTCAGGTTCTTTTTTTGGGTTATGGACTCACCAACCTGGGGCAGTTTACGTGCAACCTGGGTTCCAGTTTTATGTCAGCCTGGGGCTGGCCATGCCCCTTTGCTGCTCACCTGCCACCCAAAAATGAGCTCAACCATCAAAAAAAAAAAAAAAAACACCCACAAAAAAACCAAACAACAGCAAAACCCATCTTCTCATAGCAGATACTGGGAATAGGGTTAAACTGGAACTCCCTGTCCATCACCTTCCCTGCAGTTTCTTCTCCTGGCCCAGCACATCCCCCCCCAGCAGATAGGAGAGGGGCTGGGATGCTGCTGGAGCAAGGAGGGGATGGGATGTCCCCCAGGATGTCCCCAGGGGACAGGCAGCTCTTTGCTGGGTTGGAAAAAGATCATTTCCCAGGTCATGGGGGACACATGGAGCAGGCAGCCACATCTTGGCATGTTCTCCTTCTCTTTCAGCCACCCACAGCACTGAGACTGAAAATTCAGTACAGGGAACACACACTCAGGGTGCAAAACCCAAAAAGCTGCATCCAACACTCGAGCATGAAGCTTTTTCCCCATGGGACCCATCAAGAGCCCCAAATCCAGCCCCCCAGCAACAAGGTGAGCACCCACCCATCTCCCCATCCCACTTCCAGCTCACAAACTGCTGCTCCTCCAGCTCCAGCTCCAGCTCTGCTTTGCCACTAGATGGCACAGGGCATTGAGAAATCCTTCATTTCCTCCATCCTCAGCTTTATCCCAGAGCCCTGGCTGCTGTGGGGATCAGGGATCCCTAAAAGCTTGGAGCAAGGAAGGAGGGAGCAAGGATCATGTCCAGCCAGAGGATGGGTGGCTCAGAATGGTGCCCAGTGCCTGCACATCTCTGCTTCATCACCTGCCAGTAATGGAACCTCTTTATTTTTTTTTTTGCCTGCTAGGTTGATGAAATGGCCCTGGAAAGCTGCCAGCCCAGAAACCTTGGTTCACACATTTCACAGGTCAAAAATTAGTTTTCATGGTGTTAAAAAAAAAAAAAAACACCACCAAAAAAACCAACCAAAGAACCAAACCCCAACTAACAGGTGACTACAAAACTAGTTCTTTTTTTTTTTTTTTTTTTTTTTTTCCCCTATTAATTCTACATATTCCAGACTCCACATGCAAGAACTGGACCCAGGACTCAGACTTTGCCTCCATCCCACTGAAGTTGGCAGCAAAGGGGAAGAAAACTGAAATGCTTTGGCACTTTTAGCTGGTACCTGTATAAAGAGTTTAGGGGTGAGCCCAGGCAACATAATTTCTTTGCTATCAGTATTTAAACACCTTGTATTTCAATGCAGCTTCTCTGCATATCAGTTTTTATCCATCACATCTCAACGTGCACAAAAATTGGCTCCTTTGGCCTTGGTGAATGAACACTGAGCAACAAATTCCTAATAAACTCACTGCTCAGCTCCCTTTAAAAATCAGGAAAACAAGTAAAAAAGAGGCAGCAAACCAAAGCTCAGCATCCTTCAGCTTTGTGGAGGGACTTCCAGAGAAGCCAAACCACAAAACCAGTCTGGGATACACTGCAAACAACCTGCTTTAGGGGTGAGTTTTGTACTTCTTGGTGTTTGATCCTAAAGGGGAGCAGGGCTGGAGGGATCATCATGAGGCTCTGCTTCCAAGTTGGAAAGGATGAAGCAGGATGGATGGCCCAAAAGCCACCTGTGTCACCAGGCCTGGGACACCCAGGTTTGAGGGCTCTGAAGCCTTTGAAAAGGAATAAAAATGACATTTTCAGACATTCTGGATCCATCCTGAAAAATTCCTCCATGTTCAAAGTGCAAATCCTCCTTAATATGAAAAAGCTTGGATCAAACACGTTTCAGGTTACAGCCGGGGCTGGGGTTTGTTTTGCTTTTTTAGTAACTCTCCTGCCAATAACATCCAGTGCTCCATGAGAAATGTTTGTGGCATTAATTGTAATTAAAAAAAAAAAAAAAAAAAAAAGTGAGCCAGCAGTCCAAACCAAAGTCTGCTTGGAAAGGCTTGAAAGGAGCAAATAAATGAAATGCTTCACCAGCTGCACCCCTTCCTTTCGTGCCCGTGTGTGGAAAATGTTAAAACAAATCCACCCAACTACCAAAGGTCCCACAGCACCTCCTGCCCAGCCTCCAGAGAGCACCCTGTGGGTGCTCATTCATTTTCCAGTTTGCAGAAACCAGAAGAAACCTTCCCTTTCACCCAGGGAGCCCACAGCAGCTCCAGCTTCCCAGCAGATTATAAAGGAGGATGCTCAACCCCAATCCCAGGTGTGGGGACATCTTCCTGACCCCACAGCCAGGGCTGGGGGGAGTCCCAAGTGCATTAGAAATCCACTTGGTTGAGTCCCAGAGGATTTTGTTTGAAATGGATTCATGAATAAATAGAGAATATATATATTTATAGATATAAATGTCACTGTGGGTCCTTGCTCCCCCTTCATCCCATCCCATCCCTTCAGCCCTTCTTGAACCACAGGGATTAAGCATCATCCAGATGGAGGCCTTGAGGTGGGAAAAGACTCCACAACACAAAAGTTGAACAAAAAGCCAAGGTTTTTTCAGCAGATTGTGTTGCACCAGAGCAGGGTGATGCTGCGAGAGGCAACGTCCTTGGGCCCTGAGCCTCCTCTGGGTTTTATTACCCTGCAGGAAAATCCAAAGCCAAATAAAAGGCACAATAAAGGGAGATCCAAACCTCTCCTGATCCAATTATTTTCAGCCAGCTTCCCTCAGATTTTCCCTGGCTAAAGGAGCAGAGGGGGAAGGGGGCTTTGCAGCACAGCAGCTCCACAGATAATCTCTGAGGCTGGAGCTTCCTGGGGGGATGAAGGTCACAATTACAGCGTTTGGATTAATTATTTTTTTTTTTATATAACAAATACCATCAAACAGTTGCACGCTTTTAAACCAAGATTAGGATCAGAAAGCACCCAGTGGACATGCACGGGGACCCTAAGGGGAAATAATTCTTGCACAAGCACCAAGCATGGGAGCTGTTGGCCTAAAAATTACCTGCCCAGGAGCCTGTCCCAAACCCTCAGCTCGACCAGCACAGGGGGAAACTGAGGCACACAAAAGCAAAATGAGTCCCCCAGCCCAGTGCCCTCCCTCAGCCAAGCTCTACTTGTTTAGAGGCTTAATAAGTTGTAACTTAAAACTAGTTTATGGCTGTACAAAGAAAAAAAAAAAAAAAAAAAGTAGCCCTGTCGTAAAGTATTTATTACACTTCCTTTGGAAATGATGACAGTCCTCCAGTGAATGTTTTTATTGTTATTCATCATCTTCCGAGAGGGTTGGACAGCTCTGAAATACAACTTTAATATCAGAGCCAAATGAGAAAGTGCAGATTTCAGGGAACCCTCAGCAGCTCAGGTTTCACTCGGTGCCTGCAGCACTTCCAACATCTGGTTCTGATCTGCAGCTTCGCTTTGGTGTCCCCCAAACTCCAACTGCATTAAATCTGCTCTGCAGGAATTGCAAAAGGAGGAGAAATGTGCACACATACAAAAAAAAAAAAACCCCAAAACTGGCTCCTTTACCCCTGTGATCCCTCCCCTGGGGAGGGAAATGGGATTTCTCCTGCCCCAGGCTTGCAGAAACAAGATAAGCAGAAGGGGTTCCTTATTTTCCTGAGCTGCTGGGTTGAGCAAACAAAACCAAAGGTGTGATTGGAAAAGGGAAAAGCCCCTGCAGGTGAAGCCTTTCAGCAAAAAATCCATTTGGAAAAAAAATAAGACAGATTTTCCTCAATTAAAAGGAAAAAACCAAACTACCATTGTGCTTGCACTGCCCATCTTAAACTCTGCTCCCAAATGGCATCTTGAAGCCCAAAGCCCTGGGGAACAAGCTCAGCTCTCACAAATCCCTGCTGGCCTCCCCAAATTGGGCTGGAGTGGAGGAAAAACCCACAAGAACCCAAAATTTGGGATTCAGATGCCCTGACATGTGTTGTCCACCTGTTCTTATGTGTATTAATGCAAGAATATCTGTCCTGCTCTGCAGGAAATGCAAAAGGAGGAGAAATGTGCACACATACACACACAAAAACCCCAAACCCAGCTCCTTTTACCCCTGTGATCCCTCCCCTGGGGAGGGAAATGGGATTTCTCCTGCCCCAGGCTTGCAGAAACAAGATAAGCAGAAGGGGTTCCTTATTCCCCTGAGCTGCTGGGTTGAGCAAACAAAACCAAAGGTGTGATTGGAAATGGGAAAAGCCCCTGCAGGTGAAGCCTTTCAGCAAAGAATCCATTTGGAAAAAAAATAAGACAGATTTTCCTCAATTAAAGACAAAAAAAAACCCAAAACCACCCTTGTGCTTGCACTGCCCATCTTTAACTCATCTCCCAAATGGCATCTTGAAGCCCAAAGCCCTGGGGAACAAGCTCAGCTCTCATAAATCTTTTCTGGCCTCCCCAAATTGGGCTGGAGTGGAGGAAAAACCCACAAGAACCCAAAATTTGGGATTCAGATGTCCCAACATGTGATGCCCATTTGTTAATTAATGCCAGAACATCTATCAGAGAAACCAACTGCTTTGCCAGACCCTAAAAACAAGCTTGCCCTGGCCAACCCCCTGGAGACACAGGCAGCACCCAGCAAATCCTACTGCATTTTATCCCCCTTTTTCTTAAGGTAGGAGCCAGGGTGCTCTGGGTGCTCTCCCCAGAGCCTCAGCCACCCACCCCAGCAGGGCAGGGATGTCAGGAGACACCAAATCCCTCCATATCTTACTTAAATCATGAACATGAAGAATTCCTGAGTTTTACAGCTCCTAAAACCTCTCAGCAACATAACCCTGTTACCCTTCCCCACAGGTGCCTGCTCAGAGCAGCCAACCCTGCCTGGTTTTCTTGTTATGATCTGGACCTAGAAGTACAGACCCACAGCTCCAAGCTGCCAGAGGATGCCCTGGGTGAGGCAGAGAGAAAAAAGAGGAAAGCCACCTAACTCTGAGAGGTTTGGGCATGGGAGCACAGGGCTCTGGTAAGGCTGCATCCCATCCATGGCACCCTGGATCCCTCTACATCCCATCCATGGCACCCTGGGTCCCTCTACATCCCATCCATGGCACCCTGGGTCCCTGTACATCCCATCCATGGCACCCTGGATCCCTCTACATCCCATCCATGGCACCCTGGGTCCCTCTACATCCCATCCAGGGCACCCTGGGTCCCTCTACATCCCATCCATGGCACCCTGGGTCCCTCTACATCCCATCCATGGCACCCTGGATCCCTCGACATCCCATCCAGGGCACCCTGGGTCCCTCTACATCCCATCCAGGGCACCCTGGGTCCTTCTGCATCCCATCCATGGCACCCTGGGTCCCTCTACATCCCATCCAGGGCACCCTGGGTCCCTCTACATCCCATCCATGGCACCCTGGGTCCTTCTGCATCCCATCCATGGCACCCTGGGTCCCTCTACATCCCATCCATGGCACCCTGGGTCCCTCTACATCCCATCCATGGCACCCTGGATCCCTCGACATCCCATCCAGGGCACCCTGGGTCCCTCTACATCCCATCCAGGGCACCCTGGGTCCTTCTGCATCCCATCCATGGCACCCTGGGTCCCTCTACATCCCATCCAGGGCACCCTGGGTCCCTCTACATCCCATCCATGGCACCCTGGGTCCTTCTGCATCCCATCCATGGCACCCTGGGTCCCTCTACATCCCATCCATGGCACCCTGGGTCCTTCTGCATCCCAACCACATCACCCTGGGTCCCTCTACATCACATCCATGCCCCTGTGGGTAATATTCTGCATCACCCTGGGTGCCTCTACATCCCAATCACATCACCTTAGGTCCCTCTGTATCCCATCCATGTCACCCTGGGTCCCTCTCTATCCCATCCATGTCACCCTGGGTACTTCTGCACCACCCTGGGTCCCTCTGCATCCCATCCACATCACCCTGGGTCCCTCTGCATCCCATCCATGGCACCCTGGGTCCCTCAAGATCACATCCATATCACCCTGGGTACTGCTGCATCCCAACCACATCATCCTGGGTATTCTGCAGCACCCTGGGTCCCACTCTATCCCATCCATGTCACCCTGGGTCCTTCTACATCCCATCCACATCACCCTGAGTACCTCTGCAGCACCCTGGGTCCCTCTACATCCCATCCACATCACCCTGAGTACCTCTGCAGCACCCTGGGTCCTTCTACATCCCATCCACATCACCCTGAGTACCTCTGCAGCACCCTGGGTCCTTCTACATCACATCCATGTCACCCTGGGTACTTCTGCACCACCCTGGGTCCCACTACATCCCATCCACATCACCCTGGGTACTTCTGCACCACCCTGGGTCCCACTACATCCCATCCACATCACCCTGGGTACTTCTGCAGCACCCTGGGTCCCACTACATCCCATCCACATCACCCTGAGTACCTCTGCAGCACCCTGGGTCCCTCTACATCCCATCCACATCACCCTGGGTACTTCTGCAGCACCCTGGGTCCCACTACATCCCATCCATGGCACCCTGGGCACCTCTGCATCCCAACCCCATCACCCTCTCGGCACCCCCCACCCCCCTGCGCTGCCCTCCCCAAAGCCCCGAGGCTCCTTTGTTTGCTTTGACAAAGGGACCATCCCTGCGGATGCCGGGGGAGGAGGGAGGAATCCCCGGAGCCAGCTCTGGGCAGCAGCTGCTGGGGAGCCGAGCAGCCCGGTGTCTGTTTTCACTTTGTTTAACAGCTGCCCTTTGGATCCCGCTACTTCACAGCCTGCGGACGACGAGGTCGCGGTAGGAAAAGCAGCCAAACATTTACCTACCCTGCTTTGATTTCAAACAGCTTGAGGAGAGCTGAAAGCCTGTACGTCAACATGCAGCTAATCCAACCTTTCCTCCTGCCAGGGAGAGAGCAAGCACTGAAGAGTTCTTTTCATTAACTCCTCTGCCCTGCAGAAATCCGAGTCTGAGTGCAGGAGAAGTCCGAGCACCCAAAAAGCAGAGAATTATTTTAACACTTGATTTGGAGTTAAACAAACCCACTCGGTGCTGAGGGCAGGGGGGTGGGAGCTCCCTGCTCCTGGGCCACCAAAAAGCAAAGCAGGAGGGTGCTGCCAGGGTGCTGCAGATTTACCCAGGGTGCCATGGATGGGATGCAGAAGGACCCAGGGTGCCATGGATGGGATGCAGAAGGACCCAGGGTGCTGCAGAATTACCCAGGGTGTCATGGATGGGATGTAGAGGGATCCAGGGTGTTCTGGATGGGATGTAGAGGGACCCAGGGTGTTCTGGATGGGATATAGAGGGACCCAGGGTGCCCTGGATGGGATGCAGAGGGACCCAGGGTGCCCTGGATGGGATGCAGAAGAACCCAGGGTGCCATGGATGGGATATAGAGGGACCCAGGGTGCCCTGGATGGGATGCAGAGGGACCCAGGGTGCCCTGGATGGGATATAGAGGGACCCAGGGTGCCCTGGATGGGACGTAGAGGGACCCAGGGTGCCCTGGATGGGATGCAGAGGGACCCAGGGTGCCCTGGATGGGATGTAGAGGGACCCAGGGTGCCCTGGATGGGATGCAGAGGGACCCAGGGTGCCCTGGATGGGATGCAGAGGGACCCAGGGTGTTCTGGATGGGATGTAGAGGGACCCAGGGTGCCCTGGATGGGATGTAGAGGGACCCAGGGTGCCATGGATGGGATGTAGAGGGATCCAGGGTGTTCTGGATGGGATGTAGAGGGACCCAGGGTGCCCTGGATGGGATGCAGAGGGCCCCAGCTGTCCCTGGACAGGAGAGGTCAGACAGCATCCTGAACCCAATAACATTACTCTGTGACAGCTTGAGCCTTTTTTTCCTTTTGTTTTAAGCTCAAAATAGAAGGGTAAAAAAAAAAAAAAAGTCTGTTTAGTGATAACCCCGAGTCCCACTGCACCATTCAGAGCCACCCTGGAGACATCTGCAAGACGAGCCCTTCCCTGGTGACTTCTCCATCCAGGACAGTCCCAGCCCCGGTGACCCGCTGGGAAACGCTGCCCTGTCACCCCGGCAAGCAATTTGTATGGAGCCTTTTTGGAGCAAAGGGAGGGGGAAGGACTCCTCTGGCTGCCCCCAGGCCTGGGATGCTGGGAGCAGAGGATTCGCCTCCCATCTGGGCTGGGAGGTGGGAGCGGAGCCAGCCCGTCTGCCGACCACTGGCTTCTAAATGCTGAGAACATCAGATAACCGGGGAGGTCGGGGTCAGCCCTGTGACAGCTTTATCCCAGGCTCTGCCTGCATCCTGCTTCTGGGGACTCCCTAACCTCTGCCTTTTTATCCTCAACGTTACTTGAACAGCAGCTCCTTTATTAGCTGCTCTCACAACACAAGGGAAAAAGAAAAAAAAAAAAAAACCAGCTTCACCCAGCAGCTTTCCAGGGTTTTCCTGCCTCCACCTCCCAGCCCTGCTCCATCACTTCAGGCAGCAAGAAGTTGCTCATAAAATTTCAGGTCAGGGCCCTGGGCTCAGCTCAGCTTCCCTGCTTCACATCTCAGAGTCACATCACAACATCCTCTCTCCTGTCTCGTTCAGAAGATGGACTGAGCTCTGCTGAGCCTGAGAACTGTTTGATCTGGGTGCCTTTTCCATGTATTTTTGCTGCTGGAGTTCTGTTGGCAATTTTTTCTGTGAGCAATGGCTCAAAGGGGCTTTCCCAGGGTGCAGGGTAAAGGGTGAAGCTGCTTGCTCCATGTGCTGGGGGTTTCACATGGGTTTGCTCCACGAAGTGAAGGAAAGCTGGGGAGGGACTTTGGAGAAGGGCCTGGGGTGATGAGATAAGGGAAAAGGGTTTCCTGCTGCAGGAGGGGAGGTGGAGGAGATCTAGGGGAGAAATTCTGTGCTCTGGTTGCCCCCAGGAGCTGTGGCTGCCCCATCCCTGGCAGTGGTGAAGGTTGGAGCACCCTGGGCTGGGGAGAGGTGTCCCTGCCCATGGAAGGGGGGTTTTCATCTCCATCCAACCCAACCCAGACTGGGGTGCTGTGGTTTGTGAGCAGAAAAATCAGAAAATTGCTGCAATAAAGAGCAATGGGAAGAGGGGAGCTAGAGAAGGTTTCATCTGTCTGGGGGAAGCAGCCAGACCCAGGGTGTTGAAGCTCAGCAGTCCCTGGTCCTGCACAAACAAACAGAAACCCTCCACATCACCTCAAATCCCATCTGCAGGACCCAGCCTGGGACATCCATCCCCATCCCAGCTGCTCTGCCCCATGCTCTTGCTTTCCCTGCACCCAAAACACTTTTATTTGCAGCTTTTCCCCCAGCTAAGGGCAGAGCTGGACTCAGCACCAGCCCCACCACTGCCTTTTGATTCCAGGATTCCTCCTGCAGGGATGTTTACTTCTTTAAAAAGCATTCCCCCCATAACTTGGCACAAAAATTCATCCCATTGCCACACTATTTCCCCCTCCTTTAAATAAACATAATATGAAATAACCACACTCAACCAAATTCAGACTCCAGGGGATTTGTCACATCAGGTTTGGGGCAACTCAGAGTCTCCCATGGCCCAGCCCAAGGAAGGTGCATCCCTTGGGGTGTTCTTTTTTAAAAAAAGGGATCATCCCCAAAGAAAGAAGAACTCAGCTGCTCTCTGAAGGTGCAACCTGTCCCCTGCAGCTTTTAGGTCACAGCAAGACAAGGTTTGCACAGCAAAGTTCTGCAGCAAGTTGCATTTCTGATAAGCAGGGAAATAGTTAAAAAAAAAAAAAAAAAATCCCCTTTATCCTGGGAACTCTCCCCCTGCCCATCATTTCAGCTGCAGCTGGGGCTCCTGGCTGATGAGACAGAGATGCTTTTTGGGGTGGGATGGAGGAGCCTGAGGCTGCATCCTTTGCTCCAGCCACTTGCTGGAAGCAGATGGCAAAGTATTTTGCATTTCTATTCCAGCCAAGCATGAAGGAGAGTGTGTGTGTCACTAACAAGAGATCAGCCACTATTTATCTTCCACGGGTGACTTCTTTGGAGCAATAGAACCAAAGAGAGGTTTAAAACCACCTCCTCAACAAGCCACTTCTGCTAAACAACAATTGGGAACAGAGCAGAATAAAAAGGGGGAAAAGGCCCAGGTGTGCTTGCTCTCAAAATACTTCAAATTTAAGGCATTTTTAAATATATTAAAATAAGAAATGAAGAAGTTGACTTTGTGGCACCACTTTTTTTTTTTTTTTTCCAGGGCAAGGACATTTTAAGCAAGCAGCCCCTGGCCCTCCAGGTACAGAGATGCCCACGGGTCACCCCCTGGATCCCACTTTCCCTTTTTTCCTTAGAACACAATGGGAAGGACCTGGCAGAGGATGCTGAGGGCTGGAGCTGTGGGCAGGGAGGGAAATACCTGCTGGCCAGGAGCCAGCTGCAGGACCACAGCTGGGGAGAGGCTTTAACAATGCCAGGAAGTTGTTGATAACCAACTCCCTGCTCACTACTGACATTTGCTTCCTTTATTTCCCACCTTTCCCTGCTCTGGGCTCCTCTCTCCGAGGTGGCAGCAAGGACAGCAAAACCTGAGCATCAGCTGCTGGGAAAGAGCCCAGGAGAGCTGGGGGGGGGGAAAGAGATGGGGCAGGAGGAGGTTTCCAGGGGAAAGAGGCTCTTAAAAAATTAAAAAAAAAAAAAAATCTAAAACAAAACTACAGAGCAGTGCTGATAAGCTGTGATTTTGCTTTTGCAAAGCAGAAGCCTCATTATCTGCCTTCCAATCCCTGAAAAAAACCTCCAGGAAGGCTGGAGAAGGATTTTTTATAAGAGTGTCCAGCCACAGGAGAAGGGCAAATGGATTTAAACTGGAGAAGAGGTTTAGACTGGATATTAGGATAGTAGGAGGGTGCTGGAACAGATTTCCCAGAGAAGCTGTGGCTGCCCCATCCCTGGAGGTGTCCAAGGCCAGGTTGGATGAGGCTTGGAGCATCCCTTTGGATGAGAGGAGTCCCTGCCCAGGGCAGGGAGCTTGGAGATGATCTCTCAGGTCCCTTCCAACCTAAACCATTCCATGAATATCAGTGTAATTATTTTATTTCAGTGGTGGGGACACCATTAGAGCCCCATAGGGTGGGGAAGATGAACATCCCAGGGCCCCTGAGATTGTCAGCAACCCACAGAGGGATTTGCAAAGCTTTGAAACCTTTTCTGCAAATCAAACCACAGAACCTGAGCAGTGTTAAAAGCCTCTTTCTCACCCCAGGGGATACAGAGGAGCTCATACAACCTTGCAAACAGTGTTCGTGGAGAGCAGAAGGTAAAAATTCAGTGAGGTAAAAAAGTAAAATAAAATATTAAAAAAAAAATAAAATACAAATTAAAAAAAGCTCAAAGCTGGAGAGCTCTTGGACACTAAAGAAGATGCAAAGGCAGAGCTAAGCCAAGCCAACCTTCTACAAAATGAAGCTGTTGAGGTCTCATCACAGCTCCAGCAGCTCCCAGCCCAGGCCCATCCCAACCATCCCAGGTGCTGGGAAGCACCAAGCCATTCCTGGGTCACATCCCCCAACCAGACTTCAAACAAAATCCATTTCTTGTCACACTGTGGGACCTGAAATCCCATAACAGCTTGGAGCTGCTCACAGACCTCCCCTTCCACAGGGGCTGAAAGTCTCCAATTTATCCTGAATCTGACCAGCCCAAAGCAGATATTCCAGCAAGAAAAACAGCACCTTTTTCTCTTCAAGTCCACTCCCACCCCAAATGTCCAACCCCCCACGTCACAAAATGCAGAGGAAGAAAACATTTCCCTCTCCTCTCCCCAGGGGACATCTTCCCCCTTGAAGCCTCCAAGCCACCAAGAGGTGTTCCAAGGGTTTCACCATCTTGGGCTGGAAACAAACTCAACCACTTGCCTTGGATTGCTGCTTTTAGCTCTAGGAAACTGCAAAAAACCAGTGTCTTAAGTGAGAAGTGTTTCTGACACTGTAATACATTTCACTTTTAATTTGCTTTTCATCTTAGATTACGAGTTGCCAGAAGTCTTTTTTTTTTTTTTTTTTCTTTTTGCCATCTGAACGGGTCCAACCAGCTCTGGCTGCACAGCTCTGCTGAAACCAGCTTGAAATGCAAATGGTAATTATCCACCAAGGGCAGAAGAGATCATTAAAATAAATTACCTGGATTCTGAAGCCTATAAACCGTCCTCCCTCTGCAACGAAAGTAATTTCATATTTCACTTCACTTTGTCACCTTGTCTGTCTTTCCCCAAGTTGTAAATTAAACCCAGGAACATATATTAAAAGCCTGGGAAGTTCTCTCTAAGAAATGGAGCTGGAGCACTGGCAAGAGGAGCAGATGTGATGCACAAATCCCCCTCCCCAGACCCTGCAGCTTGGCCAAAGGCACCTGAGCTGCTGGCATTGCCCCCCTGGCACGGACACAGCTCTGATCCCACCTGAAGCTGCTTTCCTTGCCCTAAAAGCTTCCTTCATGTGACTCCTCTTCCCTCCTAGGTCACCCTGCTGGAGGGCCATGCCACGGAACCATTTGGGTTGGGAAAGACCTTTAAGATCAAGCCCAACCTTGTGTCCCTGCATCCCATCCTTGTGTCCCACAGCAGGATTAAAACATCAGCCCTCACTCCTGCTAGTGGGGGTGGCTTTGTGCAAGATTTATTTTTTTTTTTTTTGGTCAAAAAGGTGGCAGAAGGAAAGGAAAAAACCCAGGTTCATCCCATCCCATCCCACCCAAACGTTCCTGATGTGCTCCCAGTGATCTTCACCCCTGAGAGGAGGGACGGAGCCATCAGTCCTCGTGTCTGACTGCCCGGTGGAAACCCAGAGTAAACATTTGACATCCCCTACATCAGCTCATTCATCCCCAACAACACATCCCTTATTGTCCAGCAGACAAGCTGGGCTGTGTTTCATTTGCCTGACCTTTCCAGCAAGCCCCCAGTTGCCTTTGGTGCCCCAGCACCCTGGAGCCACATTCCTGCAGCTCTTGGCCAACCCGGCTCGGGGGGAGGAATTTATTTGCATCATGGGGCTGAGACATCAGACCCAAGAGTACCCACAGCCCTGACTGGTGCCAGCAGACCTGCAGGCTCTGGGATGGTTTGGCCACCAGAGCCAGCGTGGGCAGCAGCCCAAGAGGTGTTGAGACCCCACCAAGCCTGGGAAAGAAATGCCCACGGCTTGGAATACAATGAACAACCAGCCCGGGCTGGCAGCACATCCATGGCATGGATTGTTCCAGGGCACAAGAGCTCTTTAGGGAGAAAAGTTTCATCGAGTGCCTTTGGAGAGAGAGATTGAGACCCTTTTCTCCTTCTTGCTGTTATGATCAGAGAGATAAAACTGGCGACAGCAGCTGATGCAGAGTCTGGAGCTGCCTTTGTGTGCTCCGGCTGCTTAAAGCTGTTTTCCAGCAGGGAAAGTGACCCCACAACATACAGAAAAGGACATTTTTCCAGATGGGTGGCAGCCAGGCTGTGGCTCTGGGCTATTTCTAAGCAGCCAGCCCCAGGGAGATGGCTGCATCCCATCCCAAAGGCACCAGGAGCCATCAGCAGCCTTGAGCATCCCTAAGCCTAGAGCTGAGCTTCCCTCACTGAACACCCCCAAACCTGCTCACCCCAAAAGCTCTGCTCTCCAAACCTTCCATCATCACCTGCCTGCCCCTGTGTACTCAGTGAAGGCACCCAGGGCTGGCAGGATTGTGCAAGAACACCATGACTTTGTTATTGAAGAGCAGTGGATGGGGATGATGGAGCAGGAGAAGTCACTTCACCCATTTCTCTCCTCTGGAACAAGCACACATTGACCTCCTTCACAGGGATTTAGCATCAATCCCCACTTAAGAGCTATTTTTTTTTTTTTCTGACTCTATTTTGCATGTTTTATAGAAAATGAGACACCTGATCCACACCAGTCCAAGCCTGAGCCTCAGCAGTAAATGGGGAGGCAGAAAAAAGGGAGATGAGACCAAGAGCATCACTGGTTTGTTTTGTTTGATCAGTTCCTGCACACCTGTGCTGGTGAAGACACAAGTGAGTGCTCACCAGCACTACCTGCTGAGTCAAATTTTCCATCTCAGCAGCAGACCCCCATTTCTGAGGGTTTTAAGCACCTAAAAACAAGGGCTCCCCATCACCAAACCCTAGAGAAGGAGCCAACCACCTCCATCAAGGTAGAGAAGCTCCTGGGAAGGCCATGGCTGGGTGTGCAAACCACTTGTGCTGCACAACCTCAGCACTTCTGTGGTATTAAAAGTGAGATGGCATGTTATAAAAAAAAAAATAAATTAAAATTTAAGACCAAAAATACAGATGCTCTTTTGGTGCCAGGGTTAGGCTTTGCTTTCTGCTCTATTCCAGAAGGCTGGGCTGGTGGAGACCAGGAAAAAGGGGGGGGGAACCTGCAGATATTTGCCCCCAGCACTGACCCCACTGGAGCTATGAGCCAAGAGAAGGAGAACTTTGGCATTTTGGTTAAAAAAAAGGGAGCAGGGCCACTGCCCACGGTGGAAGTTGGCAGAGGAGCCCCAGTGTCTGCCTGGCACCAGTCTGACCACCAGCTCCACCCAGGAACAATGTGGGGTCTGTAAAGCCCCCAGAACGTGGAGGAGGGGACACACACACACACAAGACAATCCCTGCATTTATTTTAGTCTTTTTTTTTTTTTTTTCTGGCTCCAGAGTCTTGGTTAAGGAGTAAATCTCCAGGCACTTTCCTTATCCAGGCTGAGAAGGTCCCAACTGCTGCTTTGCAAAAGATGCTCCAAGTGCTCCTCAAGAGGTGCCAGCAGGTCTGGGGGTTCTGGTGGTTTTCCTGCTGCCTGGCCAAGCTTCAAAGAGTGACCCAAGGCCAGCAGCCTCATTTAGGACCATATAAAATCATAGCTGACTGAATAGTTTGGGTTGGAAAGACCTTTAAAGGTCATCTAGTCCAACCCCCCTGCCATGGGCAGGGACATCTCCAACCAAGATCAGGATGCTCAGAGCTCCATCCAACCTGACTTTCAATGTTTCCAGGGATGGGGCATCCACCCCCACTCTGGGCAACGTGGGTCAGGGTTTTACTATCCTCACTGTAAAAAAAAAAAACCAAAAAACTTCTTTATATCTACCCTAAACCTCCCCTCTTTTAGTTTCCTACCATCACTCCTTGTCCTATTCACAACAAACCCCCCTAAAAAGTTTGTCCCCAACCAAATCAACCAATTTCCTCAGCAATCCCCATGTTCATCCCAAAAAAGGCACCAGAAGCAGCAGCAGGGACACCAAAATGCACCAAGTCCTCCAGATCCCCCTGGATTCAGATCCCAACCCCCCAACTCCTCTGAGCAAAGGCACCAACTCCCCAGTGATGCTGGGGCTGAAAACCAGGATTGGAAGAAGTTCAGCAGCACCTCCCCCATCATTTCTTGCCAAATTTATCAAAACCTTGAAATTCAGAGAGAGTTGAGCCCCAGGAACCCACAGGGTGCACAGCACTATTTCCCTATTTAAAAAAATTAAAAAAAAAAAAAAAATCAAATAGGGAGAAAAGCCCTTAAATTCACTACTAAAAGAACAAAGTTTTTTTTTTATTACAAACACGACTTCTGGAAATGTTTAGAGGGACAGAAAAGCAACTTTCCACCAGTTCTAAAGCAGATGATGATGTGGAGGAGCATCTGTCCCCAGCACTGTCACATTAATGAGCCACATCACCAGCTTGACTTGACAATTTGCAGCCCTCGTTGAGGTTTCCTTTTTAAAACATTAAAAAAAAAATTAAATTAACCTCCTAGCCCCCCCAGCAGCAAGCACACACTGGTTTATTCAGAGCTACATCACAAAAAAAGAAGGAAAAAAAAAAAAAATAGCATTTTCTAGGTGGCACTTAAGCCATCAGGAGTCAGCTCTGCTCCTGAAGCCACCTCCTGTCCCCTCTAATCCACTGCAAAAAACCCCTTTGGGTGTCTATCAGTACAATTGAAGCCTTAATTACAGAAAGCCATTAAATAACACTATTTTTCCCCCAAAAAAACCCTGCCCAGTTTTTTATTAGGAAGGGATTTGTCAGGTTGAGCCCCACTGCCAAACCTGTGGTAAATGGAAACCTCGTTTTCCTTCTCGGCTCTGATTTTTCCCCCTTCTTAATGCTTTGAAATCTGAAGTCTGGGCTCTTGTCACTAAGGGAGGGTGACAAAGGCTTTTCCCTGACACTCAGGAAAAAAAAAACAAGAAAAAAAAACCAAGGGGAAAAAAAAAAACCAAGGAAAAAAACCAAGGAAAAAAACCAAGGAAAAAAACCAAGGAAACAAAAACCAAGAAAGGGAAAAAAAACCAAGAAAAGAAAAAAAAACCAAGAAAAGAAAAAAAAACCAAGAAAAGAAAAAAAAACCAAGAAAAGAAAAAAAAACCAAGAAAAGAAAAAAAAACCAAGAAAAGAAAAAAAAACCAAGAAAAGAAAAAAAAACCAAGAAAAGAAAAAAAAACCAAGAAAAGAAAAAAAAACCAAGAAAAGAAAAAAAAACCAAGAAAAGAGAAAAAAACCAAGAAAAGAGAAAAAAACACCAAGAAAAGAAAAAAACACCAAGAAAAGAAAAAAACCAAGAAAAGAAAAAAACCAAGAAAAGAAAAAAACCAAGAAAAGAAAAAAACCAAGAAAAGAAAAAAACCAAGAAAAGAAAAAAACCAAGAAAAGAAAAAAAACCAAGAAAAGAAAAAAACCAAGAAAAGAAAAAAACCAAGAAAAGAAAAAAAACCAAGAAAAGAAAAAAACCAAGAAAAGAAAAAAAACCAAGAAAAGAAAAAAACCAAGAAAAGAAAAAAACCAAGAAAAGAAAAAAACCAAGAAAAGAAAAAAACCAAGAAAAGAAAAAAACCAAGAAAAGAAAAAAACCAAGAAAAGAAAAAAACCAAGAAAAGAAAAAAACCAAGAAAAGAAAAAAAAACCAAGAAAAGAAAAAAAAACCAAGAAAAGAAAAAAAAACCAAGAAAAGAAAAAAACACCAAGAAAAGAAAAAAACACCAAGAAAAGAAAAAAACCAAGAAAAGAAAAAAACCAAGAAAAGAAAAAAACCAAGAAAAGAAAAAAACCAAGAAAAGAAAAAAACCAAGAAAAGAAAAAAACCAAGAAAAGAAAAAAACCAAGAAAAGAAAAAAACCAAGAAAAGAAAAAAACCAAGAAAAGAAAAAAACCAAGAAAAGAAAAAAACCAAGAAAAGAAAAAAACCAAGAAAAGAAAAAAACCAAGAAAAGAAAAAAACCAAGAAAAGAAAAAAACCAAGAAAAGAAAAAAACCAAGAAAAGAAAAAAACCAAGAAAAGAAAAAAACCAAGAAAAGAAAAAAACCAAGAAAAGAAAAAAACCAAGAAAAGAAAAAAACCAAGAAAAGAAAAAAACCAAGAAAAGAAAAAAACCAAGAAAAGAAAAAAACCAAGAAAAGAAAAAAACCAAGAAAAGAAAAAAAAACCAAGAAAAGAAAAAAAAACCAAGAAAAGAAAAAAAAACCAAGAAAAGAAAAAAAAACCAAGAAAAGAAAAAAAAACCAAGAAAAGAAAAAAAAACCAAGAAAAGAAAAAAAAAACAAGAAAAGAAAAAAACCAAGAAAAGAAAAAAAAACCAAGAAAAGAAAAAAAAAACAAGAAAAGAAAAAAACCAAGAAAAGAAAAAAACCAAGAAAAGAAAAAAACCAAGAAAAGAAAAAAACCAAGAAAAGAAAAACCAAGAAAAGAAAAAAACCAAGAAAAGAAAAAAAAAACAAGGATAAAAAAAAAACAAGGATAAAAAAAACCAAGGGAAAAAAAAAACGCAAGAAAAAAAAAAAACCCTTAAAAAAAAAAGGCTTAAAAAAAGGCTTAAAAAGGCTTAAAAAAAAAAAGGCTTAAAAAAAAAAAAAAGGCTTAAAAAAAAAAAGGCTTAAAAAAAAAAAGGCTTAAAAAAAAAAAGGCTTAAAAAAAAGGCTTAAAAAAAAAAAAAAAGAAAAAACAAAAAACACACACCAAAAAAACCCCCTGCAAGCTTCAACCATAACCTTGCAACTCGTGTGGATTTCTGCTGAGAACAGGTTCAGGACAGTAATTCCTGGGCTTGGAAATACAAACCAGCAGCAGGGCTCAAGGGCAAAGACTGAAACCAGAAGTTTGTCTGGTGTTGGGGAACTGGTTGTGGCTCAGGGACACATTTCCAAGCACATTTTATCCACCAAGACAAAGCACGAGCTGCCTGGAGAGCTG
This sequence comes from Heliangelus exortis, assembly GCF_036169615.1. Classification (NCBI taxonomy): domain Eukaryota; kingdom Metazoa; phylum Chordata; class Aves; order Apodiformes; family Trochilidae; genus Heliangelus; species Heliangelus exortis. The sequence goes on from NC_092432.1 coordinate 1,796,289, forward strand.
GGAAAAGTATTTTGAGAGTGAGTCCTAGGAGCTGATTCCTTCTCTTTTCTCTTGTGGGAGCAGAAGAGCTGCAGGTTCCTTCCCATCCCAGAAAGGACCTGGGATATTTCTTTTTCCTGACCATTTCCCAGCTCTCTGGGCACTCCCAGAGGTCACTGTGCCCTCAGGAGCCATTTCTGGTTTGCAGCTGATGGGTTCCCTGCAGCATCTTCCCCAAGCTCTGCACACCAGGCATGAGGAGCCCAAATGTTCAAACCCACAAGGGTCAAAGCCTCTTTTTTTTTTTGGAGTGTATTTTTTATGCTTAAGAAACTCCAATATTTTTTTTTTCCCCCCATGGGTTATATATCCAGGTGGGAAACTGCTGGGAATGTCATGATGTTGGTGCCTGATGCCACCTCACCAGCCCAACCCCAGCACCAAAAGGTTCCCTTTAGGGATAAGCAGCCCACAGCCACTCCCTCAGGGACATCTCAGAGAAATGGGATGGATTTTTGGACACATCCAAAGCCTTTTCCTGCCGTTACACCAGGAGGAAGCAGGGAAATATTTCCCAGGAAGATCCAGAGAGCAGGACCCTAGAGCCAGGCTCCTCTCCCCATCACCCAAAGCTGCCCCATCCTGGGTGTCTGAGACCCCCCCAAACCTCACCTTTGCTCCTCTGTGGTTCTCTCCCATTATTCCCAACCAAACCAGTGCAAACCTCTGGTTCTTGGAACACTGGGAAGCCCCCAGCCCACATTTGCATTCACAGCTCTGGAGTGTGGGAGCAGAAGAGCTGCAGGTTCCTTCCATCCCAGCAAGGACCTGGGATATTTCTTTTTCCTGACCATTTCCCAGCTCTCTGGGCACTCCCAGAGGTCACTGTGCCCTCAGGAGCCATTTCTGGTTTGCAGCTGATGGGTTCCCTGCAGCATCTTCCCCAAGCTCTGCACACCAGGCATGAGGAGCCCAAATGCCTCTTTTTTTTTGGGGTGTATTTTTTATGCTTAAGAAGCTCCAATATCTTTTTTTCCCCCCATGGGTTATATATCCAGGTGGGAAACTGCTGGGAATGTCATGATGTTGGTGCCTGATGCCACCTCACCAGCCCAACCCCAGCACCAAAAGGTTCCCCCTTTAGGCATAAGCAGCCCACAGCCACTCCCTCAGGGACATCTCGGAGAAATGGGATGGATTTTTGGACACATCCAAAGCCTTTTCCTGCCGTTACACCAGGAGGAAGCAGGGAAATATTTCCCAGGAAGAGCCAGAGAGCAGGACCCTAGAGCCAGGCTCCTCTCCCCATCACCCAAAGCTGCCCCATCCTGGGTGTCTGAGACCCCCCCAAACCTCACCTTTGCTCCTCTGTGGTTCTCTCCCATTATTCCCAACCAAACCAGTGCAAACCTCTGGATCTTGGAACACTGGGAAGCCCCCAGCCCACATTTGCATTCACAGCTCTGAGCAGAAGAGCTGCAGGTTCCTTCCCATCCCAGCAAGGACCTGGGATATTTTTTTTTTCCTGACCATTTCCCAGCTCTCTGGGCACTCCCAGAGGTCACTGTGCCCTCAGGAGCCATTTCTGGTTTGCAGCTGATGGGTTCCCTGCAGCATCTTCCCCAAGCTCTGCACACCAGGCATGAGGAGCCCAAATGCCTCTTTTTTTTGGGGAGTGTATTTTTTATGCTTAAGAAACTCCAATATTTTTTTTTTTCCCCATGGGTGATATATCCAGGTGGGAAACTGCTGGGAATGTCATGATGTTGGTGCCTGATGCCACCTCACCAGCCCAACCCCAGCACCAAAAGGTTCCCTTTAGGGATAAGCAGCCCACAGCCACTCCCTCAGGGACATCTCGGAGAAATGGGATGGATTTTTGGACACATCCAAAGCCTTTTCCTGCCGTTACACCAGGAGGAAGCAGGGAAATATTTCCCAGGAAGATCCAGAGAGCAGGACCCTAGAGCCAGACTCCTCTCCCCATCACCCAAAGCTGCCCCATCCTGGGTGCCTCAGACCCCCCCAAACCTCACCTTTGCTCCTCTGTGGTTCTCTCCCATTATTCCCAACCAAACCAGTGCAAACCTCTGGTTCTTGGAACACTGGGAAGCCCCCAGCCCACATTTGCATTCACAGCTCTGAGCAGAAGAGCTGCAGATTCCTTCCCATCCCAGCAAGGACCTGGGATATTTTTTTTTCCTGACCATTTCCCAGCTCTCTGGGCACTCCCAGAGGTCACTGTGCCCTCAGGAGCCATTTCTGGTTTGCAGCTGATGGGTTCCCTGCAGCATCTTCCCCAAGCTCTGCACACCAGGCATGAGGAGCCCAAATGCCTCTTTTTTTTTTGGAGTGTATTTTTTATGCTTAAGAAACTCCAATATCTTTTTTTTCCCCCCATGGGTTATATATCCAGGTGGGAAACTGCTGGGAATGTCATGATGTTGGTGCCTGATGCCACCTCACCAGCCCAACCCCAGCACCAAAGGGTTCTCCCTTTAGGGATAAGCAGCCCACAGCCACTCCCTCAGGGACATCTTGGAGAAATGGGATGGATTTTTGGACACATCCAAAGCCTTTTCCTGCCGTTACACCAGGAGGAAGCAGGGAAATATTTCCCAGGAAGAGCCAGAGAGCAGGACCCTAGAGCCAGGCTCCTCTCCCCATCACCCAAAGCTGCCCCATCCTGGGTGCCTGAGACCCCCCCAAACCTCACCTTTGCTCCTCTGTGCTTCTCTCCCATTATTCCCAACCAAACCAGTGCAAACCTCTGGTTCTTGGAACACTGGGAAGCCCCCAGCCCACATTTGCATTCACAGCTCTGGAGTGTGGGAGCAGAAGAGCTGCAGGTTCCCTCCCATCCCAGCAAGGACCTGGGATATTTCTTTTTCCTGACCATTTCCCAGCTCTCTGGGCACTCCCAGAGGTCACTGTGCCCTCAGGAGCCATTTCTGGTTTGCAGCTGATGGGTTCCCTGCAGCATCTTCCCCAAGCTCTGCACACTAGGCATGAGGAGCCCAAATGCCTCTTTTTTTTTGGGGTGTATTTTTTATGCTTAAGAAACTCCAATACTTTTTTTTTTCCCCCCATGGGTTATATATCCAGGTGGGAAACTGCTGGGAATGTCATGATGTTGGTGCCTGATGCCACCTCACCAGCCCAACCCCAGCACCAAAAGGTTCCCTTTAGGGATAAGCAGCCCACAGCCACTCCCTCAGGGACATCTCGGAGAAATGGGATGGATTTTTGGACACATCCAAAGCCTTTTCCTGCCGTTACACCAGGAGGAAGCAGTGAGATATTTCCCAGGAAGATCCAGAGAGCAGGACCCTAGAGCCAGGCTCCTCTCCCCATCACCCAAAGCTGCCCCATCCTGGGTGCCTGAGACCCCCCCAAACCTCACCTTTGCTCCTCTGTGGTTCTCTCCCATTATTCCCAACCAAACCAGTGCAAACCTCTGGTTCTTGGAACACTGGGAAGCCCCCAGCCCACATTTGCATTCACAGCTCTGGAGTGTGGGAGCAGAAGAGCTGCAGGTTCCTTCCCATCCCAGCAAGGACCTGGGATATTTCTTTTTTCCTGACCATTTCCCAGCTCTCTGGGCACTCCCAGAGGTCACTGTGCCCTCAGGAGCCATTTCTGGTTTGCAGCTGGTGGGTTCCCTGCAGCATCTTCCCCAAGCTCTGCACACCAGGCATGAGGAGCCCAAATGCTCAAACCCACAAGGGTCAAAGCCTCTTTTTTTTTGGAGTGTATTTTTTATGCCTAAGAAACTCCAATATTTTTTTTTTCCCCCCATGGGTTATATATCCAGGTGGGAAACTGCTGGGAATGTCATGATGTTGGTGCCTGATGCCACCTCACCAGCCCAACCCCAGCACCAAAAGGTTCCCTTTGGGGATAAGCAGCCCACAGCCACCCCCTCAGGGACATCTCAGAGAAATGGGATGGATTTTTGGACACATCCAAAGCCTTTTCCTGCCGTTACACCAGGAGGAAGCAGTGAAATATTTCCCAGGAAGATCCAGAGAGCAGGACCCTAGAGCCAGGCTCCTCTCCCCATCACCCAAAGCTGCCCCATCCTGGGTGTCTGAGACCCCCCCAAACCTCACCTTTGCTCCTCTGTGCTTCTCTCCCATTATTCCCAACCAAACCAGTGCAAACCTCTGGTTCTTGGAACACTGGGAAGCCCCCAGCCCACATTTGCATTCACAGCTCTGGAGTGTGGGAGCAGAAGAGCTGCAGGTTCCTTCCCATCCCAGCAAGGACCTGGGATATTTTTTTTTTCCTGACCATTTCCCAGCTCTCTGGGCACTCCCAGAGGTCACTGTGCCCTCAGGAGCCATTTCTGGTTTGCAGCTGATGGGTTCCCTGCAGCATCTTCCCCAAGCTCTGCACACCAGGCATGAGGAGCCCAAATGCCTCTTTTTTTTGGGGGGTGTATTTTTTATGCTTAAGAAACTCCAATATTTTTTTTTTCCCCCCATGGGTTATATATCCAGGTGGGAAACTGCTGGGAATGTCATGATGTTGGTGCCTGATGCCACCTCACCAGCCCAACCCCAGCACCAAAAGGTTCCCTTTAGGGATAAGCAGCCCACAGCCACTCCCTCAGGGACATCTCGGAGAAATGGGATGGATTTTTGGACACATCCAAAGCCTTTTCCTGCCGTTACACCAGGAGGAAGCAGGGAAATATTTCCCAGGAAGATCCAGAGAGCAGGACCCTAGAGCCAGGCTCCTCTCCCCATCACCCAAAGCTGCCCCATCCTGGGTGTCTGAGACCCCCCCAAACCTCACCTTTGCTCCTCTGTGGTTCTCTCCCATTATTCCCAACCAAACCAGTGCAAACCTCTGGTTCTTGGAACACTGGGAAGCCCTCAGCCCAGATTTGGATTCACAGCTCTGGAGTGAGCCCCAGCAACACCATTTCCTCAACATTTTTTTTTTTTTTTCTCTCCTTTGCATTTGGAACAAATTATTGGCCACATCCACCCCACACGTGCTCCTCACTCCTCTGGGTGTTTCCCACATGCTCCTGGTGCTTAGCAGCAGCTGGATGCAACTTTTTTGCTCCCTTGGCTGTCAAAGCCACAAAATCTGAGCTACTCCTCCAAAAAAACTCAAGCAGGGACACTCCAGCCCTGTGTCCTTCAGGTGCCTCTCTCCTGCTCCACAGGACACAGCTTTGCCCATGGTTTTCAGCTCTCAAAACTTCCAAACCCAGAGTAAATGTGGGTTTTTTGGGTTTGTTTTTTTTTTTTTCCAAGAGCAGCCAGAAGCATCTGACAGACCTTATCTTTCAGCCCAACTCTTAAGCTGATGTTATCTCCAGGGGGTTTCTCCTGAGGACTTGCCCAGAGCAAAGCTACTGATCCTGCACGTAAAAAGCCCACAAAATTCCTCTCCAAAAGGAAAAAGCTTTTGCAAAATTAAATTTTTTTCTCCCCTCCCCCCCCCAGCACATCAGCACCAACCTGAGATGCTCTAGGATTCAAATCCAGGGTGGTGACAGCCACCCAGAGGGACCCCAGCAGCTCCCAGGGGCTGGCAGCACAGCTCCCCCCAAGCTTTCCCATTTTATCCAGAATTCCAAGGAGAGGAAGAAGAAGAGGAGAGGAAGAAGAAGAGGAGAGGAAGAAGAAGAGGAGAGGAAGAAGAAGAGGAGAGGAAGAAGAAGAGGAGAGGAAGAAGAAGAGGAGAGGAAGAAGAAGAGGAGAGGAAGAAGAAGAGGAGAGGAAGAAGAAGAGGAGAGGAAGAAGAAGAGGAGAGGAAGAAGAAGAGGAGAGGAAGAAGAAGAGGAGAGGAAGAAGAAGAGGAGAGGAAGAAGAAGAGGAGAGGAAGAAGAAGAGGAGAGGAAGAAGAAGAGGAGAGGAAGAAGAAGAGGAGAGGAAGAAGAAGAGGAGAGGAAGAAGAAGAGGAGAGGAAGAAGAAGAGGAGAGGAAGAAGAAGAGGAGAGGAAGAAGAAGAGGAGAGGAAGAAGAAGAGGAGAGGAAGAAGAAGAGGAGAGGAAGAAGAAGAGGAGAGGAAGAAGAAGAGGAGAGGAAGAAGAAGAGGAGAGGAAGAAGAAGAGGAGAGGAAGAAGAAGAGGAGAGGAAGAAGAAGAGGAGAGGAAGAAGAAGAGGAGAGGAAGAAGAAGAGGAGAGGAAGAAGAAGAGGAGAGGAAGAAGAAGAGGAGAGGAAGAAGAAGAGGAGAGGAAGAAGAAGAGGAGAGGAAGAAGAAGAGGAGAGGAAGAAGAAGAGGAGAGGAAGAAGAAGAGGAGAGGAAGAAGAAGAGGAGAGGAAGAAGAAGAGGAGAGGAAGAAGAAGAGGAGAGGAAGAAGAAGAGGAGAGGAAGAAGAAGAGGAGAGGAAGAAGAAGAGGAGAGGAAGAAGAAGAGGAGAGGAAGAAGAAGAGGAGAGGAAGAAGAAGAGGAGAGGAAGAAGAAGAGGAGAGGAAGAAGAAGAGGAGAGGAAGAAGAAGAGGAGAGGAAGAAGAAGAGGAGAGGAAGAAGAAGAGGAGAGGAAGAAGAAGAGGAGAGGAAGAAGAAGAGGAGAGGAAGAAGAAGAGGAGAGGAAGAAGAAGAGGAGAGGAAGAAGAAGAGGAGAGGAAGAAGAAGAGGAGAGGAAGAAGAAGAGGAGAGGAAGAAGAAGAGGAGAGGAAGAAGAAGAGGAGAGAAAAGAAAAGAAAAAAAAAAAAAAAAGAAGAAATAAAAAAAAGGGCTGCCCAGCAACTCCTCCAGCCCTAGGGATGCATCACCCATCATCCTCCAGCCTCAGCCCAGCCCTTACCCCTCCCCAGGAAGCTCAAGGCACCTGGAGTTATTTTTTTGCCTCCTAATGCCCCAAAACCCCAAATTTTCAGGCAGCCCCAGCCCCATCCATGGCCTGCAGGTTCCCAAGAGCTTCCAGCAGAGCCTCCATCCAGGCTTTCCCCAAGCCCAAATCCCTTCCCAAACCATTCCAAACATCTTTTTGCAGCACACACAGAGAGATGGGGCTTGGAAACGGGACTTTTGGCTTTAGAACAGGAAGAAGGGAGGCAGAATAATGAGATTTTTTTTTTATCAGTGCTTTTAGGAACCACTTTGGGAGGGGTTTCTCAGGCATATGTACGGCACGTGGCCTCCTGGGCACATTTTTTTTTTTTTCCCCCCCTCTCATGGCTGAATCCTTTCTTGAGGTTTGCATTTTGGACTCTGAAGCCTTTGAAGCTGCTTCTGAGGCTGCATTCAGGACCCAGAACCTGGAGGTGCTTAACCAGCTTGCTCAGAGAAACCCACATCAGAGAAATCCCAAATGCCACTTCCAGCATCTCCTAATCCTCCAGCACAGGATGCCACAGCCACTGATGGAGAGATTGTTCCCTTGAGGTTTCTCTGTTGTCCCTTCAGGGCTTTGGCCAAGTTTCTCCATCAAGAGAACTTTTTTTTTTTCCTTGAGTTTCTCTCTCTGGGATTTTTTGAACGCTGACCACAAGTGCAACAGGGCAATAACTCCCCAGATTTGCCTCAGCTGCTTCATGTTGCCACTTAAAACTCAAGCTAAAAATGGGGAAACCTCCCAGAAATCTTGATTTCTGATCAAGAATTCCACTCTGGAGCTAAACCTTCCTGGATTTAGCACCCCAGAGGAGATCTCTTCCATCCAGCTGCAGCTTGGTTGCTCACATTCAGATGAGCACAGGCACCAACCTTCATTCCAGCAGCTTTATTTTCCAGGAGAAATCCTAAACCATCCCAAAACCCAGGGGATGGGAACTCCATGCCTGCCTAAAGGGATGGGAAAACCTTGGCAGATTGAGCTTCACCAGCCAGGGCAAGGAGCATTTGTCCTGCCAGGGGGGACATCAAGGATCCAAGGATGGGGAAGCCAAATCCAGCAAAAAAATCCAGGAAATTCCTCACCTCAGTCCTACCATGACAGATCTACTGAAAGGTCCTCAGATCTTTTTATTAAAATCTCAGTGAGAATGGAGCCAAGAAACTCACCTTGCAGCCAACAGGGAATAATTCCCATTTAGGAAATGGGAAATGTTGGGAAAGTTCTTTCCCAGGAGGGAAGTGGAAAAATGGCACCAGGGAGGTGGTTGAGGCCTCATCCCTGGGGATGTTCAAGGTGTTCAGACCCTGAGCCGGGTGAGGGATTGGAGTAGATGACCTTGGGAGGTCCCTTCCAACCCAAATAATTCCATCCTGGCCAAGGGAAGGAGGGGTTGGGTTTGCACTTGACCACCTCCCCATCCATCTGGGCCACCTTGGGCACCCAGCAGCACCTCTGGGTTCCCAAGCAGAGTTTTCTGCTCACCAGATGCCCTCAGATATCTCTGGGGCTCATTACAAGTCCTACTTCCATCTTGCATCAGAGTTCACCCCAAAAAAATCATCATAGGAGGGAGCCTGGAAGACACTTTGGCTGCTTAATTGAGGGATCTGTGTTAGGATTTAAAACTGTTTAAGAATTTAAAGAGTTTTCATTTAAAAATACCTACAGGAACCTGCAAAGTTGTCAGCAAGCACTGGCAGGAGATCAGGATTTCAACCTGAGCCCCCAAAACCCCCAAAATTAGGCAGTTTGAGCCTAATTCCCATTTGCTCATGGCTCAAACTGGGTCACTTTCCACCCATTTTGGACCCACAGCATCCTCTGTGCCACTTCATTTTATCACCCAGATCCCAACAGTGAAAAACAAAAAAAAAAGCAGCAGTTTCAGGAACAGCATCAGCCCCTGCCCTGGGGTCTGAGGTTGCTGCTTGAGGAGGGGGTTGCACATGGATTCTCCTGGGGATTTCTGGACAAAAGTTGCTGGAATGATCTTTTCATCACTTCCCTGCCACAATCATGGGCTGTAACTGCAAACCTCTGCCCCAAAGGTGACTTCCAGCACCTCAAGATAAAAATAATAAGAAAAAAATTAAAATATTTGGGGGCGGGGGGACAAACCCTGAGCAGAGATTGGACCCAGGGGTGACAACCACATCCCAAGAGAGGTCCTGTTAGAGCCAGCACAGGGGTTTATCTTTCTCTTTCCACCTGGGAGACAAACTTGGCTCATTTCAACCCAGTTCTTTTGAACTTTGGTGTGAGCAGAGGCAGAAGGAGAGGCAGGGCAGAGCTCAGCTACTTCCCTGGCCCTGCAGGCACAGGGAAAAGGAGTTAACTGATCTTATGACATCCACTAATTAATGTTTGTCAAGATCTAGAGATGAGGTGCTCTCTAATTACTTCACAGCACACCCAATTCCTTATCAAGAGACCTGGTCAGAGCCTCCAAGCCTAGAATGACACTTGGGTTGAATCCACCTCTTGCCCAGCCTGATCTGGCAGGGCCAGTGTAGAACAAGCCTCATCCCAACCCCTGAAGGCCAAGTCACATCTCAGAGCTCAGAGAAGATGAATCTGATGGTGAAAATCCAAGAGACATCCTGCCTGGCCCATGGAGCATCCCCACCACCACCTGCTCCATGGACACCAGGAGGCAGCAGCAGGGATGCTCCTGAGAGAATGTGGGTGAGTTCTTCATTCCCAGTTGATTTTTGATTAAAAGAAAAAACCCAGAAACATGGCTCCAAACTTTTCTCCTTCAGGAAAGACAGAAGCATCACATTTCCCAGTGGGAAAAGTCTCCTGGGTAACAAACCTTGGATTTCAGCAACGTGCTCAAGAAGTGCAAAGGGTGAACAGGAGCTTGGAGGTGACATCAGCCTCTTTCCTATTAATCCTGTGTTGAATATTATCCAGGAGAGAGTAATTTTTAATGGGGCCCTGGCTTGTCTTGTTTAAACTTGCACATACCTGAGCTACTTTTAGGCCTAAACCTCCAAGAAAAGAAAATAAGAGCTTGGCTTCAGCACAGCAAGAGAAGTGCTAATGCCCTCTCCTTTTATCTCCAGGTTTACTCAGGAGCCCAGAGTCAATACACAACCCCAGAGCCTGTTACATTAAGGCCCACACCTAAGACTTCTGCACTGTTTTAATGCCAATTAACTCTGGGGCCTCTCAGCATTGCAATCACTTGGAGAGCACTTCAGATAATCCAGCTGATAAAGTAAAAAAAAAAAAAAAAAAAAACAACTCCCAAAAATGTGGTGTGATCAGCTACAGGGAAGGCTGAGAGCTCCAATGAGGGAAAGCAAAGCATCTCCCACAGCAGCAAACCCCTTTTTCCTTCTGCAAATCTCCAGGGCTTTATCCACAACAAACCAAGCTCCAACCACCCCATGCTGCTGCTGAATATTGGGCTTCAGATGGACCAGAGATGAGCCCAGGCAGCAGGGGAGGAATGGAGGAACCCCAGCTCAATGCTAAGGTTTCTGTTTGTCCCAAAACCCCAGCCTGGGGTGGGTTGGAGGGACCTTAAATCCCCCCTAGTGCCCCCCCTGCCATGCTCAGGGACCCCTCCCACCCCCCCAGGGTGCTCCAAGCCCCATCCAAACTCCCACATTTCCAGGGCTGGGGCAGCCACAGCTTCTGGGGGCACCCAGCACCCTTCCAGCACAGAATTTCTCCTCAAAATCTCTTCTCCATCTCCCCTCTCCCAGCTGGAAACCCTTCCCCCTCATCCCATCCCTCCAGGCCCTTGTCCCAAGTCCCTCCCCAGCTTTCCTGGAGTCCCTTCAGGCACTGGAAGGTGCTTCAGGTTCTCCCTGGAACCTTCTCAAGGCAAAACAATGCAGGAAAATTCAGTTTTACCCAGAAAACCAGGGGTGAAGTAACAGAGGAGCTGGGTTAGGTCTGTCCAGGGAGCCATGGGAGGAGGTAAGGAGGGAACCAGGCACCCTCTCCAGCTCCAGGCTGGGTCCTGCTCCATAAGAGCAGAAACTACCAAAGGAGAGACCCCCATCTGTGTGAGGAAAGGACCAAAATCCAGCCTGGGTCATGAGCAGTGCAGAGAGTTCCCTGCCAGGATGGGGGTGAGGGAGGTTTCCAGCCCCCTTAGCAGTGTGCAGACACCTCTCTGCCTGGTGGTGCCTCAGGAGAGCCCACTGAAAGTGGAAAGTTCCTTTATTAACCAGAAAAGCCTTTAAAATTCCTATTTTTCCAACCATCTGCCACGGGCTCATCTCCTGGTGTGAAGGTCTGAGACCAATGCCCAAGGCAGCACCAGAAGGTGATGCCATCCCCAGGCTGGGCTTCCCAGCCCTGCTCCCAAATAATCAGGAGATGCCCCAAAACTGACCAAGACGAACCTAGAGACAAGTGGGAAAAACCCCACAGCCAACAAGAGGCTGCAGGAGCCTGAAGGGCTCAGAAGTTCAAGAGGGAAACTTTTTTTTGGTTTCGTGCTCTAAATTAAGGTCCTCAGGTTTGGTTATTTTGGAGATGGAAGGGATGATCTTCCTTTCTAAATATACCTGGGGGAAGCTGCCAGGGTGGCCTCCAAACCCCACAGGCTTGCAGGAAAAGGGATGCTCCTGGGGAGCTGCTCCAAAGGGATTTTCCACAGGAGGGAGAGGAGCCCTCTCAGGAGGTTTTCCAGCTCAGGAGAGCCCGAGACCAACTCAACCCCAACCAAGTGGTGCCAGCAGAGCAGCCCCAAAGTCCTTGATTCAGCAGCCACCTGCTGAGGAGCAGGACCAGGCCCTGAGGAGGAAGAGGAGGTGGAGATGCTCCCCACGCCTCCAGATCCCTCTCACACCTTGGTCTGAATGAGCTCAGCTCCTTTTAAACCTGTTTGAGGCAAGAGCAGAAGCCTGCAGGGTGGCAGCAGGACCTGCCCAGCAGGTGCTTTGGGTGCTGCCAAAACCCAAGGGGCTTTGCTGGGGGAAAGGTTGGGATGGGATGGGATGGATGCTTGGGGAGCCAAAGGCTCCAGTGGCATTGCCCAAATCCAGGGTTGACAATTCCCAGGACACCTTCTGAGGAGAAGCCCAACTCTTGCCTTCTCCCATCAGCCCCAAAAGAGGGGGTACAGAATTATTCTGGTTGGAAAAGACCTTGAAAAATCACCAAACTCTTAACCAGGGATGGGGACTCCACCACCTTCAGTTTCTTCTGGTACCCAACCCAAACCTCCCTTCTTAATCTGAGAAAGGTGAAACTGTGCTGCTTGGGCTCCAGTACCAACCAGAACACCAGAATCCCAGACGTGGCTGCCCCAGGAATGGGTCACACGTGTCCAAGGGGAGCATTATGGGCTGGGAGCTCCCTCCAAAAAATCACATCAGCAGCTCCAAAGAAGGGGTTTCAAGTTTCATCACAATTGCAGCTTCCAAAAGCATTGCTTTTGGCCTGAAAACCCAAGATTTCCAAACTCTAAGCAGCTGTAAATTTTCCACTGAGGATCAAAAAGCATTTGAGTTTAAAAAAAAAAAAAAAAAAAAAAAAAAATGGAATAAAACAGGGAGGATTCTTCACCAAACGTTTTGATGGGGAAGTAACCTGCAGGCTGTGTGCCAGGCAGAGAATTGCCCCAGCATCCAAACCACAGCTTTTAGGGGCTGCTAAATGTCATAAACTGCCTTGTTACAGCTTCTGGAGACAACTGATTAAATCACAGAATCTGACACTATGGAAAAAAAGAAAAAAAAAAAAATTTTATTGCTGCAGAAGGAAATTATTTGCAAATATAACCAGCCTGGTTTGTGATGCACAGAGAGCAAAACTTCCAGAACTGTAAAGCCATCTGCTCTGCCTTTTATCTACAGATTGCTGAAAATGACCATGGCAAATGGGGTCATCTCACACCCCAGAGCCATAAAAGAGCTCCCTGCTTTTTGCTGCTCTGGCTAAAGAGGATTTGGGCAGAGCAAGCCTTGCAGATGACCCACGAGCCCTTTCCTGAGCTAATCAGAACCATCCTCATCCTGCTTGGAGACCAAACCCAGGCCCCAGCACTGTTTGGCTGCACAAACAAACACCAGCAGCAGGGTTTCAAGTGAGTTTTTCTTCTTTTTCTAGAGGGCTGGATCAAATTAAGAAAGGAACAGCATCACCAGAAAGGCTCAAATTAAACTGTCCCCTCAATTAACACAATGCTGCTGGCAGGCAAGCAGAGCCTCTGGCTTGCTGGTTGTGTCCTTGGCTCTACAGGAGCACCAGGAAAATCCCAACCTTCAGACCCTGCTTGGTACTTGGATGCTGAGTTCATTAAATCAGGGTTTCAGCAAGAGAAGAGGAGTTTTTTTTGGAAAATCCATGAGGAGGGGGAGGCTGAGCAGTACCACGGGCACTGCCCTAAAGCTCGGGTTGCTCCTTAGCCAGGAGATGGAGAAAGAAGAGATGGAAGCACCAGCAAATTGCTGCTCCAGGGGGTCCTGAAGCTCTACCAGCCATGAAGGATGGAGAAGGACCAGCCAGGACCCAAACTAACCTCTTCTGGATCTCAGCCACCCTCTAGTAAGCCCCAGCAGAGATGTTCTCAAGCTAAAACTCATCAAGATTTCACCCAAAGCCACTACAACCGTACCAAGGAGAGGAACAGGTTTCAGGACTGCTCCTGGGTTTGGCTGTTGCTGCCAACCCCACATCCAGGAGTCCCTCTGCACACAGGCAGAGATGCTCAGGAACATCAAAAGCTTTGGAGCTGCTGCTTGGGCTGGGGCAAGGAGCTCTTCTGATGCAAATATCTCCACAGCCCATTCATTACCCAGAGCTCCAACCAGAAATACAGCTTCTGCAGCCTGGGATCCCCTGCCACAGCCAGTCTTTCCTGCTTCTAATAGAGCTGGAATTGCCCTGAAAAAGCCTTTCTGAAGATGGCCCAGAAGGCTTTTGGTTTTTTCCCCCCTTTCTGCACACACAACCCCACTGGAGGGGACAGGAGGGGGTGGTGGTCCCATCACTGCCTTCCCCGAGTCAGGGTCACCTCCAGATGCCTTGTGACAAGGATGTCACAGGAACCACTCAAAAAATTCAGAGCATCTCCTTCATTTTACAACCCCTTGGGAAGCTATGACCTGCCTGAAACCAGAAATAGGATGAGGGAATCAGGGAATCCTCACGGTTGGAAAGTACAGGGAACCACAGGCAGGTTTTCAAGTTTTACAAAGGGTGAAGCAAGTTGAGTTGCAGTCAGACTTTGAGGACTTTTTCCTGGAAATAGGCATGTCAGGATTAATCAGAACAGCCAGTGTAAACCAAAACCAAAATCCTAACTTGTTGTTAAATCTTCACAACAGGTCAGATCCAAGAGCTCAACCAAGCCAGTGACCAAAGTCAGCACTGAACGTGTCGCCCAAGAGCGAAATAAAAACACCACGAACTTCATAAACCTGAGATTGCTCCTGCAGAAACTTCTCCTGGATCAAAGTGCTTAAAAAGAACCTTTTCAGTCCACCAACTTCTCCAGCTCCCAGGCTACCAAAACCTGCCTTGATGGGGGGGGGCAGATGATTTTTCTTTTTTTGACTGGAGGCTGCCGAGCAGCAGAGCTCCACGAGATTCATCTTCAGAGCAACAAGAGAGCTTCCCAAGGCAGAGCATCTGGTTCAGCAGGAGCTCCCTCTGAGCAGAGGATGCCAGAGGTGTCCTTAAAGCACATCACAACCCCCCCATCCACCACCCCAGGGCTTGCAGATGACTTCTCCTGGAGAACCATGATCAAACAGCTAAAGGAGGGGTCCCCAGGACAGGGATTGACTCCAAAGGCAACACATCCTCCCTGATAACTGTGATAAAAAGGCATCCCATCCTCCCTGATAACTCTATCCCAGTTTCCTTTTGCCTATCAACATCTGGGGGGATGTTTATAGGTGGCCAATTTATCTCCAACCATTCCACAGATGGTGCCTACAAACATCACCCTTCAAACCCCAGGACTCCAAGAAAAAAGCAGCCTCTGGAAAGCAGGGAGAAACCATCCCCAGCACTTAAGATGACCAAGGAGTCACTAACACAAGAAGAAACAACAGGGGAAAAAAAAAAAAAAAAAAAAAGGGAATATAAAACCTACAAGAAAGTGCAATGGCTCTGGAAAAAAAGCAAAATTCTCCAGTTTGTACAAGATATTCCCAAAACCAGTGTCAGGCCATGGTGTTTGGTATTAAACCCAGCTGTATATCATCTCCTCATCAAAGAGAAGTTGTTACACTCAGCCAGCTGCTTTTAAGCTCCCCTTTTCCCCCACAGTGTAATCCATCCCGTGCTGCTGGGAGCTTGTGTCCCAAGGAACATCCCTGCAATTTGTAACCAGCACACAACCCAGCTTGGCTGGAATTTCATAAATCACCCCAGAGCCCCTGTTTAATAATAAATCTTCTGATAGCTCCAGATTGCAGGGGACAAAACGAAGGGTTGAAAGGATATATATATATATTTTTTATTATTTTTTTTTTTAAAGGGTTTGGGGTTTTTAAATTTTTTTTTTTTTTTGGTGCCTTTTGAAGAGCTGCAAAGACATTTGTAAAATCCACAAGGGGTCAGTGTCTTGGCAGAAATCCTCCTCCACAGTTTAGGAGCATGGTCTAAGCTCCAGGATGTTTTTAATACTCCCAGACCAGGGTAGGATTTGTGGGGGCTGGGGGCTGATTTTGATGTCTCTCTCTTTTTAATGAGGAAAAAAAGAAAAAAAAAGAGCAACTCCAGCAGCAATTCTGCTTTGCTGGGCTGCTTTTCTGCCTGCTTCAGCACAAGTGACCTCTCAGGAGTGGGAGCACCCAAGGGAGGTGCTGACCTTGGCCCCACCACTGCTGAACCAGGATGGGTGCTGAGGGCAGGCAGGAGATGGGGCTCAGCACCCCCAGCTTTCCCAGTCCTCAGAAACATCCTCCAGGGGTTCAGCTCAACAGGGTGCTGAGACATCTCATATAAATGAGATGATAATGATAGATAAAATGATCCTTGAGGCCCCTTCCCCCCTGACATCCCATGATGGTGGCAGAGCATCCCACAAAGGGACAATGGGATCACCCAGGCCCCTCTCTGGGGGTGTCACCTACACCTGGGACATCAGCCCAGCCTGGGCATGTGAAGCTGCACAACAAAGGGACATTGGGTCAGGAACAACCCAAATCTACCCCAGCTCCAGCCCAAAGCCACCTCAGGGCTCATGGTGCAGTGATGGGGAAAGCCCCCAAGGGGAAATTTTGTGCAGCACACGAAGCAGAGAGAGCTCAGCAGGGACTTTTCTGGTTGGAGACACTTGGAGCAAAGCAGCAGAGCCTTATTGCCCATCTCATGCAGCCCTGCCCTGAAAAGCTGCTAAAAACCAGATGAAGACAGAGAGAAAAGCACAAGGGACATCTGAGCAAGAAAGGCAGCAAGCCCTCTCCCAAGATTTGAGCCCCGAGGGCATTCCCACACACTCAACTTGTTTCACTGGAACTGAGGACAAACTTCTGGAGGAGGAAAAAGCTTTTAGAAGTTTTCCATGCCAAGGGTTCAGCTCCAAGGGGCACTTTGCAGGAAGCCAGGCCCATCAGCTCCTGGGCTCCACGGAGCATCAGGACATTGGTCACCAAACTATTTCCAGACCACCACAAGCTTCAGTTCCCAGTCACATTTATTTAGTTTATTTCAAAGGCTTGAATTGGGAGAAAGTGAATTTGAGACAAAAAGATCACAGCAGCCTCTAAAAACCACTTGCCCATGAGACAACTGTCCCCCTCCACCTGTTAATGGGCTTTGGGGCCCAAAATTCTGCTTGAAAGAGGCCAAACCCCAACCACAAACCGTGGTGTCCTAAAGGGTGGGGTTGGTAGAAGCTTTGGAGGCACCACAATAGGTCCCAGGCTTCCTGGCCAGGCACAAACAGGTCGAGACCCAGAAGAGTCTGGACATGGCCCACACGTGGTCTGAAGGCAAGAGAAAGGAAGCTTCTGCAGAACAACTGAGTTCCTGCACAAGCCTCTAATGTGTTATAACCTTTTGCTTCATCTTCCAAGGCCAAGGAAGAGCTCTCCATGGGAAAGCAGATCCCTTCTGTGGGAAAACTGGACCTCTGGGAGGCCTAAATCCCTCTGCAGAGGTGAGCGGAGAGAAGGTCCCAGGGCAAACACATCACGTAGAGAGAGCACTTGTCCTACAGCTCCAAATTGTTTATCCAGAAATTCACACGCTTGGGAGCTTGGAGAAGGAACAATGGGTTAATTATTGACTCACCAAAGCTATTTTTAAACAGCTGGTGGGACAGAGAAAAACTGCAGAAGCTGTTACAGCATCAGCTCCCCTGGACTGATGGTCCCACTCGAGCCCCACCACGCGAGCATCGTCTGGCTTACAAAGTACTCAAAAGAAAGAAAAAAAAAAAACCACTCCAAATTCCCCAGCATTTGAATCACAAGTGTTTGCCAAGAATGGGCCTCCCTCCTTACAGTTTCATAATTTTTCCAGCCTTTCAGCCTCCCTCAGCCACCATTTGGGTAATAATTAACCGCTCCCAGCGCTCAGCGCCTGCTCAGTCGAGCTCTGCATGTTCAGGCTTGGCATGCAAGACCTTCAAAATTAACAGCATGGCAAAGTTTATTTCTGTTAATTATGCTATTTTGGAAGGAGAAGAGGAAGGAAAGCAATTTCCAGAGAGCAGTGGGGGTTTTCTTCTCACCCTCCCCCCTCAGCATCCCTCAGGAGAAGGCACTTCGCACACATCACATCTCTGCCCCAGAAAGGGGGTTGTGGTTTTAATTCTGTGTCCCCAAAGTGAACACAGCAGCGTGTCAGATATCCCTGCTACCACGGGAGGAGGCCCAGCACATGCTCCACACAAAGCCCTTCAGATGGTGGCATTTAACCACAGCTGGGGGGTTCAGTTTGCTCCCTACAGCAGTTCAGACCGTTCACGGCCCAAATCCTCTCCCACCACGACCTGACATGGAGAGCATCACCCACCTTAAAAACGTGCAACCCAACTTGGAAGGTGCTAGAATGCACAGGGGCTGGGTGGAAGACACAAACAGGGACAAGATGAATATCTTCTCCCTCCAAACCCTCCCAGGGAGGCTTCAAGAGATGCTCTGGGGACTCCCCCCTTTCCCTCCCATCCGTGTTTTCCTCCATTGCTCTTCCCAGGTTGGTGGGGAGGCTCTGGAGACAGACCCAGCCTGTGATCTCCTACTACAACAACCCAGTTACATGGCCACAGAGCCCCCACTGCCCTCCAACAAGGAAGTCACACAGAAAAGACACCAAAAAAACTTTTATGGCCATTTCATTGGGTTCCTGCCTCCCCAGGAGTCCCTGGGCACTCTGCAAGTGCCACCATCTTCTGCACCACAACCCCAGAGGCAACGGGCAACCCCGTCCTGGGATGCAGGCAACAGCTGCTCTCAATTTAATCTTTGGAATAAAACCAATCAACACCACACTGGGGATCAGAATAAGCCCCATTTTCTTTCCCCTGGGTCACAGCTCCAGGCCCACGTCCACTCTCTGCAACAGCTCTGGAGGATCCAGGCAGTTTCACCACAAATGTCACCGAGCCAGCAGGTTGTCACCCATCCTGGCAGCTGGAGGGGGCAGAGGTTGCCTGCACCCCCAGGGCTGTCCCATCCCAAGGAGCTCTGGAGGGAAGGATCTGGAAGCACCATCCCACTGAGGAGGAACCTCTGAGCAAACTCTTGGCAGCAGTTGCAAAACCCCAGGGAAAGTCTTAGGTCTGAGAAGCCTTTATTAGGACCATGGGCTTGAGAGGAGGACAGGGAGATGCCACCAGTCCCAAGGCCCTGGAGAAAACCATTTGGCATCCCTGAGCCCAGCACTAACCCCCTCCTCCCAGCTCCCACTGAGCACAATCCCACAAACAGCATCCAGATGGGATCTGGGGAGGCTCAAGAGAAGTTCTTGATCTTCTGACAATGATGCCCAGAAGGATTTGGAAAACTGACAGCAAAAGCTTTGAAGTTTTCTGTAATGTGCCAGGACAGCTCCATCATCTCTGTCCCACCCAGCCAAGGGGCTGAACACCCTCCCCACCTCCCCTGAGAGGCTGCTGCCTAAATTAATCCAAGCTTCAACTCCAGGGAACATTCAGGAATCTGGACACTTGGTGCTGCTCTGATGTTGCTCAGAGTCTCCCTGGTCCAGAAGTCCCCCTGATGCCACCCAAGGAAGACAGCACTTAGGACACTGCCTCTGTTTCCTGGCCCTGGCTGAAAATAATCTGGGAAAAAAATGATTCCCAGAAAAAATTAGTGGCACGACAGCAACCAGGAGGAAAGGCAGCAGAGCAGTGCTCCTCAAAACTCCAGAGGGGTTTGGTTTTCAACCCCTTTTCCTAAGGACACAGGGGAGCAAACCAACCCATCCACCCCTCCCCATCATTTTGGATCCACTTATTTAATTTTTTAGCAAAACCCAGATGAGGATGAGCAACCACAAAGCCCATTTCCCAGGTCTGGCCCATTGCCTCACATCCTCCTCACTCTCCCTGGGCCAGCAAAGGAACCAAGCACTGATTTAACACAGAGTTTTCCAACTGGGATGCATTTTACACCCCCCTCAAACACCCCCCAGCTTCCATCTCATTCCTTAAAGCTTTATTTTCAACTTTAGCCCCCAAAACTTGCATCTCCCCAAGCTGGGGCTGGAGGGCAGCTGCAAAAGTCACAAAAAAAAAAAAAAAAAAAAAAAAAATTAAAAATCCAGGGAAGTCACTCTGGCTTTTAATGAGATTTTTTAATTTGGGGGTTTGTTTTTTTTTTTTTCTGCTGACTTCCATAGCCAAGCTAATAAAAATGAAAAGCTAGAAGAAATTCCAGCAGAAGGGAGGCACGGGGGAGGAGAAAAGGGAAGATAGTGCTCATTTGAACCCATCCTAACGAGGAGAAGATAATTAGCCCCACATATCCCAGAAAGAACAGCAATTATAGGGAACGCACAACTTTTAAGAGCAGTTGCCAAAAATGCCTGCTTTTATTAAAAAGGAATGGTTTCACAAAGGCCCAACTGTAAGAAAGGTTGTAATTTGCCCAAATAAAACTTAATTTGATCCATGAAATAGCTGTGGTTTATTGTGTAATATATGTGCTATGTGTTTTAATTTAATAGAACCCAATATAATTGTAAGCCAGGCGAGTTGCAGAGCAATTTTGGGGTTGTTCCCACAGTCTCTATAGGACAGATGCAACTTTGTGCATCACACCAGCCCAGGAATAAATCAGGAATCTAGAAGGGATTATTCCCCATGTAGCCAATGGAAAAGAAGAGCTTTGAGGAAAGCAGGAGGAGTTATTTACAGGAAATGAACTCCGGATGCTCCGCAGAGCCTCCCAGGCTCTTGGGGTGCTGGTGTTGGGATGGTGGCTCTGTCCCCCCCAGCACACCTCTCCCTTCTTGGGGGATCACCCCAAGCCAGCTCATGGGAGGGGAAATGCAGATAAATCTTTTATTTTTGCTTTCTAAGAAGGCTGTGATCCACGTTGAGCATCTAAGAATCTAGATCCATGCTCATCCATGACACAGCTCCTGCTCCCCAAGAGCTGGGACACAATAGGGTGAAGGCATCAGGGTCCCTCACCCCTCCTCAGTACAGCTTCCCAGCCATCCCACACCTAATTCCTTGGAAAACTGAGCTCAAAAAGCAGCCAGGCAGCAGCAGATTGTTCATAAATCCAACCCTCAATCCCAAGGCAACACAGGGCTCCGGCAGCTCCATCCCCACAGGTCCCCCCCCTCCCCATGGCCATTCATCCAGGTGAGATTTGATTTTTGATCCTGGCATTTGTCAGGACAAAATAAACCCCCCCCAAGCCTCCAACCAGGCAGCTGCTTCACCCTTCTTAAAGCTCCACATCCAATCCCAACCATTGGCTTCAAGTTGTCCCCATAAGCAACAACCCCAGAACAGTCAGAAACCCTAAGGCTGTGGGACCTGCTGGGCAGGACAGGTACATGGACAAGCACTGCAGCAACTCTGCTGCTCTCAGAGTGTTCAGAAATGTTAAAATCACTAATTCACACCCTAATCAAAGAGCTGGAGATGCCCCATTACTTGAAGACCATGAAGCCCAGCAGCATGGCAACACAAGACAAACCTCCAGCTCTTTCCCCTGCACCCCTAGGGAGGTTTCCTCTTCTTCTTTGCCTCCATGTACAGAAAATGAGGGGGTGTGTGCAATATTCAGCTTTTAATTCTACTCTGAACAAGTCCCCTGCACAGAATAAATCCTGAGAACCACGATCTAAAGGTTGAGTGACCCTGCAGAACCACAGCAAGACCCGTGCCATGAAGGGATCTTGGCCTCTCTTTTCAAGAGGAGCTGAACAAGGTTGGTTTAAATATAATTTTTTTCTCCTTCTGGCCAGGGGAAGGAATTTCTCAGCTGGAGCAGCAAGGAATGGCAGGGACAGGGATGATGAGCATCTCCCAGAAGCAGCAGCCTCTGGGACCCACCAGCACCAGCTGGGCTGCTGCTCATCAGCCTGATGGTGCTGACAGGTTTAAAACTGACAGGTTTAAAACACAAAATTACATAAATCTAGAGGTTCCTGTCCACTAATCAAGCAGCAAGGAATGGCAGAGACAGGGATGATGAGCACGTCCCAGGAAAAGCAGCAGCCTCAGATCCACCAGCAGCAACTGGGCTGCTCCTCAGCCCGTGGCACTGACAGGTTTAAAACACAACACTACACAAATTCAGAGGTTCCTGTCCACTAAACACCCCCCAAACCCCAGCCCAGAAGCACTCCATTCCAATACTGAAATTCCTAATCAAGGACTTTGGGGGATTTGGCCCAGGGAAGCCAGAGAAGAGGCAGCCTTCAACCTCCTGGTTGGACCCACAACACCCTAAGGACCCAACTGCTGCCTCCATCAGTGCTTTGATGCTCAGGTGTCCCCATAAAGGCTCCAGATAAAGGAGTTTTGCTGCCTGAGAACCTCAGAACACCTCTGCAGCTGATCTCCAAAGCAATCAGCTCCTCATTATTCACATTATTCATCTCAGCTGGGGAAGCTCCACCCCAGGAGTCCCTGCCTTAGAGGGGTGAGACTCCCCAGCCCAGGCCCCAAACCCACAAAACCCCCAAATCTACAACAAAACCACTTCTCTGTACAAAGAGGTGATCAACTGGAGCAAACTCCAAGGCCAGGGGATTGCTGAAGCCCTTCAGCACAACTAAAAAGCCCTAATTGCCAAGAATTTGCTGCCCCAAGGCCCCCTGACCCCAGCAGGGACCCTGTGGTGCTCCCAAAAGGGGGGCACATTCAGCTCCTTCAGCTCAGAGTTTGATCCCCTGGAGCAGCAAAGATGGGGAACCAGCCCCCTACAAACCAACCTCACTTTCCTGCTGCATTATCCAACACAGCCCTCAGAAAAGCACCAAAAAACAGTGCAACCACATGAAAAAAAAAATAACCAACCCCAACCTTCCCAGGACAAAGCTCAAACAGCTCCAAAGGCAGCACCCAAAAACCTGCAGCACCAGAAGCTCCATCCTAACACCAACCAGCACCCTCCTGCTAAGGAACAACTTCTCTTTTTCTCCTTAAGTTGGGGTTACATCACACAAATCTTAAAGAAATAAGAACATGCCACTTACCGTGGGTGCTGGAAGTCCACGACTGCTCCAGGAGAGAGAAGAAACCACATTTAGAGGGGGCCAAGCTGTGGGCACCTTTTATAGAGGTTGAGCCAGATGAGGAACCAGCACCAGCTGTGGCTGGAGGCCCAGCTGAGACCCATTGGGTCATTAGCAAACCCCAATCATGTTCAGCTGCTCCTGCAAACCCTGCCAGGGAAAGAAAAGTCCTTCCCCTCCATCCCCCCACCCCACAAATCCCAATTTAAAAGTCCCCCACCAGCATCATAGAGAGAAGGCAGCAGCTGAGCTTTGGGAGGGTCCAGGGTGGAGTTCAATAGTTTGGAAGTCCTAAAGGGTCTGAAGTTTGAATGATTACAAGGAGAAACAGGACAGAATGATGCCTGATTTATGCCTCACTATAAAATCCTTTTTTATTCCCTTTAAAGCCTCGCTGTCAACTGAAATAAAAAGTCTGGATTTATTCCTGGGGAAGCACGTAATAAAAAAAAAATAAAAAGGGGTGGGGTGGGAGGAAATAAAGCACAATCAGTGGATTAACCCTCAAATTTCAACCCAGAAAAACTTCTGCTGCTGATGGAAACCCAGAATGGGGCTGAAAGTTGCCTGACCACCCCAGCTGCACCTCAACAGCAAGGAATAAAGTCAAGAAAAAACAACAGGAGGTGAAGGAGAGCTGCTTTGAGGACTGGGATGAGGACTTTTGGGGGTGGTTTAAAGCAAGTGTCCATCCCTGGTGCTATTTTGCCTGAAATCTGGGAGCAGCCAGCAGCAAACTGGCCATAATGGCACTGCTGCCTTTGGGATGAGAATGGGAAACCTTCTGGGAGGTGATGGGCAATGCTGGGAAAGAGAAAAGGGAAAAGGGAGAAGCAGCTCAGCTTTTGGCTGGTTCTTCCCAGTGAGGAGAGCATTGCTAAAGGCTTTTTTAAACCAAAATAAAATCCAAAGCATAAAAATGGCCTTTTGACCGATTGCCTGAAAGTGCTGGAGGGAGTGATGTAGGTGGCGTGGCAGGACCCGGGGAAGCAAAGCCAAAAGGGATAAAAAAAAGAAAAAAAAGAAAAAAAAAAGCCCTGCAAAGCTCTTGAAAGCTGCCTTTAACTGACAGTGACATGTTTTGACACCGTTCCCTGACAACAAGGGCTGCAACACAAACAGAAATTAATGATGTCAAGTGCTAACCCCGATGCTGCGTGAACTCCACCAATGTGGTCCCAATTAAATACTGACTGTGGTTACAATCTGAAAAAAATGCCTCAGGAAATGGCACCGGGACATTCCCTGCTTGGGTCTCTCCCTGATGTCCACCCCAGGGCTGTGAGGTTCCCCGGAGGGGTGGAATCCCCTTCCCTGAAGGGATGGAGCCTCCTTCCATGGAAGGATGAGGTCCTCTACCCTGAAGGGATGGAGAACCCTTACCTGGAGGGATGAGGTCTCCTTCCCTGGAGGGATGGAGTCCCATTCCAGTGTGTCCCCACCTTATGGCAGCTATGGAAACACCAACTCCAGTTCCTAAAATGCAGGATGAAAGAGCCCTCCTGATGGGCCTAAATTCATGTCCTATTTTCCCTGAGTTTTGAGCCGCCGAGGAGGGTTCACTGCAATTTTTTCTCTGCCAAAAACCTCCTCTGTAACACGAGCAAGCTGAGGTGCTTCTGCAAGTCACCAGGACTTCATGAAAACCAATTTTTCCAGGACTTGTAACACAACCCTGAGCCTTGGCAACTCGAGTCACCAGCAATAAATAACTCCCCTACCCAAGTGAGGTCAATCTCCAACCTGCCCATGCAAGCACCCGGGTGCTCCAACCCCGACAGCAACGCCCAAGTCAGCAAAGGGCCTGATTTATCCAGGATTTCCAGGAGAGAGTAAATCAGCCAAGACAAGTTCATCTGACCAAAACTTCTTCTGGCTCTCAAGTGCTCCTCAGAGCAAATAGATCCTTCCCAAACAATTCTGTATCAAGTTTATTGCCTGGACAACAAGAGTTCACACACACGACTCGGCCAAACCCACCTCCGCCTTACTGCAAATTCCTGGAGAGCTTCCCGAAATTCTGGTGGCTCCAACTGAGGATCCACCCAACCTTGAGTTGTCCAAAACCACCCTTCACTCCTCAACCAGCAGACACACCTGGGAGACACCAGACACAGAGACAACTCCAGTGCAAGGCTGGTGATGCAAACTGGGCCTACTGGGAAGTGTTTAGGTCGATTCTGCTCTTCCCACCAACAGCCAAGTGTTGATTTCCACCAATAACCTTTGATTTGCACCAATAACCTTTGATTTCCACCAAAAACCTTTGATTTCCACCAATAATCTCGGGTTTCCACCAACACAAAGATGCATATTTGTCTTTACAACACCTCCATCCTGTTTTATGTTATTGGGAAGATCCCAGAGCCCTGAGCCAGAAGAGCTACAGGAGATTTTCCCTCTCACCTTCTCCGTTTGCTTCCTCAAAAATCACCTTCCTCTAGGAAGGAGCTTCCAGAAACTCATTTATTGGTTTTCTAAGGGTCCTGGTTGAGATGGGAGGCAGAGCTCATCCCTCTTGAACCCACCCCCCCCGACTGCAGACTTAGGTCAGGAGGGGGGGAAAAAAAAAAAAAAAAGACAATTAAACCCCCCCCCTATAATGTGAATACTTTATTATCAATGAGTGACTGGTATTAGCTTTTTGTCTGGGTATTAATAGTATCTCAAAAAAACCATACATCAAAATTAGGGCTTTCTCCTATTTTTGCTGTATAATTTTTCTTTTTTTTTTTTTTTCTTTCTTTAAAAAAAAAAAAAAAAAATCTGTATTGAAAGAATTATATAAGCCAAAGTGCATTTTCTGTTTTTTGTCCATATACACATTGCACCATACATAAATAATTACATTGTAAAAATGACTCCATAATTACAAGTATAATATATATTTTCATATAATATATAAAACTTTATATTAAATCTAGGTAGATGATATTTGGGATAGTCTGTGCCTTTTTTTTTTTTTTTTTTGAATTTTTTAGTTTTGGTCTTTTTTTGAATTTTTTTTTTTAATTTTTTTTTTTTTTTTTTTTCAAATTCATTTTTTTTTTTTTTTTTCCTTTTGCCAGAGGCTTGACTGTTATCGATTGTTACTGAGTAAAATCTCCAGCCAACAAGGACAGGAGGTGATGAACTGTCTGGAGTAGCAGGGCCCCCAACCCTTGGCGAAGCTGATCCTGACGCTGTTGGGGTCGTAGGGGCCGTCGGCGCAATCCCAGTCGGCCGCGTGCTGCAGGAGGAAGGACTTCTCGTAGTCAAACACCTTGATGGAATAACCAGGCATCACCTTACGCACAATCAGAGTCCTACAGTTGGGGATGTCCAGTGTTGGGGAGTTGACAAAGATGGGGTGGTCGCTGCGGTTGTAGGCCCACACCCCGTCGGGTTCTTTGCTGAGTAAAATCCCGTATCCGATTTTACTCCGAGTCCTTCTCACAGTCTCGCTCCTGTTCTCCAGGTTGAGCTGTCCCAGGCAGAAGCCGTTTCCTTGAGGTAGGTCGTAGAAGATACTGACAGACTGTTCATACACCGTGTAGAGGCGGCCGACGCGCGTCCGGTGCTCCCAGTAGGCCACGTTGCACCAATGGGTCCTCTTCACCGCGTCGGGTGACGTGCTGGCGTCTGGGGGGGAAGAAGAGGGGGAGTCAGGGGTTGGGGTCACAGCCTGGGAAAAGGCAGCTATGGAAGGCAAGGCTCTTCCAACCCCGGGGGTAAACTCGTGTGGGAATGGGGCTTGTGTTCAGCCAGTAAGATGTGTTCAACCTAAAGCATCTTCAACTCAAAGCTTGGGTTCAAACAGAAAGTTGTGTTCAACCCAAAAGCTGTGTTCAACCCAAAAACCCAACTTCAACTCAAAGCTTGGGTTCAACTTAAAGCTTGGGTTCAACTCAAAGCTTGGGTTCAACTCAAAGCTTGGGTTCAACTCAAAGCTTGGGTTCAACTCGAAGCTTGGGTTCAATCCAAATGCCCATCTTCAACTCAAAGCTCGGGTTGAACCCAAAAGCTTGTGTTCAACCAAAAGCTTTGCGTTCAACCCAAAAGCTTGGGTTCAACTCAAAGCTCGGGTTCAACCCAAAAGCTTGTGTTCAACCAAAAGCTTTGGGTTCAACTCAAAGCTTGGGTTCAACCCAAAGCTTGGGTTCAACCCAAAAGCTTGGGTTCAACTCAAAGCTTGGGTTTTTGGGTTGAATCCATCTCCAACTCAAAGCTTGGGTTCAACCAGAAAGCTGGGTTCAACCAGAAAGCTGTGTTCAACCCAAAAGCTGGGTTCAACCCAAAAGCCCTTCTTCAACCAAAAGCTTGTGTTCAACCCAAAGCTTGGGTTCAACTCAAAGCTCGGGTTCAACTCAAAGCTTGGGTTTTTGGGTTGAATCCATCTCCAACTCAAAGCTTGGGTTCAACTCAAAGCTTGGGTTCAACTCAAAGCTTGGGTTCAACTCAAAGCTTGAGTTCAACCAGAAAGCTGTGTTCAACCCAAAAGCTGGGTTCAACCCAAAAACCCATCTTCAACCAAAAGCTTGTGTTCAACCCAAAAGCCTGTCTTCAACCCAAAATCTGTGTTCAACCCAAAGCCTGTCTTCAACCCAAGACACGTGTAAAACCCTGAAGTTGTGTTCAACCCAAAGCTTGTGTTCAACCCAAAGCCCATCTTCAATGATGTCAAACGCTGCCAAGAGAGAAGCCCCAAGCAAAGGCTGGTGACCCAACAACCCCCCCCCAGCTCCAGCAGAACTTCAGACCTCTTCTTCTAATTTAACACTCAATCCTCAGCCCAGCAGCTGGGACACTGTGTACTCAGGAGCCAAAATGGACATTCCACCATCACAACTCAACCAACCCTGAGCTCAGGGGGGTCCCCAAGCTCCTCCAGCACTGCTCTGGTGCTGCACCCTCATTTTCAGAGGCCACTGAAACCCGTGAGATGGATGAGTGACCCAACAGTTAGCTCAGATGTAATAATATTCCTTGACAGCAGTGCTGAGGTTCTCCTGGGGAACACAAAATCCGAGGAGGTTTTTTCATGCTAAGGGGGAGCAGTTGCTACAAGCCATGCACGTCCTCCTCCAAAACCACTGGAACCCTCTCCAGAACAATGAGAAACATCTCCCTTCTTTCTAGGAATTACACACCAGGAAGACAGGAGGCACGCAGACTGCCAGAAAGCTGCTTAATTTGTGACACCTCCTGAGTTTCTGATGCTCCCAGATGGACGATGGGAACTCTCAGCCCTAAAAAAGCCCCGAGGAGGGTGAATTAACCTCTTGCTGAACATCACTCCTGCTCCTACCAGGCTGATGAACAGAAAACCACCCCGGGGATTTCAACCAAGGAGCTCTGCTTCCAGCCAGCATTAAGCTCCCTGACAAAGCATCAGGCACCCGTGGCCTGCTGACCCCTCTGCCTCCTTCCCATCAGGTCCCATTAACTCCCAGGCAGGGTGATCCCATTATTTTGCTTCAGAGACCCCATTGACAACACCGGATTTCAACCACAGCCCTTCAGCCCCACTTCTTTTCAGGCTCAAATTACCCCAGGTGTGAGGGGTGAGGGGGGAAATGGGTTTTCCCCCCCATTCACCATCATTGGGACCAGTGCCTTTGTTAGGGTTTCACTGGAGTTGGAGCTCCACAAATTTAAGGGGAGGGAGATTTCAGGGAAGGGGAGGCAAAGCTCATCATTTCCACCAACCCCTTCGCCCATCACAGGTCTAACCCCTCCCCAAAAATGCCAGATCAGCCCCTTCCTCCCTCAGTACCCATTTAAATAAATTTTAGGACCCAGTGCAGCCACCCACAGCCCCGTTTCAGTTTGATGGGCATTTTATCCAGACCTGGGAAGGAAACCCCACAACTATCAAGACACTCCAACCCCCCTGGGAAAAACAACACCATTTCCCTGCAATCTTCCATGGAGAAACAAGCCAAAAGCTCCATGCCTCCCAAGATGACCCCTGGGCCTCCTAAAGGCATGGGAAGAGCCCTGCTGAACACAAGTGGGTGAGAGGCACCCTTAAAATTCAGAGTTAGGGGAACAGGTGAAGACCCTGGGTCAGCATCCCAGTGCTGGGTGAGGGATACTTGGGTTTTTTTCTCCCAAGGACCAGGTTCTGCCCCTGTGGTGGGGTGGGACACCCCAGTGGCACTGCTGGGACTTTGTGTCTCCAAGCTGCTGAGCCATCCCCAGTGGCCTCAGAGCCACTTTGTAATGAGCTCAAACAAAAGTCAGCACAAGCAAAGGGTTTTTTTCCCCATTTTCAGTCTCTGGTCAATAATTTCACTTCCTGTGCCATCTCAAATGACTCTCCTGCTTCTCCAGGAGTTAAACAAACCATCCAGCTTGCTCCAGAAGGGTATTGGCTTCATCAGAAATGATGGATATGTTGCACCCAAACACATCACTGACCACTGACACTGAACTTGCCTCTTCCTGAAGCATCTCATGGTGCTTTGCAAAGCACCAGCCCTGTAACCACAGAATTTTAGAGAAGGAAGGCTCAAATGTAATTGTGGGTTAATCCCTGCCAGTCCTGGCTACCTACTGCATATGAGGCACTAATGTCTCCACCAAGAACAGAAACTTTGATGACACTGGTGGTAAAAAGGGTTTCAGAACCTCTTTGCAAGTTCCTTGCTCTAAGTTTCAGAAGCAGGGTTGTGGAGGCTGCAAAAATGATGTTAACCAAGTTTATGGCTTTAACAGAAATCTGACCCAAAGACTCTTATCAAATCAAACATTATTGAAGCAAAGCCACCTCTACAAATTCCCCAAATCAACAGCCTGGCATGGCCAAAAATCTTCTGACCTATTCTGATAAAGTCCCTTGGTCCATCACCATGCATTTTAATCTTTAAAATGCACTATGGCAAACAGTTCCCTCTTTTCTTTTAGGAGATGCAGCTCACAGGTGGCACAACAGCAGAGAGAAGAGGTACCAAGAAACTGAGCCTGGTCTGCAGGTCCATCTTCCACAGCATCCAGTTTCTACACTCATCCTTCCCCTGGAGCCCCATCCAGCTGAGACACCCCTGTGCCCTTCCAAAACTCTTCCAAGATACTCAATTTTGCTTTTGGACCATTCTGAAGCAATTCCCAAGCTCTGCATCAGTTTAAGCCCCCAACCTCCACCAGGTAACTTGTTGGGGTTGTTGTGATGCTTTTGAGAAACAACCACTCAGCCCCTGAAATTTCCCTTTCAGAACTAAGAATGGGACAACTTCAAGCCTCAAGTTCTTCCATTAACTGGATTAATGAGGGGAACAGTTGGCAATAAACATTTAAATTGGTTTACTGCACATTAACATAGCTGGTGGGGGAAAGCAAAGCAGGAGGAAACTGGTGTCTGTTCTACAAGAATATCTCCCTGTAGGTGCTGCCAGCCTGGGGCCATCTCTGCTTTCCAGGAACTGGCAAATATTTTGGCAAAATCATTGATCTACACACAAGCTGGAAACAGGGGAACAAGTATTTTTTTTTTGTACCTCCTGCTTTTGTGCCTCTCAAGGAGCCTTATTAAAATCCCTTCTATGCAATTTATGGCATGTACTTCAGTCCATCCATCCATCCAAGCATCTCAGGGGCTGCAACCCCATCCTGACAGTGTCCTTCTCATCTCTGTCACCCTGTCACACCTCCTGCTAGCTTGAAGCACTCCTGGAGGTGTCCTGTGCCCCTTCAATCAAGCCAGGACACAGCTTTTAGGCACATCCAACAGCTCCAAGTTTCCTTTCCACCCCATTTCTAACCAGGGCTGAAGAAAGGTTCCCAAAGCCATCCACCAAAAGCCCGTGGCCCACAGGCCACCAAAACACCCTGAAAGGAGACAGTTAAATGCTTATCTGAAAACCCTTTGCCTGTGGAGAGCTTTGGGCAGGTCCCTCCTCTCCCCAGCCCCATCCATCGCTGTCCCGTGCCGCCCTGGGTTCCTTCCTTTGCCTCCTTTTATCTCGGCCAGATCCTGAGGAGATGAACTCATCTCCCAGCCCTGACATAAAGCAAGCACTTCAGCAAGGCCCTGGTACACACGGGGGCCTGTGCTGTGTCTCATCCCCTGCCAAGTCTCAGTTTTGCCTCCAGCTATCAGCCACCACCACTCAGCCAACAGCCCACCACCTCCTCTGCCTTTTAAATAAATATTCCGCTTTTTCCTCTTTTTTCTTTTTTTTTTTTTTTTTTTTTTTTTCCCCTCCACACTGGCCTTTATGCACAGACAAGAAAATCCACCTTCCCTCCCCTTCCTCCCTCCCCCCCTTTCTGCTGGAACAGAGGTAGGTTTGTTAACTTTCTTTTTGAAGAAAGCAAAATATTTGAGGCCGGCGGTGCCTCCCCCGACGGTATAAACGCTGCATTTTTCACAACTATCATTGTAGGCAGCTCCAGCTCCTGACAGCACCACTTGGGCTGGCGTCAGGGCTATCTTCTCTCCCATCAAAGCCACCTTTATTGATCAGATGGATGGGCTGAAAACTCTGCCTCTTGTTTACCCCTTCCTCCGACTCGCCCTTTCCTCCGCCGCGGAGATGCCTCGCGGCGGACACGTCCCCAGAGGAAGTTCAAATTATTTCAGATAAAACAACAAGGTAGGAAGCAAGATGGGAAAATCAAAACCAGAACTGAACAGGGAGGGGAAAAAAAAAAAAAAAAAAGGAAAAAAGAAATGGCTCTGGCAGAAGGAATCCGGGTATGGGAATAAATGCAAAGAGCAAATGCTGCAAATCCCCGTGGCGTTAGCAGCGCTGCTGCTTTCCCTCCCTGCAGAGCGTGGAGGTAAAGAAAATAACTTGAGGTTTTAGATTATTTGTGATTTGACAGTGCTTTTTTTTTTTTTTTTTTTGCCAATAAAGTTCAAAGCAGTGCACTAAAAGAGAAAAGAAAGATGCTTTTCTTCCAAAACAAAAAACGCTGCCCCGACGTTGCGCCGCTTGATGTTGCACTTAAAAAGCAGGATGGAAAACATGGGCAGATCACAAAACACACCATTAAAATATCTCTGATTCATGTTTTGGCTCTTCCCAAGCCACCAAAGCTCTTCTCAGCAGGTCAAATGGCCCCCACTATACATGGCTGCAAGTTAAGCTCTTGCTGCCCAAGGGCAGAGGGTGAGAAGGGAAATTTGCTGCAGCACTTTGAGGATTATTCCCCTTTTTTTGCACGGATAAAACTGCTCCAAGAGGCACCGTGTTGTTTGTCCAAGCAGAGTCTCCATGAGGAAACGGGAGCCTTCCACCTTCCCCCCAACTACAAACCATGCTCAGGAGTTTTAAAAATGTATTTAAAGACAACCACACCTTAAAAAAAAAAATTAAAAAATTAATCACAGATACGATGGGGACTTCAGCACAGACCTGACAAGATGAAGGGGGACGTTCTGGAGTCTCCAACCCCATTTTCATGTCCCACCTTCCCACACTCTTGTGTCTCAGGACAGTCTAATGCTCCTCTGGCCATGGAGCTTGCTTACACCCTCTAAATGGTCAATATCTGTCTTCAGTTTTATTTTTCAGACCATTAGACAGATGCTCCCATCTATTTTCTTCCCTCTGCTGTACCAAAGAGGCACAATGCCACCACCTGCCATGCTGGATGGCCATAACCATACATAAGCCACTCCAAAACTAGGTCAATAAAAAATAAACTTTTTATCTGACTAGGTCAGATAAAAAAAAAAACAAAACACCACAAAGAACATATATATCCCCTCCATTAAAATCTTTCAACTGTTCACCAGGGAGCCGTGGGTTAAAATAATCCCCTATTAATACCCCTAGAAACAAGCTCCAAGGTAAGGAAGGGGTTAAAACTTTCCACAGCAGAAATGGAATTTTTACGACCCTACAAAAAGGAAAAAAAAAAAAAAGGAAAGAAAAAAAAAAAAGAAGAAATTAATTGTTAATCTGCCCCAGCAAAGCTCACAACCATTTTCCTTAAGCCAATATACTTAAAATACCTCTGCCTTACAAGTTGCAGCTGGAATGCATCACTGCAGCCCCCCAGGAGCCCCCCTGCCACAACCACCCCCAGCACCAGACCCTGAGCAGATGCCCTGGGGA
Organism: Heliangelus exortis; assembly: GCF_036169615.1. NCBI lineage: Eukaryota > Metazoa > Chordata > Aves > Apodiformes > Trochilidae > Heliangelus > Heliangelus exortis. Next base: position 1,828,747 of record NC_092432.1, read on the forward strand.
CACAGGGCCACAAACCCAGCACCATCTCTCTTAGGATGGGCTCCTTCCCACCCTTGGAAGAGCTGCAGCCATCACTGAACCCAGTGAATCAGTGCTTTGAAGTTCCTGGGAGTGCTCCAGGAACCTGCTCCAGCCTTGGTTCCACCATCCCTATTCCAGGCAATGTTCATCTGGCAAAACCCAACACCAAAGGAAGCCCAAAAGAGCCCTCACTGCCACCACACCAACCACAGAGGAGGCATCTTCATCTTCCTCCTCCTCCTCTTCTCCTCCAGCCTTCACCTTGAAGCACAGCTCTGGTGCTCCTCAGCCTCCTCCTAGGAACTGATTTTATTCATTCATCCAGTAGATGATCAACTCAGAAGACCACTTGTGCTGGGCTAATTAATTAAATTAGTTTTTAAAAAAACAAACAAAAAAAAAAGGGTCTGATGGGCAACAGAGACAGTGGAAGAGATGCATGGAGAGGCCTGGGGGGGAAGGGGGACATTTCCATGGCAGCCCAAGAAACAAAAGCAACACAGGACAGGAGCCAATGCCAAGAATTAGGATGAAAAACAATATTCTCTGAGTAAAAGAAACCACTCTGCAAAATCATAAGCTCAGGCTATTTTTTTTTTCATACCCTTCAAAGAGAAACAGGCGGCTTGTTTAGTGTTGTCAGCCATCATCAGTCAGCTTATTTTCCAGCTAAATGTGGGGAGTTTGTTTCTCAAGTCCCTTCTCTGGCCATTAAATCCTCAGTCCAGAACATGATTTTGAGGTATTTTAGCAGTTTGGTTTTTTTTTTTTTTCCCTTCCAGCTCCCCTGCATGGTTTACAAAGGTCTTTTCAGCCAAGGGTGAAAAGTCCTAGAAAGTAAAAAAAAAAAAAACCACCCAAAACCTAGAAAAGCCCAACTCAGGTATTTTTCACTGACGTTTTTATGTGTTACTTCTAAAAGGCCAATGTTTTCAGAGATTTAGGTGATTATTTTTTCTTTTTTTTTTTTTTTTTTTTGAGTCAAACAGTCCCCATGTAATCTCTTGCTCACAGCTTTCACAGTCACATTCATCTCTTTTAAGTTCCTGGGCTGGGCACGTAACCACTTTTTTTACCTGGCACGTAAAAGTGAACACAACAATGTAAATACAGCTTCAAAAGGAGCCCAGAACGTAATCACCTAACCTTGGCTGCCAATTATGAAAGCACCAGACCTGTCATCAACCAGAAGTTGGCTGAGACTTCTCCACTCTTGGAATCCAGCCCTGGGTAAATCCAAGCCCGACAAAAATCCTGGCGTGGTGCTTGGCACCTCCGTGAGCACCCACAGCACCCCTGCTGCCACCCTCTGCTCCAGCTGCCTGGAAAAAGGGGGAGAGAATCCAGCTGGGGAAGGACACAGGGTTGGGTAGGGGGGGGGAAGGTTTCCACTACTTGATAATCTGTAAAACCTGGAGGTTTGATGGAATTTATTAAGCTGGGGTTGGCTTATGCTGAAAATCTTTTCTGAATTGGTCTTGCTGGGGTTGGCTTTCTTTTGCTGCCAGCTGGGGGATGCTGGGGCAAAAAAAAAATAGGGGGGGGAAAAAAAAAAAATAATCAAATCCTTTTTTTTTTTTCCCCCTCTCAATTTTAGGTTGAGAACTTGCAGGGTTTCAGCTCCTGCAAACAACCATCTATACACAATTTTTTTTTTCTTACATTTTTTTTTTTTTTTGTTTGTTTGCCAGAGCCTGAAAAAAAGCGCTGAGAATCTGGGAGAAATCACCCCATAAATCACCCCCCCTGACAGTAGATATTTCCCTTTCAACATCCAACCTTCCCTTCCCCACCCTGCTCCTGCCTGGCTCCAGGCCAGCTCCTCACTATTAATTAATCCAGGGATCGGCTCCTGCAATCCCGGCTACACCAACCCCACTGACTGGGGCTGGTGGGCAGAAGTTGGATCAACCCAATCCCAGGGGACCTCCTTGAGCTCTTTTTCACCCTTTTCCAAGCTGTTTTTGGGCTCTGCAGAGCAATTTTAGGTGCTTTGAGACATCCCAATGGATGCCCTCGGGGAGGGAAATCATCTGGCTGGATGCGGCCAACTGGAAGCATCCTGCGGTGGGGGAGAGACTCTGGAAAATGGTATAAATAAATAATAATAGTTTTTGCTCATAGAGAGAGTTTCGGCTCAGAGCTTCAAAGTGCTTTAAAAGCAGAAACTAATTAGTAGGTCCCTCTGAAGAGAAACAGGAATAACACCACTTTCAGCCTCCAGCACAATTCTCCAGCTGAGCCTGGGAATCGCCTTTCCCAGAGGGTGACGGTCCAGAGGTGCAAGGTTTGGGTTGTAACCAAACCAAAGCCCTGCCTGGTTCACACCAGCATCAAATGAAGGGGTTTCTGCCAGGGTGGAGGGGACACAGAGGTCATTTTGAGACTGCTGAGTTGGTGAGGATGTTGCTGAGGTGGCTGCTCAAGCCTCCTCACTCCTGGTGCTTCCCAAGAGCATCAGAACATCTCCAGTGGCAGCAGGACACTAACCCAGCAGGGGACACCTGACACTGACACCTCTTCCAGAGAAAATCAGATTTAAAAAAGAAATAGGCCCTTTTTTTCCTCCAGTTTTTAAATATGAAGGCACTGAGCTCCTCCAAACAAGAGGACTCTCCTCCAAAGGCCACGCAGTCCACAGAACCAGCCTGACCCCACATTACAGCTCAGCTCCCTCTGCTAAAACCCAAAATTTGCCATTTCCAGAAGCTGAATGCTCAGCAGTTCCCCTCCACAAGGCCTCCTTTGGTTGTCCCAGGCTGGTCACACAAAACCAGCCCCCCAAAACCCACCAGCAAAGCTGGAAACTTTGCACCTGATGGCTCGCTCAGGGCAGGGGAAACAAAAAATGAAAATGGAAAAAAAAACAAAAAAAAGAAAATGAGCAGAGATGCTTCCCTGGGTGAAAAAAAAAAAAAAAAATCATCAAAGCAGAACCAAATAAACCATCACCATTGGCTACATTTTGAGAACCTGCATTGCTCTCCAGCCTGAACCATTCCCACTGGGCCCAGACGGAAGCCAAACCTCTCCTCCTGCTATTGCAGCTCCCTCTGGTTCAGGCAGAAGCAGCCGTGGGGCTTGGGAGTGGAGGTGAAAGGATGGGAGAAGCAGTGAGGAGGCTGAAATAAAAAACAACCCAAGGCCACGCTGATTTCTCTGCAGTGAGGAGGCTGTGCAGCCACACACAGCATCCTCGAGGAGAAGGATGGAGCTGGAGACAGCTGGGGCTCGGCTCTGTGCCAATACAACCACAAATATCAAGGACTGGGAAAGCTTCAGGAAACCATCACCCACCTGGAGAACAAGCTGTGAGGGAGGAGTGCCAGCCCGGGGAGGCTCCCTGGGGGCCACCAGCAGGAGCCCATTGTTTTTTTTCCAGAGGGGATGGGAATGAGCTGCTTGGCTCCTCCCTGAGAGTAGAGTCCATGAGACCCCAAGCTGGGACCTCTGGGAGAACAAAAATCTTGGGGTTTTCATCAGTGCCTCCAAAACCCTCACTGGTACCTCCCAAATCCCTGCTGGCACCTGGACCAGCTTTGTGTCCACCACCTCCCCAAAACACTCTGGTTGATGCCTCCTCTTGCCTGCTAATTCTCCCCCAGAACCATGAAAAAAAAGCTTTTTTATTTTACCCCAGCATGGTATCAATGCCCTCCCAGCTATGGGAAGCAGACTGGGCTTGAGGATGAAACAGAAATTCAGGCTTTGTTCTCTCTGGCCCAAACCCAAGATCCTTCTCCTGATAAAAGTTCTCCCTGAGATTGGTTCTGGGAGCAAAAGTTGGGGACAGCCACCACTCTGTGGCTGCCACCTTGTGTCATCCCACCTGTGCTTGCTTCCAAGTCCTCTCTCGTGGTGGATTTGCCCAAGTTTTACAAGGAATTAAAGGATTTTGGGTGCCTTGGTGAGGAAACAATCCCCCCCTGGTGTGCTGTGGCTGAAGCTGCATGGGGAGGCTCTGGGCTCCAATCTGCTGGAGAAGAATTTAAAGCAGTGGGGATGGAATCCAAACGTGGCCACCAAGGTGGGGAGCACAGGGAATGGGATGAGGGGTGGCTGGGTGTGCAGCCAGAGACTCCACATTTCCTGAGAGCTGGTCCTTCTATTGCTGTGCAAACATTTTCTGGGTCTACTCCAGCCCTGAGTCCAAGTGAGCAGCTCATTCCACTGGTGGTCACCATCCATGGGCTCTTATTCCCACTTCAAGTAAAGACTAAACAAGGACTCAAGCAGCTCAAGATCCCATCCTTGGTCCCTGACATTCACCATCCAAGCAGCCAGGATGTCACACTGGTGCTTTCTGCTTCACAGGAGGATCTACACCACCAGCAAGAGGATGGCAAACAACCCTTCTGCCATTTTAGCTGCTAAGAGAAAGGTTTCCTGGCCATTTTTTTGCAAAATCCACTAACTGGCAACCCAAAGGAGCAGAGGCAGCACAGGGCAGGCATTTCTGCTTGCCTGGGGCAACATCACCCTCTCAAGGACCTGTCATACCTTGTCTTGTTTCCATACTCCCTGGAATGGCACTGCAAAGCTATTCAAGTTCAGATAAACAGCATGAAAATTTAAGCAAGGGATAAACAGGGGCTGGGGGATGAAAACCAATAAAACTGCAGGAAATCCACAGCATTCCCAAGCATCACGGCAGCTTGGTGACACGAAGCTTCCAGAAGTCCCCCCAAATCATCCTCACAACCATCTCCCAGATGACAAAATTCCTTCAGCCTGTATTTGCACATGGGAGAGTGGAGGTGACTCATGCTAATTACCCTCCCTGGCCAAGAAGGAGTTGTTTTCATTTCTAAAAACCACAGTTTCTTATAAAAATGGCAGGGGGACAAAAAAAAAAAAATAATAGGGAAATACCAAAATATACACACAACTTCATGGGATACATCCTGTCCTGCTGGGTTGATATGAATTCCAGACACCCCAATATTCCAGCTTCACTTGGGATGTTCAGAGAGAAAAGGAGTAAGGAGATAGAGCATGGACATGGCCAGGAACACCACGAGCATCATCTCTGGGTCTCCTGATTTCCAGCAGCTCCCATTCAACATAACCCAACTAAAATAAGCTGTGGGTGTATGAGCTGAAGAAGGGTCTTGGTTCAGATTAAGAAACCTCCCTCCTTTTTTTTAGGATGAGCTTAGAGGGCAGTTGAAACTAAAAAGCTAAAAATAACCTTCCCAAGATTGGCCCAAGCAGGGTGAGTGGTTACAACTCCTCCACCAGACGTTTCAGGGGGGGGGGGGGACACACAAGGCACAAGCTGCAGTTATAAACTCTGCAAAGGAAGCACCAAAGTAAGCAATTTTCCCATGGAGAGGAAAAGGGAAGGAGAGCAGGTTGGGCTCTTTGTAAATCAAGGACAAGGAGATTAACAGAGCATGTGAATGTTCTGGATAAAGAGTTCAGGACTGCAGATCCTGAGCACAGCCCAGTGCTGTAAGAGAAAAGGCAAAATTTTCCCTCCCCCTCCAGGGAAATTTTAAAATTTAAAAAAAAAACATTTTTTGGGGGGGAAGAATGCCTGGTATTGTAGGTTAAAAATGCAGCCTGCCACCATTCTCCTATAGATATCACATATATACATCCATATATATAAAATATCCCTCTGGATGCAAAGAACACCCCCCTGCAAGAAGCCTGCAGAATAACTGAGTGGGCAAAAGCAGATCCAACTGTTTTGTAGAAATACATTCAAAAAGCTCCAAAGAGCAAAGGCAGTTTTCCACTTTGGACAATTTTTGTTCATTATTGCAACATTTCTGCCTCTTTCTGCCCGGGGTGTGGATGATGTGGAAGTCTCAGTGTTCAGCCCTGGTATTTGCACGATACAAACAACTCAATGCTCTCCATGTTACAAACTCTGTCAAGTTCCCCATGCTCTAGAAATCTTTAAATTGTTAAAAATAGGAAAGAAACTGCACAGTTCACATATTTTATAAGCTGGGTTAGATCAACATCTGCAAAAAATATCCCTGTTAAACGAAATAGCAGGATTTCATTAAGTAAATTGCAAGTTGGCAAAAATTCTGAAAGAAAGGGAAAAAAGCCACAGCCAGGGTTGTAATTTAAACCTTATTTTAACTGTGACAGCACGACTGTGAGAGGCTGCATTTCCAAAGGAAAAAATAAAAGAAAAGCCTAAAAAAAAAAAAAGTACCTGCTCTCCCTGTTCTCCAGCTCCATGCACCACAGTGTCTGCAATCACCACACTAAAGAACTCTTCCCCAGAGATGGAGATGGAACAGGACCCAATCCTGAGCCTGAATTCTCTGTAGCCAACCCATCAAACGTGCAAAAATCCCAGGATTTTCCATCCTGGGAGGAACTGGATGCCTGCGTGGTGGTGGTGGTGGTGGTGGTGGGGGTGATGATGCCTGGGGAGCCAAGTGGGTTGGGTTGGATCTGGAACCCCCAACACCAGAAGGAGAGTCTGGAGGAGGCCCTGGAGATGCTGGAGCAGCTCTGGAGTTGGAGTTGGAAAAGAGGAGAGAGGAGGAGAGGAGGAAAGGAAGAGAGGAGGAGGCTGCAATGAGGAGACCTTGGAGCACCTTCCAGTGCCTGAAGGGGCTCCAGGAAAGCTGGGGAGGGACAAGGCCCTGGAGGGATGGGATGGGGGGCAATGTTTTAAACTAGAAGAGGAGAGATTGACTTTAGGAAGGAATTCTTTGCTGTCTCCACTGTCCCAGGGGAACCACCTGGAAGCAGTCCTCTGGGATCAGGCAAGTCACACACTGAATCCGATGGCTTTGAAAACAAAACCTAAACCCAACAATTCCAACCATACAAACTCAGAGCCTAAGAGACCTTTAACAACAACAACAACAAAAAAGCCCCAATTATTTGCTTACAAGGTTTTGGCTTGGCTATTTTTCCTGGCACTTGTGACACGGAGTTATTTTGAAGGGCTGTTTGCTTCAGGAGGAGCCCAGAACCCAGCGATCCCGTTTCCTTTCTGATCTAAACATCCGTTTGCCGTGCGAGCAGGAGGAAAAAAAAAAAAGAATAGAATATACAACCAACCCCTGTGCACTGCAGGAAGCACAAATAAAAAAAAAAAAAAGGGGGTGGTGGGTGCTGATGGAAGGTGGGGAACCAGGCAGGCACCCACCTCGTGTGAGACAGCACAATGAGGTTGCCACCTCCAGGTATCCAAGGGGACAACCTGGGATGGTTGAGATGTCAGGGAAAAAATTGTGTGCTGGGAGGGTGCTGAGCCCCTGGCCCAGAGAAGCTGTGGCTGCCCCATCCCTGGTTTTGTTGAAGGCCAGGCTGGATGGGGCTTGGGGCAACTTGGATGGTGGGAGGTGTCCTGCCCATGGTAGGGGGTGGCTTTAAGGTGACTTCCACCCAAATCAGGCTGGGATTGCATCATCAGTCCCAGGATGGCCCTGTTTGAAAGGGAAGGAGCAATCCTGCTGCTGTGCAGAACTGGGTAATCAGATTAATTGCAAGGGCAGGGTTAAAGTGCTGGAGGTGCTGATGCCCCCCCAGAACCCAACAAAAACTGCCTGTCTGGGACAGCCTTCACACCAGAAAACCACCCCTGTCAAACCAGCCATCCAAACACCTCAATGTCAGCTCCACCTCAGCCACTGCTCTTGAGACAGAAGCCCCCAAGTCATAAACCAAGCCCAGCAAGGAGAGAAAACCTTGCAGGAGCAATTACTGCACCTCTAGCAAGGTGCCTGCTGCCCCAGCTGGGTGCCTGTGCCCATCCCCAAACTGGTTACCCACTTTGGGGTGACATTTGTCACCCTCCAGGACTCATCTTGTCCTGGCCACCACCTCCTCCCAGCTACATTTTCCACCCTTCAGTGAGCTAAGGGACAGCTTGCTGTCATGTTCTTAAATTTCCTGGCTTTTGAGGACACAAGCCAGGTCATTAACATTATTTATAGGTTCCTGTGTATGAGTTTCCATTTGTTTGTCTGCTTAAAAAGTTAGGTGAAAAGAAAAAAAAAAAAAAGAAAAAAAATTCCTGGAGGTCAGACAGTTAAAAAAAAAAAAACACAAAAAAAACCCACAACAAAAAACCAAACCCATGTCCATGGTCTTGAGGAACCCAAAGGATCAGCAGCTTCTCTGGAGACATAACTGTTTCCTTAAATGCTTATTGTGTAAATATTTAAGCTACTTTATAAAATTTTTACAATGTACTTAAGCAGCATAAATCTCCCCCTTGGAACAAGACAGGCCATGGCAGCAGCTCAGGCTCAGAGGGCTTTTAAGAACACAACCAGGGACACTTCTAATGCCAGTGCTGGCCCCAAGGGGCCCCGAGGTCACAGTCCTTCAGAAATAATTACCAAGCTGATCCCCTTCCTCACCCCAAAACAGAGCATGGCTACGTGCAATGAGTCACTGCACAGCAACTGTAACCCCAGTGGCATTGCTCCTAAAAAAAAAATAAAATTATCTATTTAGGGTTCCTGGGTAGTGGAGAAGTCCTAAGATTCTTCTCTTGGAAATGCAGCATGCAGGGAAAAACTATGGAAGTCCAAAATCATCATTCACTGCAAGAATTAAATGGTTTGGGGTTTGCTGTTTTTTGGTTTTTTTTTTTTGGAATGCCATGTGGAAGGTTTAAACAATGCAACTGTAACCCCAGTGGCATTGCTCCTAAAAAAACCCCTAAAGTTATCTATTTAGGGTTCCTGGGTACTAGAGAAATCCTAAGATTCTTCTCTTGGAAATGCAGCATGCAGGGAAAAACTATGGAAGTCCAAAATCATCATTCACTGCAAGAATTAAATGGTTTGGGGTTTGTTGTTTTGTTTTTGGTTTTTTTTGGAATGCCACATGGAAGGTTTAAACAATGCAACTGTAACCCCAGTGGCATTGCTCCTAAAAAAAAAATAAAATTATCTATTTAGGGTTCCTGGGTAGTGGAGAAGTCCTAAGATTCTTCTCTTGGAAATGCAGCATGCAGGGAAAAACTATGGAAGTCCAAAATCATCATTCACTGCAAGAATTAAATGGTTTGGGGTTTGATGTTTTTTGGTTTTTTTTTTTGGAATGCCATGTGGAAGGCTTAAACAATGCAACTGTAACCCCAGTGGCATTGCTCCTAAAAAAAAAAAACCTAAAGTTATCTATTTAGGGTTCCTGGGTAGTGGAGAAGTCCTAAGATTCTTCTCTTGGAAATGCAGCATACAGGAAAAAACTAAAAAACTATGGAAGTCCAAAATCATCATTCACTGCAAGAATTAAATGGTTTGGGGTTTGTTGTTTTTTGGTTTTTTTTTTGGAATGCCACGTGGAAGGTTTAAACAAAGATGATTCCTGCATCCCTCAGCAGGACAGGAGACTGCAAGCAAACCAGCACCACCCACCCACCCCAGGCACAGAGATGCACTCCCCTGAGGTGAGGATTCCCCTAAATTCAAACAAAAGCAGAAGTTTTCCTGCCAGACACAGCTGTATTCGGGGTGGTTTCCATACGGGAAGCTGTGCAGCTTCAGGAGATCTGCTTGGCCACGATGTTTCCCAGCTCCAATTCTTCAAACTAAATGGAGATCTTCCTACCTAACACAGCAAACATTATTTGCAGTTTTTTTCCCCCCAGAACTTGACTGTGCTTTAGGTGTGCTGGAGGCAAGGACAACACCGACTGGAACCAGGGAACTGGATTCACTTTGCAAAGCCCAGCTTTCTGCTGTGTGTGATGAAGTGCAAAGGAAAAAAAAAAAAAAACTTGGATGGGAGTTCAAACAGCAATGTTTTCAAGATGAAAGGCTGCTCTTCGATTAAATGTTTAAATAAAGTTTTCTCTTACTAAATCATTTAAACATTTTCACATTCCAGGCGTTTCTAGAAGCGCTTTTTGTTTATTATCATAACCCAGTGCCCTCAGCAAGCGACCACGGCCATCTGAGGCAACCTGTTTGCTAAAGGGAAACTTCTTACAGGACACTAAAACTTCACAACAAGCAGCCTGATTGTTATCTTCCATCTCCAACCTCCTCTCAGCTCTCCACTCACCATCACATTTTCCTCCCTCGCTTACAGATCAAGTCTTCCACGCCACACGTGGGCACGGCCAGGTTCAGCTCCAAATATTGACCAGAAATTCAAAAGTAACTCGACTGACTTCACCAGGGTTGTATTTAGACAGCTGTAGCTCAGAGCAGAAATTGGCCTGGGCGTTCAAATTGTCTTTTTTAGCAACTCTTGGGCCGTTCCAGGCTTCTGTCAGTGATGAGATCAGCCTTACTCAGCCCAAGAGGGATGAAGGCTCTGCCATCAGCACCATCAAAAAAAGCTCAAAATGCGCTCAAAAAAAGCTCAGAATTTGCATTCAGTTCCTTCTTCTAATCATGCAACCAACAGGAGGGTCCAGCCCGAAATATTTTGGCCATCCCCTGCTTCCCAGCATCCCACTAAGGTCATTTTAACACTTGCAGACAACAGTTGTGGCAAATCAAACACTGTCTTGCATGATATGAGAGGCTGGGAAAGCTCTGAAGTGACTGTGGACCACACACCCCTGGGATGTCTCACTGAGGTGTCCATCTCAAGCCTCTGAAGCTGTTGAGGAGCTACAACTCGTGCAACCATGAAGCACAACACTGGTGCCCTACAATGTGACGAAGGTTGAACCTTCCCTCTCCCAGCCTCTGCTGCAAAGAACAAGTAACTACAGTGAGATCCTGAATAAATGGGGTTCAAAACTTGCCATGAGCCAATTCGGGGTAAAAACACTGGAAAAGTTTTGCTGATGGCAAGACAAAGGCAGCAGTAGCAGAGGAATGGAAATCTGAATTTCTTTTAAGATAAAGCTTGAGCAACATAAAGTTGTTTCCAAAGACAGAAGGTAACTGGGCTAAGTCACCCAGTGACTGTTACCAGCCCTCATATCCTTGCTTCCTTGTAAATCCATAATTAAAGAAAAAAAAAAAACACCCCAAACAACATCCCAGACCCAAGGGGACACCAGTTTGCATGAACCCTGAGTCCTACCCAGTGCCCAGGGTACCCTGATGGTTCCCTCCCTGCTGTCCAGTTAACACCTCCCAGTATAAAACTCTTTATTTGGTCACTATTCCTTCAGAAGGCCCTAAAACCCCAAGATAAGTGCATTCCCCTTTCTGTGTATCTCCTGCTCCTGACCAATCTGAAACCAAACAAAACGCTCCTTGTGGGAAGGAGCTGGAAAACCCATCAGGAAGGGGCTGGAGATTTGCTCCCAGGTTCCTGTGGGGAAGGTTGGAAGGGGGGGGCAGCCCAGGCAAAGGTTACAAGAAATTCAACTTTTGCTCTGATAACAACAGGGGCTATTTTCTACCCATGACATCAATGCTCCTGACTCCTGTTAAACAATGGGGACAGTCCAGTGCTGGTTGAAGTCGTGGAGGACTCTGCTGTTCATTTTGGTGGCCAGCACAGTACATTTCCCTCTTCAAAATAGGTTGGAATTTTTTTTTTTTTGGTCTTTCACATGCTTCACCATCACCCAAAGCCTCTTGGCTGACACCAAGATAAATCCCAGCATCCTGGGTCCATGTGAATAAGCTCAGACCTTTGTGGCTACACTCCCCAGCAGCAAATAATGAGAAATAAGGACTTTTGGGGCACAACTCAAATGACTTTTAGATTTCTCATCTGATTTTTAGACTTCTCCTTTATGTAGAAGATGGACTGTGCTCTCTGAGTTGCTCTTTCTCACCCTTGACTTCATTTAAGTACTAGAAGAACCCCTCAGACATGGACATCTGTATTAATCCAAGAGAAATGTGAGGACTGCTACCCAGATAGCACCAAAATGGCCCAAAAAGCCTATCAGCTCTTTAATTACATGCAAAAATTCTCACTAAGAGAATTTAAATTTTATGGGTTATGTATCCTAGATTACTCTGGCTTATAAAATTGAGCTGGAAATGGACTGTGAATATAAATACATAAGTGGATCCTTCTACCTACAGACACAAAATTGATGTGTAATTGGTGGCATTCAGCTACACCTACGAAGCTAAAAAGTATCTTCAGTATTTTTCAGTGTTGCCCAAAACAAAGCACCCTTCTGAGCCTTGGAGAAGGTAAAGGACATCTCTTTTCACAGCTACAGTCTGCATATTCCAGCTTTGCTGGAACCAAAGAGGCTGATACAAAACAAATGAACTATCTGGGGAAACCAGGGGCTGAAAAAACACAATGCTGTGGGGTGCAGGAGGTGGTGAAGTTACAACTTGTATTCATGCAATCCCTTTCTCAGAATTTTTTTTAAAAAACAAGAGCTGCCACTGGTGTCCCTCACAGCTTGAAGGACTCAGTCATGGCCAACCCCCAGCCACTGCTGGGCAGAGATCTATCCCAGCCAAAAAAGGGTCTCTGCACCAGCCAAAAAAGGGTTTCCCCTCATGTGTAATGCAGAGAATCCATTCCTTTTTAGCCCTGCTGCTAAGAAAGACATCAACAAAAATAAGTCCAGCTTGTACCCTCCCTTTCACACATCCTTGCTGCTCTTCACAGCCCAGAGAGGAGCCCGAGGACAGGGCAAGGAGGGCAAACCCCACGTGCCTTCTCTGGCCTTGGCCAAACTCACCTGGTTCAGGTTTCCTTACAAACCCTGAACATAAAACACACCCCTAACACTGCTGGGAAAGCCCAGCCAAGTGTCTGGCAGAGCTGCGTTTGGGATTGAAATGAGGAAAAGAAAAAAAAAAAAACCCCAACAAAACCCACAGTGGTTTTGACCCAAACCCAAGATTTCCCCCCTCAAACTTGGCAGTTCCCACCGGCGTTTATTTTATCTCAAAACCCAGGGCTCCAACACCCTCCCCCTGGGGGAAGAGGTGGGATTTGCAGAGCCCTGGGAGACACCCAGCTCCCTCCCTGACCTTGGGAGGTCAGCATTGCTGGACCTGTCCTTCAACAGCCAGAGCTCCTCCAGTGCAAAGAAATGGCAACCACAGCTTTCAACATCCCAGCAACCCCAAAAGAACACAGAAGTCCCTTCCTAAGCACTGGCTGCAAATCCCATGCCTGGCACATCCCAGGAGTGGCAGTGGGAGGCTGCACACAAATACAGCTGCAGGCATCTTTCCGACTGCTGCACAGTCAAGTTTAAAAGCAGGATGTTTGGCTGAGCTGCTCTTCCCTCAAATAAACACCCACAACCTTACTCAAAACAGAGAGGCACCGCTCTGGGAGTACTCAAGTTGCCTTATTTCTAAACAGCTCTGATTTTTCCTCCCCCCCTGGCTGCAGGACACCATGGGATGGATGGCACCTTGGGAAGGAAGAGGGGCACCCAGAGCCAGAGCACCCCAGGGGGGACATGGGCATCCCAGCACACACAGGCAAGGATTTTTCTCATCTCCTCTGCACTTACCAGGTGGGGGTAGACAGGAAAATCGTGTTTCTGAAGCTCTGAAATGGGGAGAATTAGTCCCTAATCACAGTCTGCTTCACTGCACCAGAGGAAAATCCTACAAGGTAGCAGAGTGACCTGGGAACTTGAAGCCTGGGTCTGGGTCTGCACCTAAGACCCAGTGCTGCCTTTGTAGGACCAATTCAAGGCAGACTGGAGACCCAAAACATTCTCCAGTGACACACAACTCCACAACACTCACTGGAGCATCACACCAAGGAGATGCAACTCCAGCCCTGTACCCCCAGCCATGAGGTGATGCAGACACAGCACTTAAAAACCATTTCTGCTGCCTGCATGTTACACATTTTAGGTTCATTGAATCATTTTGGTTGGAAAAGAGCTTTAAGATGATCAAGTCCAAGCATTAACCCAGCACTACCAAGGCCACCACAATTCATGTTCCACAGAACCAGATTTACACAGCTCTGAAATCCCTCCAAGGATGGTGACCCCCCCACTACCCTGGGCAGCCTGGGCCAGAGCCTAACAACCCTTTTGGGGAAGAAATTTTTCTTTACACAATATTTTAGTTTATTCACATTGACACAAGCATTAACTACTACCTAATGGGAGAAATAAGTAATGAAAGTTCAGCCATTTATTTTCTGACCAACCCCATCTTTCTCCAGTTTGTGCTGCCTGCACTGTTCTGGGTCACTAAAGACAGACATGAGCAGTCAGTTTGGGACTTAATGAAGCAGCTGGGTGTGAGTTGTTAATGCTTTAAACCCATTTTGCTTACAATTAAATCCTCAGCTTGGTTGCCTGCCTTGGAAGCCTCCTCTGAATGCCTCAGCCCCTCCACTGGAAAACATGGCTGGAAATCCCAGCAGAGGCTTCCCAGCTCTGGGCAAACCACAAGCACTCAAATCCAGGGATCTTCACCAAGGAATCCTGATCTACTGAAGACCTTGAGAACCAGAAGAGCCTGATGTCTTTACTCTAACCAAAGCAAAGCTTGTGCTGGGATGGCCAGAGGTGGCCAAGCCACGGCACCACATCCCTGCCTGGGCACCAGGGAGATGCTCTGAGGTGGGACAGCTCAGAAACCAACCCAAAAACCTCAAGTGTGAAAACACCCTGTGTTTCAAAGACAGAACCAGGAGAAAAAAAGCATTTTGGAGGCAGGCAGCAGTGAGGGCTGAGCACACCCCAACCCTAACTGGTGCCAGCTCAGCCCTTGCCAGGCCCCTGCACCCAGCTTGCTCCTGCCTCCGAGGGGAAATGCTCTCTGCGAGGCAGCTGTTTCTCATTGTGGGCCTCTGGCTGCCTGCGTGGGGGGAAGAGAGCCTGGAGGGAAGGGGAGAGGGAAAAGGAGGGGAGAGAGGATAGGGATTAAAATAATATTGTGTACAAATCTCAATGAGAGGGAGAAAAGAGGGGGGGGGGGGAGGGGGGGAGCGGGGAGAGGAACGAGGCAGCGATGGAGCGGTGAGGATTTGAGCCCCGGCTGATCCGGGATTATCTCCTGGCTCTTATCAGGGTTCTGGGGTTGGTTTAAGTTTGTCCTCGTTTAAACCCTGATGGGTTGGATTGCCTGCATCCAGCAAGGGCAGCCCCTTCCAGTCAGTGAGAAAAAGCAGCCCAAAAGCATCCCAGGAACAAAGCCTCGTGGTTCACATGGAGAACGAGCTCCCTGCTCGCAGAAACCTTCCTCAGTTTTTTGCTGGGCTCTGACAGCAACTCCCTTCAGCAGCCCAAGTCCTTGGGAGGTGACAGCCCATCAATTACCCCCCCCCTTTTTTTTTTCTCCTGCTTACGTATTTGAAAAGGAACAATTAAAATCTGGAGCATGCTGGGATGTGCACAGCTACCTCCTGCCCCACCACGACCAAAACCTGTTTGCTGACAGATCTGATCCAAAATGCAAAGCACCACAACGTCAAGAAGGTTCTCACATTTTTGCTCTCAGTATTAAATGATTTTTGGAAAAAAACAGGTTTAAAGCCAACTTTGCAATATTGTTTTTACTGTTTACATTTTAAAAATATTTTTAATCAGCTACGGTCCAGCTTTTATCACCTGAGGCTGGCTTCTGGGTGCAAAGATTTCAGTTGAATTTTCTGCAACCAACCACCCCTAAATCTCCAAACAGGTCACCCTGGGGCTTCTTTCATTGGCAGCCAAAGCAAGCAGGGAACGGGTGAGGAGGGAACTATGTTTAGGATTGTATCCACCACGGAGACTGATCCCAAAGGGGACCACAACCACCCAAAGCCCAGGGATGAGGTGACAGTACCAAGTGACCCCTCCACACCATCCCATCTCCCCATCCCCAATCACCTCGCTGGCCAGGGAGCCAACCTGCCCCAGTTCTGCCTGCAAGTTTGATTTAAGAATAATTAAAAAGAAAGCTGTAGTCCCTGCTACATCAACATGTAAATCAGTTTCTCTGCTTGCCCCCTTGCAGGCAGCACATGGGAATGCTGGAGTGCATCCTCACGGGTGCAGCACAGGATGGGTGCAGGACAGTTTAGGAGCACACGCCTGTTCCTGATGGAGCTCAGGCACTGGTTTCCTCTCAGGAATGAGCCCTGGGCACCCAGGTTCCTTGATGGTTACAAAAATCAATGCTCAACTTTGCCTTCCTGCAGCTTTTAACCAAGTCATGAGCCGAGGCTCCCCCGCCAAGCAGCGGAGCTCCCCAACCAGCAGAACTCAGCAGATAAAATCCCAAGTGCAAGCAGCCTTTGAAGCAAAGCCCTTCAAAGACAGGCACGTACCAAATCCACTGAGGTTTTTTTTTGCTTTGTTACACAAACAAATTCAGCATAGCAAGAGCAAAACTAATTTGCAAAGATCTTTAATGTTAGAAGTCTCAAATGACCGACCCTTTCAAGCCCAGCTGAATTCAATCCGGATTCAACGGGGAAAAGACCACAGATATTTCAAAGTATCTGGCTCTAATTACCTGGAAATAAAAAAAAAAACCCAACTCTAATTTGGTTTCAGCGACAAAGAAGCTGCCCAGAGTCCTCCTTGTCTAAAACCAGTGGCATGCAAGTGACTTTTTTTTTTTTTTAAACAGACTTTTGCTGACATTTCCCTTTCATTAAAATAGCTCAACAATGGGGGGAAAAGCAACTCACCCTGCACATAGGATCTTTACCTTACTTTGTACTCACAAAGGAATTTCCTTGCTCTCCTCTGGGGTGAACGTTTCCACAGTCACACACACAGCAAAGTGTCCCAGAAAAAGGTATGCTCCCTTTTTCCAGGAGATGGCCAGAAATCTTTTGAGGCTGGGGTTTAATTAAATCAGCTGGGTTAAGAGCAGACAGATGGGATGTGATGTGCTGCCAAGGGGGTGCAAACAGCCACCCCAACAGCTGTCCCTGAGACTGGGCACAGCATCACCCTGCCAGAGATGGAGAGAAGCTTTGGGATGGGTGATATGGACACCAGCTTCCAGCACAGCCCATCCCTCTGTCCAAGTGTTGAAATAAAGCCCTGTGCAAAGGGAAAAGTGGGATGGATTCCCATGCTGGGAACCTCCTGTGTTACCTAATGGCAGGCCAAATCAGAAATGGGGCTGTCCTCCAAACAAGCCACCTCTTGGATCACTGGGAAACAACTTTGGGTTTTGGTGCTGCCAAGATGTCCCCACCAGAGATGTTGGGAAGGAGCTGGCACATCACCAGCTCCTCAAAGGACATGAACCAGCCTGAGAGCCTCTTCTTGCCCACCCCTTGTCCCAGGACCACCCCATCCTTTGAGGACAAGAGCTCACACCACAGGAACACTGAGAGCTTTGGTTGAACTAGGAGGACTTGAGCTACTCCATGGCACCTAAGAGGATCCAATGCTGCTGGGCAACCCTGGCATGGCCACCTTGACCCAACTCTTCCCTTTGCACTGGATCCAGTGAGCACATCAGGTGTGCCATGGATCAAACCCTCATCCACTGTCCTCACCTCTGCTGTGAAACCCACCTGAAACAGAGAAGAAATCCCCTGATGAAGTTTTGCAAACTCCAGAGCTAACTAGAGCTATCACCCTTGCCCAACTCAGGCCCCAACCATTAAACAAGCTCCACAATAGTGTTATTTATTTTTTTAAAGTCACAAATTGTTTCCAGCAGCAGGAGGGTGGAAGGATGCAGCGTGCTGGACCCCGCTCGCCGGCAGGCAGCCAGTCTCATAAATGGTTGGCAGCAGGCAGAGCAGCAAAGCCATTTCTATTGAAATGAGCTTGTTACTACTAATTTTTACTGGCTTGCCAGTTGATTCATGAAGTTTTGTTGGGTTTTTTTTGGTGGTGTTGTTCAGTTGGGTTTTTTTTTTTCCCGCAGATCTCGGAACGCAATTCCTGAGACACGAGGGGAAAACCAAGTCCTGGCCTCCCCAGGAACAGGGCTGCTCCTCACTTTGGCATCTGTGTCCCTGTCAAAAGCAGAGCATCTTCTTTTCAAGGCTTTATAAAAACTTAGCAGAAAAGTTCTCAAGTTTTGAATAAGCCAAAATGAAAACTTCATGGATTCAGCTTTACCACCAGCAGCCCCATGGCAGAAAAAGGTTGGGGCTTCAACAACAGCTCCAGACCTACATTTTACAGGGACACCTTGGGGAGGAGATACCAAACTCCCTGTTTTCCTGTCTGCTCCCTCTCTCCCCAGCTGGATACACCAAGTTATTACACTACACAAAACCAACCAGACCTCATCTTTGAGCTTGAGCTTCTCACAGGCACCAGCAACTGAGCAGCTGTGAGACTCAGCCTGGCTTTTGCTCACTGATCTCAAACCTGCAGGGATGGGAGCTCTTCTGGGATGGGCAAGGACAGTGCCTTGTCCTGCCAGCACCAGAGGGGTCACAAGAGTTTCACTCCATCAAAAAACCCAACAGAGAGGCTGAACAATGCACTCAGCACTGGACATGAGCTGAGAGCACCAGCAGCCACCTCACAGCCAGAAGGATGCTACAAGGACAAGCTCAGGCATCATCACCTCCCCCAGCATCACGTCTGTCTCTGTCACACTTCAAAGTGTCTTGAAGATTTTAGGACAGCACTTCTCATATGCTTATTATGCAGGGAAAGGTCTCTACACTAATTATTTATTCCCCTTTTCAAAGTGTTGGAGCATACAGCAGCACTGAGCTCAAAGCAAGGGGACCACTTGATAGAATTCCACACTTCTCTTTCTGAAAAAAGACAAGTTATGGCTTCTTGGGAGCTTAAGATGGAGGAAAAAATCACATACAGCTCATTTTCACATACAGACCACGTCAGGAAGCAAAGCCCATGGCACACCACCAGCTCATCCAGGGACATGAAATAGCCCAAGAGTCTCCTCTTGCCTCCCCCTTGTCCCAGGATCACTTTAGGGCTCAAAGATCAATAAATATGAAAGCTGCAGGAAGAAGTCAGGGCACAAAGACTTTGTGTGCCACGGGACTTGGGGAAAAGATGTGAAGATGCTCCCAAAGGCATCGCTGGGGATAAGGGACAAAACCTCATTGATTGAGAATTGGGGGGAAATCAGAGCCAGGGGAGTGCCCAGCCCCCCCTGAGCTGTGTTTGCCTTCCCTGTCACCAGTGTGGGATGCTCCCAGATCCCACAGCCTTCCCGTGGGGGGGGAAACGAATCAACTGCCTCATTCTTCCAAGTGGACAAACTTGGATTTTGCAGGCACAGGATCTCACAAGTGAGTCCTTGTCTGAGCACAGCACCAGGCACTCACCCTGGCATAGGCCAGGCTTTGTAACAGCCAGAAGGAGGGGAAAAAAAAAAAGGAAATAAACGGAAATAAAGGCAAGAAAAGCAATGTACTCTGCAGAGCACATCCATCCCTCCAGGACCCACCTGTCTCTGGAGGAATAAATCTAAAGATGATACAGGGGGGTCATCACCCAAGTGCTCCACCTCCCTGCAGGTATCTACAGGGCTTTATTTTGCAAGGCCTTCAGTCAGTGCCTTTTTTCCCCCCCTTCATTCAACAGACAACAGCAGTTTGCATCACTATGTGTGAGAGGATAAAGCAGCTGGCACTTTTTTTAAAGAAGTCTTTAACATTCTTTGGCTCCTCGAATGGAAAAATCTGAGCAAATGAGACCTTAATAAATGGAAAGAGCTGAAAAAAGGCCTCTCTGCTGGCATGCTTTGCTCCTGCTAATGGAATATGGAGATAAAAGTGACACAGTTGTGCCTCAAACCCATCTAGAATGCTGCTGTGAGAAATCCTGCCCAGGTATCCCCAGCGTGATCCTCAGTGCATCAAGAGATGCGCCCGCAGCAGGGTGAAGCCTCCAGCTCCTCCTCTGGCCTCTAAAACCCAGCCAGGAAAGGCCTCCTGCTCTCCCAGGAACAGAAAACTGCTGGGAAGAAAAATACCAATTCTCTACTGATCCTTCTCTCATGCACTGTTGGGAATTTGACTTTTTGGCAGGTTTCTTTACATCCGGGGGGGGGGGTTTTATAACCTGAAATGCAAAATGCTGAGTTCACAGAGAAGCATCCCAGCCTGCCTGTTCCCAGCCAAAGTTTGCATCCCTGTGGAGAGGTAGGAACAGGTTGTATTGTATGAGGGAATTCAGGTCTGGTCATCAGAATTAATTATTACACATTAAGAAAACAAAACAGAACAACAACAAAAAAGGGAAGTGGTGCTTTTGCTTACCACCAGCTAAACAAGTCCTGATGGCAGCAGTGGGGCAAGCAAATGGGCAAGCAAATAACTGGCACAGGCTGCTTGCTTTGAATTAGCTGACAAAAAAGGTGATTAAGAAGATGCTCAGGCAGGAACAGGGCTTTGGTTTTAATTGCACTGATTCTCTGGGATGTTGCTGGTGTCTTCCCATCACCAAAGCCTGGGCTGAGCAACCTAAGTCATGTTCAGCTCCTCACCAAAGGAAAAGCTCCTCTGGGAAGGGGACAGCAACACTTGGCAGTGCTGGGTTAATGGTTGGACTTGATGATTTTAAAGGTCTTTTCCAACTAAAATGATTTGATGGTGCTGTGAACATGCTCCAGCACCTCAATGCTGGAGACCATTTAATCCCTGCTCCAGCCCCTGGAGCTGCAAAGGCCATTACAAGTCAGCACTTAGCAATTCTGGAAGAGGTCAGCCAAGACAGGCATTTCCCTGTGAAATGTTTTTGTTCTTAGAGGAAAAAAAAAACCCCAAACCCAACCAACCAAACAGGAATTCAGGACCTGAAGGCAGGACCCCAGTGCTGGCACTGTACAACTTCTCCCTGACCTCCCCTCTCTGAGCACTCAGCCCCCACATTTTTTTTTTCTTAACACCCATTTTGGGGGGAATCACCCAAGGGAAAGGCATAAAACAGGAGTTTAAGAATACTGGGACAAGCACCACTCAACTCTGACATCTCACAAGTAAGGTAAGACCTTGCTAAGCTGTGCCCCTCCTCATCCTCCACCTCTCCAAGGAATTCTAGGAAAGCAAAAGAAGGACTGACAAGGGCCTGGAGGGATGGGACAAGAGGCAGTGGTTTCCAGATACAAGAGGGGAGATTGAGATCTTAGGAAGAAATTCTGTGCTGGGAGGGTGCTGAGCCCCAGGGTGCCCCCAGAAGCTGTGGCTGCCCCAGCCCTGGCAGTGTCCAAGGTTGGATGGGGCTTGGAGCACCCTGGGGGGGGGGTGGGAGGGGTCCCTGAGCATGGCAGGGGGGGCACTGGGGGGGATTTAAGGTCCCTTCCAACCCAGCCCAGTCTGGGGATTCTCTGGCTGTAGGTTGGGTGGCAGATGCCCAAAGGGACCCTGTGGTTGTTCCCTCTTTTTCCCAGAAAAAGAGTTTGGAGGTGCTGCCCCCACCCCAGGGTTGCCCAAGGATGCCCCTTCCTTGTCATCCCCCTGGAGCAGGTGAGGGAGGTGACCCCAAGAGGGGCTCTGGGGGGATGGATGGATGCTCCATCCCTTGATGGGATGTGGGGGGATGGCTTGGAACTGGAAAAGAGGAGATGGGAGGGAGAAATTCAGTGCTGAGCCCCAGGGTGCCCCCAGAAGCTGTGGCTGCCCCAGCCCTGGAAATGTGGGAGGTTGGATGGGGCTTGGAGCACCCTGGGGGGGTGGGAGGGGTCCCTGACCATGGCAGGGGTGGAATGGGGGGGCTTTGAAGTCCCTTCCAACACAAACCAGTCAATGATTCTATGACCCCCACTTTGCCACCACTCAATTCCCCAGGGGACGTGGGGCAGCCCACTCCTCTCCTCTTTCCTGGAGGAGGAGAGGAGCACAAGGCAGGGCCCAGGGCAGAGCCAGGAAGGCAGCAGCCACGTGCATAATCCCCTCTGATCCCAAGCACTTTGGAAGGACAAAGAGCTGAGTCTCCTCTGCCAGTAAACTGAACCTGTGGTTCCAGGGGCCCGAGGCACTTCAAAGCCCTCAGCAGCCCAGCCAGCAGCACTAAAGGGATGTACTTTTCTCCTGTCGAGCAGGAAAGTCAAATCCACACAAATAAGCAGTGTTCCAGCAAACCAGGTTTAACCATCAGCAGCTCCCAACGAGCAGGGATGTTTTTCCTGAAGGTTTGTTGGTTTTTTTTTCCCCTCCTCCTCCTTTCCAGTTTGTCTTAGGGTATTTTTTTTTTTAAATCTCTTACTAAAACACATCTCAAGCTCCCACACCACACAGCCCTTTTGGGTCTGAGCATCCTCCCGAGGTAAAATGCTGAGTTAGGTATTGGAGGGCAGGGAAAAGGAGGTGCCTTTGATGAACAGAAATCTACAGACTTCAAACGTTTCAGTGAGCACCACAGATTTAATAAGTTATTTCCGTGGAAAACCTTAGTAACTCAGTTATGAATCACACCCATAAACACCTCTCACTCATCAAAGTGCCACAAAAAAAAAAAAAATAGTTAAAAAAAAAAAAAATCTATTACTGTAACCCTGAACACAAGCCTCTCTCTACAGGTTCCTCTTAGAAGCCAAAATTCCTCCTTCAGAACACTCACCATTTTCAAAGGTCATAAATAGACCCTGCCCAGTCTTCAGCAAATCCATTTAAAAAGCAAAACAGGAGCAAAGAAAAAGGAAAATTCAAACAAAGACAACCCATCAGATAGGCACTGCTTGAAAGACTCAACCTGAGTTACATCAAAAGAACTTTTACTACCTAGAAAGCCATATCCAGCTCCTAATGGGTGCAAGGATGTCATGTTTTGGCTACCAAGATTTAACTAATTTACTTTTAAGTAACTTGCTTACTTCCTGATGTTTCTTTATTTAAGCATGATGCTTAGGTGCTTGGAGAAGTGAGGGATCCTGTGATTCAAGGCCAAGCATCATAACCACTCAATGAACCACAGACAAAAACATTTTATCTGGGTGTTGTACTTACTCCAAGAACTTCTAGGTTGAAAACATCCTGGCTAGCTGCAAAAAGCCATCCCTGTTCCAGGGAAGGAGCAACTTTTCCTCCTTCTGTGCAGAAATGGAGCAAGAAATTCAACTTATTGCTTAGATAAAATAGTGCTCCCAAATTTCAGCCCACTGGTACCTTCATTCCAGGGCAAAGTTTGAACTGGCTCCATCGTGGCAAATTCTCCTCCTGAGCCAGGAGCTGGGTGTACACAAAAATGCAGAGGTATCTCTGCAAAACAGCTTTAATCCTTCCTTAGGATGGGGCCAAATATTGCCAAGACCAACCTTCTTCCACCCCCTGTGCACCAGGCAGTTGGTGTTACTCCAGACAGATGAACCTACAGCTCCAGCAGCTCTTTTTTGTTTGGGTTTTGGTTTGGGTTTTTTTCTCCTTATTCTGGACTAAGGACAGCTCTGATTGTCCACATTTTTTTAGGTGCTGTTTTGGAGGGCTGAAGCAGTAGTATCAGCCACCATAATAACTGAAGAGACAATGTCCCTGCCCATGAAGCAATGGATGGTGATGGGGAAGATCCATCAGTTTCACTGGTTCAGCTGAAAAACATCACTGGGAAGATGGTTCTTAGGGCAGGTTGGGTGAATGCAGGGTGCTGGGGGAGCTCCCACTTCACCTCCCTGCTCAGCACCATCAACATGCTGGAGACCAGCACTGCTCTCCCAAAGTACAGGTACTAAAAAGAAGACATTTCTCCACCTCCCAGTCCCAAAGATCTTTCTCCTCCTGGCAGGCAGTATTTGTACAGGCTGGTGATGATGCTCTCTTGCTGTGTGGGATGCAAACCTCAGGACAAGCTTCATTTCCCTCCTCAGGAGACTTTCAGCACAAACCATCCCTTTTCCCATCTCCAGCAAATTCCCCAGTGGCTCCTCACCCTTCACAAAACTGATTTCCCCTCTCTCTGTTACCTCCCTGGCCCAGCTCTGAATTAATTTTGAGACCAAACCCCAAAAGATCCTTTTTTATGAACAGGTGTCACATGCTTTAGAAAACCCCTTCCAGCTGCATGCCCACTGATGAAGAAATTTCACCCTCCTTCTAGAGACCAGACCTCTTTATGAATGGCATCACCAGCTTCTCCAAATAGGACACTGGGGACAGGTGACAAGATGAGAGTTGGTCACCAAAGCATCTGGAAGCTCTGGAAAACCTCAACACTACAGCTATTGGGTTTCATCAGCTTGAGTTGTCCTACAGGGTTTCAATGGAAAAACAACACCATGCAGGAAACACCTTCACAGGTCTTGATCCAAGGTGCTTTCTTCAGCTCTGAGTAAGGGTGTATTGGCTCAATGCTCTGGGCAACACCTTCAGCTGCCTAACAACCCAACTGGAGCATTCTGCTGGGTTGTGCTGCTCATGGATCAAGCACTACAATCAACAGGCTTTGGACACAACAAGGAGCCCACCAGACTCAGTGGATTGATGACCACTTCCCTTCTCCTTCTGCTCCAAAGGGTTTGAACCCCAGGAGCTGCCACCCAATGTGGCAAACACCAACATAATGCCAAAACCAAGCCAGGGAGACATTTGTTGCAGAACAAACCAGCAGGCTGGCACCTCTCCAAAAGGGATGGGAGCTGAAAGCCTGGGATGCTGGTTCCAGGAGCTTCCCTACCTTCCCTTTCAGGCTTTCATTCCATGATTCACCCTGGACTTTGCAACGTCACCTTGGATGGCAACCTCAGGCAGGGCCAGAAGCTGCAGGAGAACAAGCTCAAAGCAAGGCAGGTGATTTTTTAGAAGTTCTCCCACCCATGGGGCCAGAGGCTGCTGTGTGGTCCAATGGGGATTCCAACGTTCAGGGTTGTCCATGGTCACGTGGGGAAAACCTTCCCACCAAGCAAAGAATTCCTCTCTAAACTACACTGGAAAATAGATGCACTTTATTTCCCGTTGGCAAACTCAAAAACTATGGAGGGAAAATGTTTAATGTAAAAACATCTGACAAAGCACCTCCAGGATGTATTTTTTTGCATCAAAGAAGTAGCTTTTGGCAACAGGGAGTGCTCCTCCAACAAGAAAAGTTTTTAGCCAAGCCCTGATTGTTACAGACTGAGCAGGGCAAGACACGCCAGCAAACTTAAAGTTAAATATGAAAGAAAAAAGGAAACCAAAACCATTACTGGCCCAAATAAACATCTGTCTGTGATTAAACTGGATGCACGGATATGCTGTGCTTTTTTTTTTTTTTTAATGGATTTGTTTTTCTGCAATGGGATGGGGGGGGGGGGAAAAAAGGACTAAAAGGCTCCATGGTGCTGCTGGGTCAGACCCACCCTACAGCCCCCAGTCCCCACCAAAGCCAGAAGCACCATCAGAAAGTTGCAAACTCAACATTTCCCCCCCAGAAGAAATTGCTGCGTTATTAATGAGAAAAATATCTTTTTCTATTTTTTTTTTTTTTCCTCTTAGCAGGTAATTTCACAACCTCTCTCCCCCTGTGGAAAGGGCAATGTTTGCCCAGTTTCCACACATATCCGCCTTACATATTTATAGTTTGTTCTTTGTTTTTTTTTCTTCCCCTGCTCCTAACACACAGGGATCTTCATAAATTTCCTTGTTAGCATAAATCCTTGCAGTCTGTTATTTCTGGGGGGAGAGGAAGAGAGACATTCACTTTCTCCATTCAGTGGATTTGCTTCCTTAAGTTCATCCTAAACACTGCTGGGAGCAGAAAAAGCAGCTTCAGAGCCACCACAGTGGCTGAGTCACCACCTGGGATGCCTCCTGCCTTCCTCCCTGCTTTAGAGGACCCCACTCCCCAAATTCCACATCCCCAGTCCCACCACCACCATCCCATAAGCAACTTCTCCACCTTCCTAAGTCTTGAAAAAAATCCAAAATAATCTAAATAAGCTCCAGCCCGTTCAGTCTGTTTCTCCTCTCTTTGTTAATTCACAACTATCCTCCACCAACTCTGGAGGGAATAACACTGAGTAAGTCACCCAGATGAGCAAGATCCCATCTCTACACACAGCCCACCATCTTCTAGGCTTCAGAAAAGCTGCTCAGAGCAGCCTCACCCATGTGCTTCCACTTTTGGGGACAGCTTATCATCACTCCAGAGTGTGGAGAGGAATTAACCACTCCTCCAGTAAACCACCAACTCACAACTTCTTCTTGCAGACCACCAACTCACAACTTCTTCTTGCAGCTGCATGTTCCCAACTACAAATGGGGTCCTCAGAGCAGCATTCCTTCCTTAAGGAGCTTCCATGCAGACACCCAGCTGGTGCAGGACCTCTGCAGGGTGGCTGGGGACTTAGCTGGGAGGCAGTGGTGAGCTGCACCCATCACTACCTGTCTGCTCCTACAGCTAATTACTCATCCTCAGTTATTACTGCTCCAAAGAAAACTGACACACCAACATCTCTGCACTCTCTAGGGGATGAACAAGCTGCTCCAGACCTGCAGCAGCCCCAAGCGATGGTCAATCCAGCATGGAGACCTACAAGAGGCTCTCAAGAAGCAACACCTTTTGCACTCCTACCTCTGCTCATGCCTTCCCCTCCTCCTTGGTCCTTAGAACCTCCAGAACCTAATGCCACCAGTAACAAGAACTCTGGCTGCTACTTGCAGGAATCTGAGGCTTTTTTTTAGCCAGAAGCACAGACGGACGCAGCACACAGTGTGAGGCCAACACCAAGGGGCAGGGATGGGGTCTTTAAGAGAGGGTCCTTCCTAAAGAAGGTCAGGGATAGCCCTGTGTGCTTTAGGGGAAGGCAGGGAATCCCATGGCCCACAACTTCTGCTCCAGCACGTCCCCACTGTACTGAACCAGTTCCCGCAGCAGCCCTCTACAAGCCTGGCAAGTCTAACGGGTACAGCAGCTTCTTGGCATGTGGTGGAGGAGCCAAGTCTGAGGGGAAAAAAAAAAAAAAAAATTACTACAAATGTTCCACCAATTATGAGTCACGGGGCTGAGCTTTTGTTCTGCCTTGCTGGGTTTTGCCCTTTCCCTGGTATTTTGCTGGCTCCAGCCTGGGGAGCCGTGGGGACGCCGACACCGGCCAAGGCTCTGCTGGTACCCGGGGGGACGGACACAAACCCAGCCAGAGGAACCACCTGGGCTTGGAACATGACTCCCAGAGCAGCTGCTTTTCTTCACCTCTGCTCCCCAGGCATCCCTGGCTGCAGACATAAATCTAATGAGGAGAAGAAGGAGCTCTCTTTGTACTCCCACAAGCCTGTGTGTGACACTGCTTGAGCCTGGAAACTTCAGGACTGAGCATCCCCAACGCTGCTGCATGTGCTCCTCAAACCTCCAGGTTCTCCAAGGAACTGCTGTGGCTGGACACTGATCCTTGGAAAAAAGAGTTTCATGACCCAATTGCTTTGATCTTCAGGACTTATCATCCATCAATCCAGCTCAGGACACACAAGGCAGCCTCCTCACAGCTACTCATAACTTGTGCTTCCAGTTCACACTGACTGTTACTCCAAGTTTCAGAGAGCTTCCTAGCTCATTGAAGATTTTTTCCTAGTTTTAAGAGCAACATCAGAGCCATGAAAAGATCAACTTCAAAGAAAGGGTTTGTTTTTTAAAAAAAATCATACATCCAGAGATGGTATTTTGACTCTATGCTAAAACTTTCAGCCTAGAAGTTCATCAAGTAAACGACCAGCAGAGGAAGAATGGTTCTCTTTGTTATCCCAAATTGAGTTTTGTGGTTTTAGTAGGAAAAGCCTTTTTGATGATCAAAGCTGAAGCAATAAATACTAGTGGCTTGATGCTAGATCCAAAATGTACTTATTTTTGGAACAGGAGTTAAATGCACATTGAGCTCCTCTGGTACACACCAGGAAAGGCAGAGGAGAAGCCCATGTGTATCATTTCCACAGACCTCCATTTCAAGCAGACCTCTTAAATAAGCTGTGATGGACAGCAAACAAAATACTGCAGATCGACTGGAGTCTAAGTGGCTTTTCTCTTTTCCTTTTCCTTCCCCGTGATGACAAGTAGGGGTTAACTTCAGCAAAGCTCTTATCCTCTTTCAGCAATTGTGAGCACTGGGGAAAAATAAATCACACAGCCCCAGACTCTTATTAAAAGTTACACCATTGGAAACTACACCGGGGGAGAGGAGGGATCCGATTTCAGTACAATCTCAGTCACATGTTATTGTTATATTCTTAAGTAAAAGTTAAAAATCTCTCTTCTATACCAGCAAATCCACCAGATGTCCCATAAAGGACTCAGCTGTGAGCAAAGCTGAACTATTACATCCTCAGGAACCCCAGTTTTCAAACTCAGCTGCTACAATTAATGGCAATTATCGAGTTACAATAAAAGCCATGGGCATGGGGAGCTTTAGGGATGTGAATCCAGCCCCAGGAAGGTTTGGGAGAAACTGCAAGCACATATTTCTGATAGCATAACCCCCAACAACCCAACTCCTGGCTAGCAATTGTTCCCCTGCTATGGACACTTGGCAGCACAACAAAAGCCAGGAGGGCCGGCACACGGGATCCGGCACGCGGCAACACAGACCCGAGCAGGAGAACCTCAAAGGAGACAGAGAAGGAAAAATCCCTGGAGTGGAATGTGCCACCACACCATGACAAGGTGGTGCCAGGCTGTCTAAATGCTCTTCAAAGTGCTGTGGAATCTGCATGGGCTTCAACAGCCCATGGAAGCCACAGGTCCCACCAAACCTGCCATAAGCACTTGCAGGCAAGAGAATGGGAAAGAGAATGGGAGAAATGGAAAGAAAAATCTGTAACTAATGGACCCAAGGGTTCCCTCCACCACCATCAACTTAGAGCAGCTCCCAGAGAGAGCAGCAAATCAAGAGCTCAGGAATCCAGCAACTTGGCACCAAGGTGCCCAAGTCCTACCCCACTGCAAAGCCCACCCCAACTGCTGAAGGAGGCAGACAGAACCTCACCAGGATGAACACTGGTCTGTGTTCATCAAGCTCTCACACCATAAACCAGGTTATTTTTTACAGAGAAATTAAATCTGATCCTATACATAAGTCCCTCCTGCTCCCTCTCTGTGCAGCCAGCCCCAACCTGGAACAGGACAGCCAAGGAGGAAGACATGGAACTATCAGAGCAGTCAGAGCTCAATGCCATCACATGAAAGCCCCAACTCTCTGCCTGCTTGCAAGTAAAGCCATCCCAGGTTTTCCAAAGCACCATTAAATGAATGAAAGGGGTGGGGCAGAGCAAAAAAACCAGGACCTAATTAAAAGCAAAAGCTTTGCTCAGGAGCTTCAGTGGCATGGGAGATGGAGTCCTGCTCAGGACCCAACAAGCTGGGCCAACTTGGCAAGAACCACCACAAAGCAGTGGTGATTTGGAATGGCCTCATTGCTCCCACCATGAGAGTGGTGATGTTGTCCAGCCCAGCCCCACACCAGCCCATGACCCCAGTGCTCAAGAAAGATCTTGGTGGCTTCTAGAGGGGACACAAGTGGCCCTGTGGCCACCCTACTTGTCCCAGCACTCTCATCCTACACACAGCATCACAGCACAACCTGCTGAGTGCAGATGTCTCAAAACAATCAACTCCAACAGTTGCCTTTTTTTTTTTTTTTCCTCATTTTCACACCAAGACTAGAAATGAACAGCAGCACCACAGCCCCCCCCCTGTCTCCTTCTGCATCCCAGCCACCAGCTCCCCAGCACAGACCAGAGGTGTGGGGAGGTGCAAACATTGCCAACCTGAGAAGTCTCCGGGCGTGACGTTGGGTGAGTTTGTAGCCTCTGTTTCAGTGTAAGACAACGTGGAATCTGATAGATCTGGGGGGGAAAAAAAAAAAAATAAAAATAAGCATTTTTTTGTCCTCTTGTGTTTCCAAATGCTACGTGAGCACCCGTGGCTCTTCAGCTTCCCATCATCAGCCCAGCTCTCCCCAGGAGAGGAATTCTCCACCAGGTCAGAAAGCAGTGACTGACTTTGTACCTCCAGTGTGCAACTGCTAAGTTTGAATTGCTTCGACCACAAAAATAACTGCAGCAAAGCTGATCAAACAAGTAGGAACTTGGTGCTTACTGGATAAAGTTACATTAAGCCTCTAAACAATTCATAGTTACTATACTTAATTATCACCATTAAAATTCTTGAAGCTGTTTATTCTTGCTTCCTTCCTTCCTTCCTCTTTGCTGAAGCGAAGGAAACTTTGTTTTAACAAGTTAAGAGTCTTTGTTATTCTCTCTTGCTTACACCCCTCTAATTAAGTGCTCAACTGTTTGCTCACAGATTAACTATTATTTTTCCAATCAAACAAGCCAGGGAAGCAAAATTCAATCCCTGGCTGTTGTTTTAAGAAAGTCACGTGGCACTCACTACCATCTCCCCCTGCAGCACCAGCAGTTTCTGAAGGGAATTAAATTGGAAGTGGGAGCGTGGGGAGGAACAACTCCTTTTTTTAGATCCACAGCTAACAAAAAAAAAAAAAAAGTTAAAAATGGGGGGGGGGAAAAAAAAAAACCCATGACCAGCAAATTTTGCTTTGCAAGATGATCTGGTCACTGCCCCATGTCACAGAGCAGCTGCAGGGATGAAGGAGATGAGGAGATGGTCCCTCTGACCTCCCTTTCCTCCTGCATCTTTGCTTGAGAAAGGATGGTCACGATGGGGTGATGTCAATTCAAAACATCTCCAGCCAACCCACCCAAGATGCTTTCGATGGCTTTAAAGAAAAAAATAATTTCCTAATTCATCAGGAAAAGTGAGAACCCCTTCAGACATGACCCAGAGCTGAGCTTCAAAGACACAAGGTCTCATTTTAATAAGGAGAGGAAAG
The DNA here is from genome assembly GCF_036169615.1 of Heliangelus exortis. Taxonomy (NCBI): domain Eukaryota; kingdom Metazoa; phylum Chordata; class Aves; order Apodiformes; family Trochilidae; genus Heliangelus; species Heliangelus exortis. The sequence continues at coordinate 1,859,259 of NC_092432.1, forward strand.
GTAATAGCAGGTTCCTTGGCGGTGCTGAGCAACCAGGGCTTTATGGAAATGGCACCCAGGTGCTCCCCCTCCCCCTCTGCTCTGTCACCCCACAGATTACACACGCAGACAAAACATGGCGTGGGGTAACCTTTCATTATGCCTTCATTAAAAATAGAGCTTCATATTATTTTGGAAAATATGCATGTGTCTACACCGTAATTTGGTATGATAAACCAACATCCATTTACTCCTTCAAATCTGTCAGCTGATGCTTGCTCAGAAATAATGAGCAGCCAGAAAATCCCAGTGTGTTGGCTTTCTCCTGATGTGCCATGTAGGGATGTCAGAAGCAGGACTGCAGCACGAAAGAACTGCCAGGAGATCAAAAGAAGAAGGAAAAAAAAAAAAAAACCAAAACACTTACCCAGTGGCTTTTGCTCATCATTAGGAGACAGCCGAGAGTAGGGAGGTGGTGGAGACTCTGGAAAACAAAACTTGATGTTAGCACTGTGTTGGGTTGATCAAGGAAACCCTCATGTTTTCTCTTCCAGGGTAGGACCTGTTCCAAGGTTATAAACACTCAATGGAAGCAAACCCACTTGGAAGCCACTCAAGAGCAAGAGATTTCCAAACCTTTGAAGAACGGGTGCTCCACCTTGACCTTCCAGAGGTGGCTTTACTACCAAGAATGCTGCAGTTCTTTACTATACCCAAATCAACAGCCCTGCCTGGACCCTTGTATCCCAAAGTACCCAAAATGGGAAGTTTCTCCCCAAGATGCTTTCATCAGAGACACTGGAAGACAACCCTCCCACCACAGCTAAAACACACTCACAGAGCTCCTTCAGCACATTACAAGGGCTGAAAAAGGGTGCTGGGTGATAAGACTCCTCTTTTAGCACAGGAAGCCTGGCACCAGTGGCCAGGTTGGCTTCAGCCACCCAATTAATTCTGGTCCATCCAACAAAGCCCTCAGCACACGAGTGGCTCCTCAGCAGAGGCCTCTGGTGATCCCACTCACCCTGACCTTGGTTCAGCAAAGCTCCCAAGCACAGGTTGGGCTTGAAGCACCAGCACATCATGGGCTTGAAGTTAAGCACTTCAAAGTGCTTTGCTCAACCAGGGCACTTAACTGGCTCATGCTGCCCTTCTAAGAGTCAAGCCCACGCAAAAGGTTGACAAAGGTCCTCCATCAACTAAGTGAAGGGTTTTTTTCCTTCTGAATTATGGCAACGATGTGCATCTTGGATTATAACTTCCTAACACTGAGGAGCATGCAGCTGGTTGGGCTCTTACCGTGGCAGCAAAATTAAGCAGACCCTGACTTCAGAGAGACCCTGTCCTGAGAAGCCAACAGCACCATGCTGAGCCCTGACTACTGACACAAGATGTGTTCCTCAGTTCCCCCACAGCCACTGAGCCCAACAACTGCAGCTCAGCTCGGGTTAGTTCATCAAGAACAACCTCAGAATCCCCAGTGGGACAGCTCAGGGGTGGCCTGTGGTGACTTATTGTTTGTAAGAAAAGGTTCCTCACCTCTTCTCACCACACCACCTGCCCAGCATCAAGCTGCTCTTCTCACGGGGCAACTAATAACCTCTAAATAAAAAAATAAAGGTGGTGATGTCTCAGTCTGGACATAAGGATGCAATTTGTGCCGTGGACAGTGGGTTAGGTCCCACGTTGGAGCCAGACTTGCTGCCACAGGGGACTTCTTGGAAGCACCAAGGCATTTTCACACCACACAGCAACTTCACCCCACTGTGAAGTGGGCACAGGGATGGTCTCTGCAGGCAGCCCCGCAGACACTCCTGGCAAAGGACATTCAGGCCTTTCCCTGGCTCCCACCGGAGCGGGTGGGGCCCTGGCACAGACACCCACTATCAAAATGATAAGGAGCCACTCGATAAATCAAGTTCTACTCTCTACTACTCCCTGCCCATGGCTTGCAGCCACAAACGGCTGGGAAAACAACTAAGGCTGCAGGGAACTGACCGGGAAGCTTTGCCCGGTTCTGAACTAAAAGCAGAGTCCCACAAGAGCCCGTCTAACTCCCCCCCCCAAAAGAAAAAAAAAAAAGCTGCTCCCAGCCTCTAGCGATCTTCGAGGGAAGCACGCCCAGCATACAAGTTTCTTTCAAAGAAGTGATGCAAAGCCGAGCAGGATCCCGGATTGCAAAATAAACTATTAAAAAAAAAAAAAAAATTAAAAAAAAATATCAAAGCTCTTGCCAACGAAAGGGACCGCCAGCAGGAGGTCGGTGTCCTCCAGGATCCCTCTGCCCACGGGGAGAAAAATAAATAGAAAAGGCTGAGAAACGCCTGAGCTCCAGCCGCCGCCGGTTCCACCCGAGTCCGGGGCATCCCCCACCGCCCCCTCCTCCGGACCCCCCCTCCCTGGCCCGCCGGGGCCCTGCGGCTTTAAGCCGGCGGCGGTAATTGCCCGGCTCCGCGGCCGCTCCGATAACCAGCGAGCCAGGCTGGCGCCAGCAGGATGCAAACTGCATATTATCGCCCCTTCTGCACCTAAATAGCAGGGAGACCTCGGCGGGAAGTGAGGGGGGGAATAATAAAGAGCTTTTTAAGCTCGCCTAGGGATGGAGAGGGGGGGGGGACACGGGGGATGCCGGTTCGAAGAGGGAGACCCCGGACCAGGCGCATCCCAACGGGGCATCCCCGCTACTGCGCGGGTTCAAACAAGAAACCAGGAGATCCAAACCCTCGACCTAGGGGGAGGAAGGATCCCCCCCATCCTGATCTATCCCCCCCAATATCCTTCCCGTCCCGGCTCCTCACCTGGCCCACAGAGGCGGCTGAAGTGGTAGGGGTTGCAGCAGACGGTGGGTCCGTCGGCGACGCCGAAGCTCTGGCACTCGCAGAGAGGTTTCAGCTCGGCGGGGTGCTGCAGGTCGGGCCAGCGGAAAAGTTTGCCCAAGAGCAGGTGGGGGGGAGCAGCCTGGCCCCCCAAACGCACCTCGGTGCGGGCCACCAGCACGCAGCCGCTGGGCATCCCCCCTCGGGACTCCACCGCCTCCAGCAGGCTGTCCAGCGAGCGCTCCTTCAGCCGCTTCAGCAGCGAGTAGGTGACGGCCTTCAGCTCCTGCTCCAGCAGCAGCAGCCGCGACCGCCCCTCCCGGCCCCGCCGCTCCGGGGAGCCGCCGTCGGTCGCGCCGTCGGGGCTGGGGGGTCCAACGGCGGCGGCGGATTCGTGGGGGTGCTGCGGACCGCCGGGTTCCCGCTCCATGAAGAGGCAGCAGGTCACCGTCCGACCGTCGCTCTCCTGCGCCCGCCGCGGGCTGACCCCTTCGATGTCCTCCCGTCGGGGCGAGTTGCGGAGCCGTCCCCCGCGTCGCTCCGCCATGGGGTCCCCGCGGCGCGGAGCCGCCGCTTCCTCTCCCGCCGCCCCGCCGCGCCGCTCCTCCGCCTCCCGTAGCAAGCTGCGCGCTACCGCGCGGATCTCCGCCGACGAAGGGTTTTTCTCCGGGATTTTAAAACTACCGGTGGTGGTTCCGAAATCGTGGCCGCTCCTGACGCTCCCATCTCCGCAGTCCCTGTCCGGAATGACGCGGCTCCTCCAAAGTCGCCGCACCAGCCCTGAGCGTTTGGACCTGAACATACGACACGGTGGCGGCCGGGGGTCGCGTCGCTCTCCGCCGCCACCCCCCCGCTCCGCCACCCCCCTCCCCCCCCCCCCCGCCCCCTCCTCCGCGGGGCTCCTCGCTCCGCCGCCGCCGGCTTTATCTCATCTCACACCCGCCGCCCTGGCAGGGCTGCCCGCAGCTCCCGGCGCGGCGGTTCGGATCCCCGCGGCCCTGCCCAGCGACTCGCCGACGGCCCGCGGCGGGGCCGCACCATGGGGGAGGCGGCGGCGGGGAGGGAGCGCGGAGCGGGCATAGACGGCGCCGCGGGGGTTGCGCCGACGCCGGCGGCGGAGCGGGGCCGCTCCCGTGGCGGCGCTGGGGCTCGGGCGCGTCGCGCCGTGCCCTACATCGGCTGCCAACGCGGGGCCAGGCGGGGAGCGGCGGGGGCGGCCGGCGGGGGCGCGGGATGGGGAGAGCCCCGGGCAGCGCTCGGTTCCGCCGTACAACGGGGAGAGGAGGAGGAAGGAGGCGGAGGAGTGGAAGGAGGGTGGGGGGAGTGCCCCGGCGCGGAACGGGGCGCTCGGAGGTATCGATTCCCTTCCGCCAAAAATAGTAAAAAAAAAATTAAAAAAATCAGGAAAAAATAAAAGGATTAAAAATAGTAAGAGTTCAAAATAATTAAAAACGGAAAAATATATTAAAAAGAAAAAAAAAACAACACAAAACCCACAATCCAAAAAAAAATCACAAAAACCCAAAGCCCCAGCAGCAGAGCCCAGAGCGAAGGCCGGTGTCAGCACGTGTTGTTGTAGGTATCCCGGAGGCGCAGTTCGCCGCCGCTGGTCCCGGCGTTTGGGCCCCGCGGTGCCGGTTCCGCTCCCCCGCGCGGCTCCCGGGGCCGCCGCCGCCTCCTCCGCGCTCGCGCTCCCTCACTCCTCTCTCTCCCTCTCTCTCTCTCTCTCGCGCTCGCTCCCTCTCGCGCTCTCTCTGTCTCCGGCTCGCGCCCGCCCTCCCGCCCTCGCGGGGCTTTTGTGTGTCTGGGGCGCGCACGCAGGGCCCCCCCCCGCCCCCCCCTCACCCTCTCCCCTCATCCCGGCGAGCGGCGCTGCCATTGGCTGCCGCCGGTCACGTGCCAGTCTAGACACTTTGGCGGCTCCGAGCGGCACCGGGGGTTGCGCAAACACCGGCTCGGGTTTCTCAACCCCCCCCCTTAAAGGCGCACGCACCGGCACCGAGCGCCGCCTCCTCCCTCCCCCTTTTTTTTTTTTTTGTTTTCCGCTTTATATCCATATTCCACGCTTTTAAAAAAAAATTTTTGTCCCCTTTTTCTCCCCCGCAGCGACGCGGTCACCAAAGGGTTAACCCGCCCCCCCCCGCTCTCCCCTCAGCGGAGCCGCCGCGGCGGGACACACCCCCGCGCTGTAGCAACTTGTCCGCCGTGGCAAAAGTTCAGGCACGGCGCGTTCCCATTGGTCGGCGGCCGCGTGACGCGCGCAGCGGAGGGCGCCGATTGGTCGGTCGCTCCCCCCTCCCTCCCGCCCTCCGTGCCCATGAATGAAAGACATTCCGCGGGCGCCGCCGGACGCGGCCTGCTGGGTCCTAGTGCTCGGCCGGCAAAGGGGGTGCGGAGTGAGGGGAGAACGGAGCCTCCTCAGGCTGTTTGTTAATGAGGAAAAATCAATTTATCCTCCCCCATATAATAATCTCGACTAATAATAAATGTCTTTCAACTGACCTCGGTGCTCGGAGGTTTTTTTTGGAGGTTTCGGGGTGCAACTGGAGGATGATGGCCACGTTTTTCTGAGCTGCGCTGCTGCACCTAAAAATGTGATTTAAAAACGCTCAGTTAATGCGATTTTTTTTTTTTTTTTTTTTTTTTTTACAGCGTCGGCTTCACGCAAGGGATCCCAAAATGTGGCCCTTGAGGTTTGCACCAACGTAATTCCAAGTGTGTGAATTATCTTTGGGGTTGCTCCTGTCCTTACTGACCTGTAGCACCCAGGGTAAAACCCCCTTTTTTTTTCCCTTCTCAGTTTTTGGGGGGTTTTGAGGAAAATGTGCAGTGTGCTTTGTTAAAAATGCAGCATCAAGACAAAAAAATCATAGAAATATTGTACTGGACCTGCTGCCTCTGCCTTTGGGCTTGCTGGGGAGTGCTGGTCCCATGCAAGACAAGGCTGCAAAAAACCCCAAAAACTAAAAAGCAACTCAGCTTGAGATACAGAAGCAGGAATTGGGATTTTCAATCCCTGCTCCTGAGAGGTTCCAAGGCTTGTCTAAAATCCAGAGGGCTCTCAGCTTGCCCTGCATGACCCCATGGTTCACCTCCCTAAATGCAGCTGATGCTTTTCTTACCAGTATCTTATTTACCAACTGGCATCCAGATTATAATACGTCCCAAATGTGCAATTACCAACATTTAAATATATATAAATCTTAAATATAGCACTCTTTCAGCTAAGGGTAGGTTATTATTTCAGCCAGCAACCCATTCCTGCTTCTCCAACACTATATAATCATGGGCCAGGCAATATGGCACCAAGAACAATGGAGCCTTGATGGGACCTGGAGCTGGTGACCATCTCTGTGGGGACAGGTAAGCACTGGAGAAGTCCCAGTGTCACCCAAAGTGTCACCTCTTCCAACAAGAGGACATTGTTCAGGGAAAACAGGGTGCTCAGTTGGATTTATTAAAATGCCCAGATAATTTATAGTAATGCTGGGAATTAAAGGATTTCGAGTTTCTGGTCATGTCCCAGAAATGTGCTCTCCCTTTTTCCTTTTTTTTCCCCCTTTTTCCTTTTTTTTTTTTTTTTTTTTGGCCTGTCTTAATAACAATTCCTGGGAGATGCTCTGGAACACATCCTTATAGGTCTTGGCACAAAAGCTGCAAGAGAAGCTTTTGAAACCCTGCCAGTCTGATCTGGATCTGACACACATCAGCTCCCAGGTGCTAGAAAAAGCCCAGGAGGGCACCAGCACCAAGCTCATCCCAAAGCCCAAATCCAGCCAGGGACAGTTCTGTCACCACATCCATGCCAGCACCTTGAAGGAAGGTGACAACAGAGCCCAAACCTGGGTTTTCAGTGAAATAATCTCATAATTTTCTGCTTTTTTTGTCTTTTTAATCTTTAATATTTTATATATTCCTGGGCAAAGGATGCAGAGGTTAAGCCATTAAAAGAGCCATTTAAACAGCCTTTTGACATGCAGATTGTCAGCATTAATTAGATTATCTAACAATTAGGTTGTTATTAATTAGATTACTTTAATTTTTTGCAAATGGGGTGCCCACTGAGGGGCAGCAAAAGGTGGGGGACACTTTGACCTGGGACTGGGGGCACAGAGTGCACGAGCCCAGCAGAGAAATCCCAACCAAACTGCTGTGCCAGAGGCAGGGACTCTGCCAAAAACCTAAAATGCCTCATAAAATCAGGCTGGTTTTGCTGGAAGCTGATTTTGAAAGGAACCAGAGGAAAAAAAGAAAAAAACCCCCAAAAGTTTTGACAGCATCAGAATGTCCCGTTTCATTTGTTTTAATGACATTGCCACGATTTTCCAGTTCAAACTGACTTTTTTTTTTTTTTCATTTTACCCTTGTAAATGTTATATTCTGTGTGGTAACACACTGTGATAGGACCTTGGACTGCCTTCAAAATGGGAAAAAAAAATAAAAAAATAAGTGAAAATCAGAGAAGGCATTTTGATAAATCTGAAGCTTACCAAAAATAATAAAAAACTTTGAAGAATTTTCCTTTATGGAGAATTTCCCAGCTGCTGGATCCATACACCCAGACCTCAGCATCTGGAAACCCTTGGTAGGGAGGATGTAGGGTAGGGAACCACCTTGCTGCACGTCCCACAAAGCCCATCCTGGCTCTTCCAGGCTGGAATTTAGGGATCTTTTGCCACCTCTTTTGTAGCTAAATCCTTGACAGAGTCCCAGCCTGGTTTGGGTTGGAAGGGACCTCAAATCCCATCCAGTGCCACCTCCATCTCCCTCCAGGGACACCTCCCACCAAGCTCCATCCAACCTCCAACACTTCCAGCCAGGAAAAGGCTCCCATGGGTACTTTTCCTCCAAGTGGGATGAAGGTTTCACCATCCCAAGGCTCCACCAATTTCTGAGGCAGGAAATCCCATAACCACCTGTCAGAATCAGGCCAGGAGGCCAAAAGGGACAAAATCCAAGCGAAATTCACCAAATCCTGCATTTCACCCAACCTGAAATTAATGTTAATGGGTTAATGGAAACTCCAGGAGGCAAGAGCTGCTGAGTTTCCAGGCTCTTCAAGGCCCTTCCCACGAGTATCTGCTGTGGGTGGGGAGAAGCTGACTCACACTTTCCAGGGCTGGAGTAACATTTCAACACCCCAGTGCTCCAGCCTTGGGGACTGATGGCAAAGAGCAGATTCCCAGCAGAGTGGTTGGGAAGTTTTTGGACAAGACGTTTGGTTGTGTCAGAAAACGACAGTTTGGCGAAACCAAAACTTGGTCTTTTTTTTTTTTTTTTTTTTTTTTTTAATTTTTTTTTTTTTTCGTTTGGTAGCAAATTCTCAGTTGCCGTGAAACTTGGAAAGGTTCAGAGCCTGGATTTTTCATCAAAGCCACAGAGGTAAAAATCATCTCCCCCAACACTGGTGGGTGATGGAAGTGATCCAGGGTGATCCTTACCCCATGGGAGGCCCCTTGCTTGGAGCAGGGACATGGACTCTCCAATCCCAGGAGGAGATCCAGCTCTAAAGGTGATTGCAGCCCCATTTCTTTGAATCTCTTCAGGGTGGAGCCAGGGCAATTTGAATAAATAATGAAGAAGTTACCCAGGAAGGAACAGTCTGACTTGGAACCCAGTGATCAGAGCACCCAGCTGAGCTCTGGGGTATCAGGTTCAGTGCCTGGTCTGGGTCAGGACAAACAGGGACTGAACCACATGTCAGGCCAGCACCATGACTCCAGGATTATCCCCTGTGCTGCTGCTTTCATTTTTTAGGAAAATAAACTCAAAGTATCCCAGTAAAGTCCTGGTACAACCTCAAGAAAGCACTGGTGTCTCAGGCTGCCTTCATCCAGACCTAGTGCCAGCCTCCCTGGCAAAAAAAGTGCTGGATTTTATTTTATTTTTTTTTCTCTTAATAAAAATTGTGTTTCCATCTCTCTTGGGCTGCCCTTCTCCCCAAATGGATCTCATGGCCCAATTTCCAGTTTGCAGCTTCACCAGAGTGCTGGTGACATGGATCCCCTGAGGAGCAGCATGGCACAGGAGTAACCAGCAGGAATCATTCCTCCTCTGTGCTCTGGAATGAAGCTGCTGATCCAGGGGGGGATGTCCCTGCCACCAGACCTTCCAGTGTCATTCCTGATGCCATTGGCAGTGATTTTGTCTGCCCTGGTGAGCTGCTGGTCCCCAAAAAATATGGAATGGATGGATATGGATGGAGAGGATGAAGACATGAACTCTACTTTATCCTGCCTTGTGGTCAGTGATGAGCAACCACCTTCCAAGGGATCAATCTGCTCCCAGGACTCACAGGAGATGGCACCAGAGCAGGATGGAGAAGAGGATGAGGAGAAGAAGCCCCACTCAGCCAGGTCAAGGATGGTGGAGCCTCTGAGAACCCAGCAGGAGAGAGCTGGATCCACGCTGGATCCAGGAGAGCAGCGTGGGAAGTTTTAGGCTCCCAGAAACCCAAAGCATCAACCTCAGCCTCGTTCTTTGCTCCTTTAGGTGCAGCCTGAGTGGCAAGGTCAGCCCTGCAGCTCCTCCTGCCCTGCTCTGCCAGCACCAGCCAAGCCACAGCACCCACCCAGCTCCTGGCTTCTCATAGGAAGGGAATTACAAGCAGGGGATACATCTCAAACCCACACCACCCATAACAAACACCCAGGAGTTTGTCCTTTTTATCTGCATTTATTCAGCAACCTGTGGAGCCAGTCTGACTTTCTGGAGCCTTTTCCAGACAGATAACATCCAGGGCTGAAACTGCCCTTTACTTTTTTTTCTTTTCTTTTGGCTTAGCTATAGTGAATTGTCATTTTTTTTTTTTTTTTTTTTTGAGCTGGAAGAGGTCTATCCCAGTAAGAAAACCAGACCAGAGCTGCCACCATGCTTCCCTAGCAGTAAACTGCATAATATACCAAGCCCAAAGTCTTGAAAACAAAATCAGTCTGCCCTTAGCCATATTTACCCATAGAATTTGCAAACACAAACCTGGCAGTTCCTCTCTGGGGGGGCAGGATTAGAAAAAAGAAAAAGGATTATTCTCTTTGGAGATGGCCCAGTGAGCAGAGGGAGTGGAGGTGTGTGTTAAAAAGGGATTTAATGGAGGTTGGTTGGATCCAGTGGTGCTCTCCTAGAAGCAGGAGCTAAAAAGGTGGTGGGGCTGGGTGAGAAGGAAGCTCCTGGGTTGACAAAGACATCAAAGCAGCTCTGAGAAAGGTCAGATATAAATGGCAACCTGTCCCTTTATGCAATAGTTTGCTCTTCTATTTACGATGGTATTTTCTGGGAAGAGCTGGTCAGAGCCAACTAGGGCAGGCTTGTAAAAAGATAATTTTTCTCCCTTAGAAAACACAAAGACAGACAGACTGGGCTGCTGGCTTTTCTCCCTTCCCAAGATCTGCTGCCCTGGGCAATTTGTTCTGTTGCAGCAGCTTTTTTGCTGAAGTGCCTGGCGTCTGGGCTGCTCCAGAGCAGACGCCACTCACTCCAGTAAAGAGCTGCTCACCACAGCTTGGGTAAATATTTTCTGCAGTGGTGCAGCAGAGTTTTAAAGAGCAGCACTGTTATTTCGTAGGCATCTCCAATAATAACTCCGAGGGAAGCAGCCACAAGACATGAGCAAAAGCTGCTGCCACTGACCAAAACTTTAGAGAAGGAGGAACAGAAGTGGGAAGAGAATAGAAATAGTGACTGAGTCACTGGCTGGATGCAGCAAGGGTAAAAAAAAAATAATAAAAAAAAAACCAAACAAAAAAGCAGGCAGGCTTCAAAAGCTGGTCCTGGGATATGGCACACACTGGTCTGAAGCTTCCCCAGATTTCTTGCAGCCTCCAAATGGGGATATGAAAATCATTAGGCAAAAAATCTAATACTGTCTTTTCTGGTTTGAGCAAAGGCAGCCAGAGGCAATCATTGCTAAAGTACCAAAACTCTATCTCTTTCTGTGTTGAAACTGGGTTTGGAGCTGGCTGCAGGAGCTCCAGGGCTTGCTCATGCAGAAGGACATGAAAATAGAAAGCAGGGTTAGGGAGGAAAGGAGCTGACCCTGAAGTCATTGGTCCTGCTGGTTGGTACTGGGAGCAAATCTTCCTTAAATAGACACCAGGACACAGAAGTGGAGTTTGTCCCACAGTTGCTTCTCAGACACCCAGCACCCAGAGCAGGATTTGCTTAACAAGGTGGCTGGAAGCCAGTTGGGTCTCCAGGGGGTCTCCTCCATCCCACTGGCACACCATGGAATGAGAAAACCTCTGTCTGAGCAAGGACCCAGGGGGATCTGTACCTTGATCTGTGCTGAGAAGTCACCTCTGTCCAGGAAAGCCCTGGCTCCAACATCTCTGGCTGTTGCAAGATGATCAGAACCAGCAGCTTCTTCCCTAAAGCTCCCTGGGTGCCAGCACCACGTGTCCCCACTGGGCACAGCCCCATCATTTGTGCCTGGAGGAAACACCAACCAAGCCAGGCAGCCCTGGGGGTGGCAGGTATCCTCTGCAGACCCCTTATCTCCTCTGGAGACCCCTTATCTCCTTTTGGAGCCACACCTGGGGTTTTTTTTTTCCATAGTTCCTTGTGCATTTATGACCCTAAACCTTTTCCCTGGTGTTTTGGTGCCAGCCATCTCCAGCAGCCAGGCCCTCAGAGGGTGTAAATTGGTTCTGGAAGGGTGTAAATTGGTTCTGGAAGGGTGTAAAATGGTTCTGGAAGGGTGTAAAATGGTTCTGGAAGGGTGTAAACTGGTGTAGCTCCTCTCACCTTCAGCAGACAGGTCCCAGCCAGACTCTGACCATTTATTTACCTCCTGACATGGGTGATTATCTGCTGGCCATGCAGCCTGGCCCTGCCTGCTGGCTCCTACCCAGCCTTCCCAAAGTCCAGAACTGACCTGGCCCAGGGGTGCAGAGCTCTCCTGCTGGCTGGAAATGGGGGAAAGCTTCCTTCCTGGGGTCATCAGGCTATCCCACCAGAATTTGGGATGAGGATGAGAAGATAGAGCACGGACTGGAGCAGGTACCTGGTGACAATATCTGATAGAAAAGAAATTTTAAACAAGGTGAGTGGTTTTTAGCATTCCCCTTGGTTTTATTCATCTAGTGAGTGACTAATGATTAACTTGCAGTGAGCAGAGGTGCTGAACCAAGACCAAAAATGCAATGAGGGAGAGGAGAGGAATATGAGAGCACAGGAGCTTGGCTGAGGGCTGAGGGAACCAAGTCCCAGAAGTTCTTGTCCCACTTTTCATGGCACCAGCTGTCCCTTCACTGAGATCCATCCAGTCCATGGCAGGGGTCAGGCAGCTGAAGACAAGAGCCATTTGGGAGCAAAGATAATAAAAAGATAATAACCCCAAAGCCAGGTTAGGACATGACTTTGCTGCTTTGGCTACAAGACCTCCCAAAGGCACCTCCAACCCTGCTCCCTTGTCCCCTGGCTGGGACACCAGTTGGTGTTTGTGACAACCCCAGCAAGGAGCAGCTGGAACCAGGGCCCAGGTCCCCACACACTGGATGCAAATGTTAAAGAATGACCCCAGCCAGCCCAGCACCAGTTATTCATCTCATCATTAGCCAAACAACAAACGTTTCTCTCCGAGTCATAAAGCAAGGGTGGCATTTTTATTAGCTGAGGTTTCCTCCTTTTTTTTTTTTTTTTTTTTTTTTTCCCTCCTTTTTTATGGCCTTATCCACAAATGCTGAGAGCCAGAGGGAATTATTTGTTACTTACATTAAAGCAAGAAGCCATCAGACCACAGCTCCTCAACCACTCCCCATATCATTATTTTGTTCTTCTGGATTTATATGAACCTCATTATTAAACTGTAGCTAACACAGCCATCCTAACAATGCACTGAGTGCTAATAACTGCTAAGCAGCATTATTAATTATTGTAATTACAAGCATGCAAAATGTATTTTGATTACATGAAAGAGAATACTTTCCTACTTTTCCGACCAAAAAAAAATCCACAAGTGTAGCTTATTAACAATAATTCTATTCTTATTGGTAAAAACTATTGTTAGATTTCAAAGGCAGCTTAGTCTGGGCCCTACAAAAATCTGTCATGCTGGGCTGGAGGGACATGTTCTCAGCTGGGGTAGGGGCTGGAGGGAGCTTGGCAAATTTGTCAGTGAGGTCTCAGAGAGGGGATTCAGTCCCTGGAGTCTGACAGGACCCATTGCTGGTGCAGTTGAGAGAGAGAAAAATGCACCCATCCTCCCAGAGCCCTCTAAAGGTGGTTTCAGCAGAGGTTGGTTGGCTCCATCCAGGCCATGGTGGGGGTTTGTGGGCACCTCTGTGCTCACCCCCAGAAGGTTCTAGAGCTGTTGTGTTGGGTGCAATCCCAGGACAGATGCTCTGGTGGTTAACCCCTGCTCCTAACGTTCAGGACAATTATTCAGCTTGAAGCCAGACACAGAAATGGCCACATAAACACACAGCCACGCTTTTAATTAAAGATGTGCCGAGATGAAAAGCTCCAGAAAACAATTTGAAACAATTAAAAATAATACAAGCAGTGTTTGTCTACACAACCTGTGTCCTGAGCAGCTCAGGGAGAGAGGGAGTGTTGTATTTTTACCACGGCCAGACCTGGTTGCAGCCACTCCTGCTGCAAGGCTGAGCCCCATCCAGAGGTTTCTTTGCTCCAAAGAGTTAAGATTTCACTTGTCAGGCTGTTTTTCTTTCTATTCACATGTCAGTGCCTGTCATTTATTTAGTCAATGGGACATGTCCAAGGGATGGAGACAGACTGGGTTAGTCATTCTGACCGTGGGTCGCCAGTCCCTGCAAAGAGCCTGAGGTCATTTCCAAAAGCTCCAGGAACAATGAGAGGGAAGCTGGGCCCTGGAGACCTGGAGGAAACGGCGGGGAGATTAAAGACACAGATAGTCCTTTTGCAAAAGTACACTGGAGGAATGTTCCCTCTCTTCTGTCAACAGAGTTTCTTCCTCTGCTCAGGACTTGTCTATTTTAAGGCTCTGCTGACACCAAAAATGGCAATCCCTGGCCTATCAGTGCATCTTGGGGCTCTGGGGCTGAGGAAATGAACCCTCCAGCTTTGGTGCCTTTAAATAATTCTTCTTGAAATCAGCTCTCTGCTGGCTTTGCTCCTCTTGCCTGCTTAAAGCATGGGATGGAAAATCCAGCTGGAGCCCACCCTGCACTGCCTGTGCCCACTGGTGTCCCACTCTGAGCATCCTGCACCCAGGGATGCTCAAAGGATGCTCAGAGGATGCTCAAAGGATGCTCCAGGGATGTTCTGCACCTGAAGGTCCCCTTGGCCCATGCAGGGTGGCAGAAAGCAGAGCAGGAGTGCAGGAGGCACAGCTCGGGTTGGATCTGTGCTTCCAGGATGCTCTCCTGCTTTGAGGAAGGGAATGGAAAAGAAATGTGGAAAAGCAGCCATCAGTATCTGCTGCAGCATCTTGGGTTGGACTTGAGCCCCAGGATTTGGGGGAAGGGGAAATTCCTCTGGCAGCCATCTGGGCATTGATACAGGGCTGAAATACAAGAGGGGTTTTAGGTGCAGAGATGCACATTTTGCTTTTTAAGCAAAATAGTTCAGGCTGCTCTTACTTAACACATAAGGTACCTCTGGGTGTTTTGGAAAACATTAATAACAACCACATGATTGGTGTAAACCACTGATTTTCCATCCAGACACACTATTGTTTTCAGATAAATACATTCCACTGAGCTTTTTTCTATCTGAACTTTCTACATGTGGCTTCTGAGTCTCAGGCAGATGGGGGTGGTGGAGGGGAGGGTTGACAACAACAGGGGTGGCCCAGAAGGAGCCACTGGAGCTGGCTGGCTCCAAAACCAGTGCCAGGGGCTAAATAAACCCTGCCCTCTGGCCTGGGTGCAGTCACTGGTGATATGGGGCAGGGGTTTAAGGTAAGGAAGGGTGAGGAAAAACGCTGCACAGTGGATTTGAAGTGCTCTCTGCAGAGCCAGGGAAAGGCAGCAAACGCAGTTCTTAGAATCCATCACGGACACACACGAGAGTCTCCAAATTCCTCAGTGTTATATTTATGAAACCATTCAGAGACATGATACAGGCCAGTTCCTGTAGATTTTTCCATGTGTTGTTAAAGATTCAAATTACAGAGTAATTTTCAAGCTTTGAAGACATTGGTCTTGGTATTGCAGAGCCTGGAGGCTGCTCCAGGCAGGGTCTGTCTGAGCTGCAGACGGGAGATAACACAGAGCCACCAGCAGCACCCAGAGAGCTCCCGACTCCGGCCAGGAATGACAGAGGCACTGGAGGGGAATTTACTCTGCTTGCAGATAAGGAAGGCATCCTGCTCTGAGCGTGGAGTAAACAACTTTTAATACACCAGTTGGTTTATCTGGAGAGTCCTCCCCATCCCCCGGGAGGAAGCGTCTCTGGTGTGGGGCTCTGCGGGGAGATCGGCGCCGTGTCGAGAAGCACGGGGTGGGGATGGTGACCCAGCCGTGGCACCCAGGAGGTTTTGGGGAGCCTGGGTGCTCAGTGGGGGTGGGGACAAGGCTCTACCAACTTGTAAAAGGGACTTGAGCTCCTTGGAGTTGTCACAAGGAGGAGGACCTGAGCTCCCGTTCCTTTGGTGGCTCTGTGACTGCACATGTAGGACTTGGCTCACCCGAGTTAGGTATCACAAAACAGTTGGGCAAGATCAGAAGGACTCTAAAAAGACTTAAAAACTCTTTTTCAGCACAAAATGACCAACACCAATCATTTTTCGCACTCGTCACACAGAATCCCTACCGAACTAAATTCAGGGAATCACACAGAACCACAGAATGGCTTTGGTAGGAAGGGACCTTCAAGATCATCCCGTGCAACCTTTGTGTGTTTTCATCAATAAGGCCAGGAAAACAGGAGCTGGAGAGGCCAAGTCCTTTCATCTCAGCACAATAAACTGTGTGAGGAGCAACAAGATCACAGCTGCTCCCTGGAGCTCCCAGGGTTCATCTCCCCCTGCAGAACCCAGGTTTGAAACCTGGAGAAGCATCACTCCCAGGTGGTATTGAGGGAAAGCTGTGCACAAGCTTGGACCTTTGCCTTATCCCAGAGATGTGACAGAGTTGGGAGAAGTGATGGAGGGAGCTGGAAGAGCTGATCTCAAGTTCAGAGGCTGATTTATGGCTGAGGCCTCGGGCAAATCATTTACTGGCTTTGTGGTTTCATTTCCTCATCTCTAGAATCTCTTTCACGGGTGATGTGTGAGGGGGAATTAACATTCAAGCTTTGGTTTTAATAAATATTTAAAGATTCTTCTTGTGTTTTATGAATATTTTGGAATGATCTTTCTGCCCTTTTGCACAAGGGTCTTTCCCTGCCAGGTCTTTAATCCGAGCTCCTCTCCCTGCAGCGGGTGCGATGCCTCTGCTGCAGATTTCTGCTTTCATTGGGCAACAACTGAGCTGCCTCAGTTAAATGTAAAGGCATGTGAAGAAAGTTTGCTGCTGCCACTTATGCACCCTGCTACTCTGGACCCCAGCAGGACACCTCAAACAACAGAGTTCCTCCCAGAAAATAAACCAAGGCAGTGCCCGATGAGCTGCGAGCCAGCTCTGAGTGACCCCCAGTACTCCAAAACTCTTCATTTATGTGTGAAGCATCAGGAAAAACTCTGTTTTCAGCAGCCAAGCATGATCTGGAAGTGCAGTCATGGGGTTGAAGCTGCTCTGTGCTGAGGCCAGTGGAAATTCAGGGCAGGTTTGACCAGGGGACTCTGCATGCTTTAGTCTCTGCCTGTTTATTGTTAACCTCATGAAAACCATCGGGGTTCTCGTGTCTTAAAAGTCTTTTCTACCTTCATAAAAAAATAGGTGAATGCTCAAGAAAGAATCTGTGTGCAACTGTATAAATAGTGACTAACAAGTAGGGATTTTGTGGTGTTCAAAGGGAGCAAAAGAAGCTGACGAGCCTGTGGTCTAATGAGTTAATTTGCCTTGCAGCCTACCTGGTGCCCATTGCCAGCTCCCCCTCCTTCAGACGTGGCTGGGTCATGTGCTCCTCCACCCAGATGAGTGATTTGAAGTTAAAGATCCAAAATTAGCTGTCTCAGACATGCCCCAGCCCAAGGTTGGTCGCTTCCTTCTCCTATAGGTGCTGAATTTCTACTAGAAAAAAATTCAAAGCTGTTAAAAGTGACACTTGGAGTCAAAACCCCCTCCATTAATGACATTTTGTTCTATTTTTACAATGCTACAAAGTTTTGAGAGCAAAGCCAACCATGCATTCAACCAAACCAACATTTTTGTTCAAATCCTCATTTCCCAGAAAAATTGTAAATCATTTGTTTTATTCAGAACTGGAAGAAACCTTTCCCCCCAAACTTTGTGACTGCCAATGATCAGTTTTAATCCCAGATTTAAACGTTGTTATAAAACTTCCTTACTGGAACTGCTGGAACTTGAAGTTGTCATTAAGTGGATACCTTGGACTGTCACTAAAACTCCTGCCATTTTTTAATGCTGTAATTCCCCAAACTCATCTCAAGCTTCAGTGCCCCTGTCTGAGGGATGTTTACAGCTTATTCTTCCTCTGCAGGCAAAATGAACCCAAGAGCTAAACCTGATGAAAGAGACTTTGCTGTCTGTCAGAAGGGGCATATGTTGAAATATGGCAGTGAAAAAAACCCAGCAGTGCTCAAACCTCTTCAGAATCCCAGTGGAAGGAGGCACGTGAAGGATATTTTATATTCAGTCAGATATTTATATTCAGCAGCAGGGTGATGTTGGGTTTTGCATGGTAAAGAACATTTCTAGGGAATGTTCCTTGCCATGGGAAAAGCTCCACACTTTATTTTTCTAATAATAAGGGACTGGCTCCAGGGTTTCACAATGCCAGGTTGCTCACCATGGAGAGCTGGAGCAAACTTTCTTCTTCTGTCCATGTTCTTTCCAGCCCATTTAGTGGCCAGGGTGGGAAGAAAACTTAGAAGTCATAATCAGAAAAACACATCATCATTTACAAAAAATGACCTTGTTTTCCTGGGATCTCCTAAGCTGAGAGGCTTCCTTTAATCTTCACCATCCCTGGAAGCAGAGATGTCCATGGGATTATTCCTTGACTGTGGTCTTCATTTGGCTTTTCTTCATCTCCTCTGTTCTCCCAGTGTCTACAAGGACCCAGCTTTGTGTGAGAAACCAGTGGTGCTGGTTAAGGATGGAAACCAATGGCAGAGACCTGAAAAAAGAGTGACCTGGTTCCCAAACAGAGGATCCATGTGAAACCTCAGGTTTAGGAGACACTTAAAAGCCACACTGTGCTCTTTTAGACAGAGTGAGTCCCACCATCCATCTCGTGGCAGCTGATGGGAGGTGTATCCCACTGCTGGAACTGGGGGATCCCACTGCTGTCCAAAGCTACAAGCACTTGGATCCCACCAAATGACTCTGTGCTGCTGCTGGTGGAGTTCCCCCCTTTGGTTCTCTTGCTCAATGCTTCAGGCAGTGACTTGGCCAGGAACAGCCTCGTTTTCAAAAGCCACAGTCACATTTCATCCCTGAATTCTCCTTCTGTGTCCCCCCTGCTGCTGAGTTTCTCCATGCTGGACCACATCATGCTCCTCCTGCAATGGCTGCTCTGTTCCTGGTCTCCTCTGCTTCATGTGAGAAGGTGGAACAATGCCCCTGTCTGAGCATTGTTTTCCTTTCCTGTTTTGTTTTGCACAAAATAACTCCCCTCTACGGAGCCACTTTGGCTCCAGCCACAGGCTATTAATAAACTTAACTGCTTTGGATTGTCCAAGCTGTTAGAATTGGGTTTAGAGGGGGAAAAAAAATATCTATAGTTGCTGAGAGCCTTTCAAAGCACAAGTTGTGATCACCCAGCCCTGAAATGGCACCAGCTCTGTGGTGGCACAGAGGAACCGTGCAACACAAGGGTCCAGTCTGCTCACCCTGGTGTGTGGTTGAGTGGAGGCACAGCAGATGCTTTCTCCAGGTTGAATCCATCAGGGGAGAAAAGTGGCCCCATGGTTCAGGCACAGAGCTGGGAGTCAGGAATCTTGTTTGGCAGGAGCTTGGGATAGTCCTTTGGTCTCAACACTGGGCTCATCAGGTTCTGCTGAACATAAGTTTTAGGTTTTAAAGAGAAAAATATTCAGCTGTTTGGGAGTCTGAGGTCCAATTCAAGCAGCCAACAGGGAGGAAAGCACAGTTGTAGCCTGTGCTGTTCTCCTTTAAATCTCACCCCAGACAGAGGGTCAGACCCTCAGGCTGAAGCCACTTCTGACAAGACCAAGAGTGTCCAGCAGCAGACAAGATACAGGCACCACTGGAAGAGGCTCAGAGTTACTCTGGGAGTGGGTGAGATGATATTTGGAGTGTACAACATCCAGCCTAGAGACAGGACCAGAGCTCCCAAGGAAAGCTCCCAAGGAAAGGGAAAAGGCAGATGACTGTGTGCCAGATGTTGCTCCAAGTGATACCTGAAGCCAATGGAGCTGCTGTGGATCTGTGTTAGAGAAGCCAAAACAGATCTAACACCAGTTCTGGAGTGGGATGCATCCAAAAAAGTCATAGGACTAAAAGAAAAGTTTGAACACTGAGTACATGAACCATTCTGGCTATCTGAAAGAACAGAGGGGTTCAGTCCTTTTCCTTTTTAAAACTTATAAGTACACGTGTAGGTGAAAGAAGAAACAGTGCAAGCCAGGTGTTCAACTCCAAGCACTCCCAATCCCTAACCCAGCACCTCTCCCACTACACCTGAGCCTAAAACCTGGTAATTTTAAAAATGCCTTCCACTCAAAATCCCAAATAACTACAGGTTTCACATTTTTTTCTAGTATCTCCACCCTCAGGAAAGCCTAGCAGCTCCATTTTGATGTAGCAACTGCCTCTTCTTGGCATTAACCCCCCCAGAACTGAGCCTGTGGTTGGTCACCTCAATTCTCTTCCCTGCTCCTCAGTGGAGCCATCGTTTGACCACTGCTCAGGGCCCCTTCACCATGATCTTTTGTACTTGCCTTGGTCTCCAGAACATATTGTTCATGTACTTCAGCTGACAGACTGGGAAAACCTTCCCTTTGCTCCCTGCCTCTTCCACCAGCTTCATGTGGCTGATCTGTAGGAACTTGCTTTGGCACCATCAGATTAGTTGCTGTTAACATCACTTATCCTGTTGAAGTTTCTTCCCAGTGAGCAACGAAACATACCTAATCCAGGCAGATTAAAGAGAAACACATTTCATCACCCATCCCTCAGCTTCTCCAACCACCCCAGCACAAGGCTGGCTCCCCAGCCAGAGGCATTTGGGGTTTGGAATTGCTCAGAGCTCCACCAGACTGAAGCACCAGGCTGATGTCCAGGATGGAGACACAGACTGACGTGTTTCAGGTCCACGGGGATGCTGAGCTGTGAAAACTCTTTTCATGGTGTTTTTCCTCAAACTGCTGCAGATGTTTTGTTTGCTCTGACAGTGCCCAGCCCAAAGTGGCTGCTGCTTTCCCCACGTTTTCCACCTTTGGCTCAGCCAGCCCCACCACTGCTCTTCCTCCCAAGCATGGCAGAACTGTTAAAGCTATGGGTCAATCAGCATCTAATTTAGCAGCAGCTGCACCACATGTAACAGATTCTATGGACATGGCAGCTGGGAGAAATGGGAACAAAATGGAAATTTGGAAAGACCAAGTTCTTTGTCGCGGAAGATGCAACATCAAAGAATCCCCTGGCAAGGTGGAAAGAGCTATGTCAGAAAAAGGTTGAGCTGGAAGCTGCACTTTCTTTGTTACCAGAAATCCAATCACAAGACAAAAATGTGGAGGAAACTGGATCTTCATTATTTCTGCTGCTCATGGAGCAAATTATTTTTCTTACGACAAACAACAAAAGATTCCATCTCCCGTAACGTGGGGCAGCACCAATGGCTTTCCCAAACCTCTCTTTGGAAAACATGGTGACCACTGACCCTATAAAAACCATAACAGCCTCCCTCAAGCCTGGGTCTCTCCCCAGGATTTCCCATAGCCCTTGTTTTGTCTGCCCCTTGGACTTGATACTCCTGGAAGCTCTCACGTGCCTGTCGGTGGCACCAGCAGCTTCTGAGCACCAAGAGGTCCTTTCCAGGACCACAGTATGGATTGTAAATAGTGTCAGTGAAGTCCCCACTTTCCTGAGATGTACTTGGCCACCACAAAGCAAGAAGAGAGTCAGCAAAGATTGGCTGCACCCTTGGGACCAAAGGGAGCCAGCCCTGCTCTGCTCTGCTCTGCCGCGATACAACGCAACCCAAACTCGATTCACTCCGAGCTTCTCCCTTGCCACCAAAATAAGCACGTTAGGGAATTGCTGCCCTCCCCAAACCACAGGGTTGTTTTAATGACCTTCCATTTGAGCATTAAGGAGTGAAATGTCTAATCCTGTCGAGCGTGCAAGAATGTGACTCATTCCCTTAATGCTGTGAATTATCTCCTTTTTGGCAGCTGCTCCGGACGGCAACCGGCGCAGGCTTCAAAATGGCAGGGTTGGGATCTCCTGCATGGAAAGGATAAATAAATCCTAACTGCAGGTAACAGCTAATCCAACACGAGTGTGTGCACTTGAGGTTATTCTAGTTGCCAAGAGACTAGCAGGAGGTAGGGGGAGAGAAAGAGATAAAACCTCCTGAAGAGGGATACAGGATTCAGGAGAGACAAAGCGTTGGGGGAAATGGAGCACTGAGGAGGCTCTGCTCATCTCCCCCAGGGATGGATTCTGCAGCTGCAGATGGTGCTGGTTTGAAGTTGGATCCTTAAACTCTTCCTGTGGTAGAACCAGCAAGCAAACAAGCAGCAACAGCCCATGGCTCTGCACCTCTGTCTGTGTTTAACTGCATCTCTTGGTCATGTAACCACTTGTTTGCTCGCAGCTCTGCAGGCTGCAAGATGCTACTCGGGCAATTAAGGGGGTGAGTGAGCCCCTAATGGCTTTTCAGAAGCAGAACCCAAACCACCAAGCCCTCTCTTGCAATTCTCCAAGCACCAAAACTGCCACTTTAGTCTTCCAGTTGTTTAGGGATAATTGCATTATCAGGGAGAGCTCGCAAGATCTCCCAGGAGATGTTCTGGAGTTAGAAGGATCAGGTCCTGAGCTTGTATGATTCACTGAAATAAACAGTGGTCTGCGTGTTTAAACTTGGCTTCCAAATTTGCTCCCAGTAATGAATGGCCCACACTCCACTGCATCAGCATCTGCCAGGATGTCCAGAACATCTGGGTGCTTGTAATGTCTGATGAGGCAGCTCTCCCTGGTAAGCATGCTCACCCTGCTTCTTTCAGGTGTGAAATTCAACTGGAAATTCAATGGTGCTTCTAAAACCTTGCCTAATGAATGCAGAAATTCAGGCTCCCAGCGTGCATTTTTATTTCTTTTTTCCTTTCTGGACACTCTTGGCCCTTCTCTGGATGGAGGAGGTGATGAACCAGACCCAGACTGCTATGTTAGAGTTATCCATCAGCCCCCCCAAATGATGATAATTTCCTTTTTGTGTCAAGCAATGCATCCCACCTCAGTTGTACACGTTAAGAAAAAGCTCAAACCCATCTCCAGCTTCAGAGGGTTGAATTGGCAAACTAAAAGGAATCAGACACAAAACTTCAGGGGAAATCTCACAGTATCTCACTGCACAATAACTGGTGTACAGTTACACCATGGAAAATGCAATAAAAATAAATAGAAGACAGTTGTAAAAGGAGGCAGAGGAGGCACAGAGCACGGGCAGGACAAAACAAACACCAAACAAATGCAGCACAGGATGGGTTATTTCTGCAAATGTCACCACCCTTATTTTTCACCCATTTGCAGATCAGGTCAACAAAAACTGAGTTTCACACCTTCTCCTTGTAATGTTAGATGGTGGGGTTTGTCTGCACTGCCAGGCAGAGCCCCTGGGGACCAGGGAGGTGCCAGGAGCTGCCGGGACTCCTGGGTTGCAGGATTTCAGGTTCAGGATTTTCAGTAGGAGGCTCTTGTGTGCCGACAGTTCTGAATCTTCAAGGCTCTGTAGACATTTCTATCAGCCCTGGCCATCACTCAAATACTTGCAAACAATGACTAACATGAGCCCACACATAGCTCTGAGCCAACACACCACTGAGCTCCCCAGCTGCCCTCCTGGCTGGGGACACACCACGTTTGGCCACAGGGATGCTGCCTTCTGAGCCAGACACCATTTGGACCAAAGGGAGGCCTGAACCCGCTTGCTTTAAACCTCCAGAACTCATCTTCTGGCTCCAGCACCATCTGCAAGAGTTGCCCCACTGCTCGGGGTGCACGTGGTCAGTGTGCAAGTCCAGAATGCAGTGAAAACACCATTCAGGGCACCCCAGCTGCAAAGAGCAGAGAGAACTTGGGTCGACGTAGACACGTTCTGGTCATGCCTCCCATGGCAGCTCTGACACAGCCTCTGAGTCACTGGGAAGAGATTAGAGGCAAGTTCCCTTCTGTTTTAATGAATGAATAAACTCCAAGATTTTTCTAGGGTGTGGAGAAAGATAAGGCTTAAGGAGGAAATGCAACTGTCTGTGTAGCCTTCAGGTCTACCTGGTGTTTCCCAGCACATTCCTAGAAACAGCTGGCATTTGATGGGATAAGGTGGAAGTGACTTCAAATAATCTTCTGACTGGATCTGGTGTACCTGAGGTCCTCTTTGCAACACAGCTCCTCAGGGAGGGCTTCCAGGTTTTGTGAAGGCTTTCACAGAAGAGACTTTAGAAGGATTATTCACTGGAGCTGTCTGCAAGCAGTGATGCTAACGGAGGAAGAAATTTTGCTGTGCCTACCTAGGTCCCTGGAAATCTGCAGACACCTGAGGCACCAGGAGCATCTATTTCCACTTGCTCCATGCCCTGAGCAGAAGGCAGAAGCAGGATGGGACCCTTATTCCAGCTCCCAAGCAGTGACAGCAACCAGAAGTGGGCTCACAGGTTGGGATAACTGAGCTTGCTGGCTGACATCTCCAAAGATGTGATGTTGTGTGGATGGGAGGCCCACAGAAAGCACCTCTCTGTGTCTGCACAAGGCATTTATGGAGCAAACCCTACCACTGCTACACAGACTCTCAGATAAACAAGAAACTCCCTCATTCCCACCATATACACCGAGTTCAGAGAAGAAACTTCAGCAATGTGACCTGGAGATGTCATCATGTACGTGCTGAAGCCACCTTCACCCTGCCCTGGAGTGGTCCTCATCAGACCATTAGTGACTGGAGGCTGCTTACCCTGACAGCACTTTCTCACAGCAACCCCACGGAGCCCAAGACCTTTTTTTTTTCTATTTTTGCCTCTCCTGCCAGCCCAGGAGAGGTGGGTTATCTCCTGGGGTGTGCCATGGCCGGGCAGGCTCCCACCAGCAGAGGAATTTGGGGCAGCTCAGAGCCTGGAGCACCAGCCCCATCCCAGGGGATACATCTGCTGCTGCTGGCCCAGTATTTAGTCTTGTTGAAGAGACAAGATAACCACGAGCCACGTGTGGCTGGGAGAGGATCTCTTACACTGAACTTTTCCTCAGAGTCTGAAACTCCACATTATTCCCTCGCCGGCTCCACAAGATGTCTGTGAAAGATGCAGCCAGGAATCCTCAAGTTCACCCACTGGGGAAACATTGTGTTACGTGAAGATTGCAGCCTTCTCCCCTTATCTGAGAGGCAGTTGATGAAGGGCCTGGCGTCAGTCTGGCAACTCTGATGGCTCCCATTTAGCACCAGCAAGAGCTGCCTATCAGCAGAAAGCTGGGGCAGATAGCAGACCTATCTAATCACATACCTTTTGCATTAGTGCTGCCATATATTCCTTCCATTTACAATCAGGAGACTGGACTGCACTGAATTTTCACAGGAATGAACTGTCAACAACCCCATCCTTCCCAAGGCCTAAAAATGGGTCCTTTATCACAGAGGCCAGGAGACTTCTTTTCTTAGACTTCCAGGGAAAGGCCAGAGCAGACTTGGAGCCCCCACGAGCGAGACACCAAGGAGACCTTTTTGAGATAACAACAGTTCACTTGGCTCTCTCAAGAATGCCTTATGGCTGTTCCTTTTCAAAACCAAAGTAAGGAAACCAGCTCAATTAGAGCATATCATGAAACTTTGTGTCTCCTGGTTTGTTTACCTTTTATCAGCATTCTTAACACGCTTTCCTGCTTTTCCGAGAGGAGTAGGAGGGCTTTGCCTCCTAGGATGGTGCTAGAAAAATCAAGCAAGGAAGAGGCAGCTTTTTCAAGTAGCAAATCAAAGTTAATAACAGGACAGCAAGAACCTTTTTTGCTGGCTTGATGTTTCACTGCTTCTCCGTGCCTTGGTTTGGCTGCATGATTCAATTTCATTTCCATTTTGCAGAAGTCTATAGTTTTGTTTAACACACATTGCCAACCTATAATCTCTCAGGTCGTGTTTAAATACTCTGTGTAACTATTAGTTCTTTCTTCAGCCAAACACACATTAGGACTTGTCCTAAATAAAGAGCCTGGTAAAACATCTTCCATGAGAGCAGCATCTCAAAGCAATTTTCAAAGCCAAGCCCTGACTCTGCAGCAGACTCCAGTTCCTCAGCTCTGGAATCCTCCATTATGCCATTAATTGCAGGCATAATTAACAGTGGCCAAATCTCAAAAAAGTGCCAAATTAGATTTCACTTGAGACAAGCATTTTGGGTGACTGGATAAGGCCAAATCCTGGCTGCTGCTGAAGCCTCCAAGTCTGGTCACAGATGGAGAATCAGATTTGCAGCCTTCACATCACTCGGGTCTCCAAGCTGGAATTAGATGCTCACATCCCCCTGACCAGGGATTTGGACACAAAATTGCCTTAAGTGCTTCTGAAAAATAAAGTTTTTGGAGATGGGTTGGTTTATCCTACTTTTTATATAAAGGTTTCTGTTCCTCCTGCATCCCTTTCCTTCTGCTGGTGAGCTAGAAGGTGTCCTGCACTGCCACATGGTTTCCTGACTCCTCTTTGCTGAGAAGGGAAAATGATAACAGAGAAAGCAGAGGAATACTCCATCAAAATCTGATTTTAATCCAGTGAAAACCCTGGGTGAATGCTCAGAGGATTTTTTAATCCTACAGTGACTTAGCTCACACCTGCTGCATCCCAGCAGGGCACCATGTTCAAATCTTGACCTGTGATCTGTGCTCACCTCTAGAGGATTTGAAACTTTCTTTATTTATTCATCTTCGGGACAGTTTAAGAGAAGGGCACCAGAAAGCCCAGCTGGGAAAGTCCAGCTTTCAGCTAGCTCAATCTGTAGTGCAGGGGGTTGGGCTATGAAACATCGAGTCTCACCTTGTCCCTTCAGAAAACTAATTTTACTCATTTCCCACTGGGAGATAAAATCCAAGTCTGCTCCCATGCCAGGGCCCTTTGGCTGGGACACAAATAGCTTTGGGAAGACTCTTATCTGTGCTTGAACATCCTTTCAGAAAATATATCAGCCTGCAATGGGCTGTCTTGGTACCATTAAAGCTTCTTCATGAGAAAAAAGGGAGCTCAGCTCACAAACCAGAGCTTTGCCAAGATTTCTTTGCTTTTTAACACCAACATCCCAGAAGCACAGAGGGACACGGGTCCTAGTTGCAGGAGGAGGCTCTTAAAACCTGAGTCCAGCCTGCAAGGAACCATCCCACCCATTTTGGGGGGTCTGAGCAGGTTGCCTCTGAGGTTTGGCTGCTGCAGGTGAGGTGAGGTGATGCTGCAGAGTCCACAAGGTCAGTTCATCTCCTCTCATGGCAGGCAATGTCTCTGGAATCTCCTGTTTTATGCATGTTTGATTTTTTTACAGGTCCTCTAAAAACCTGGGTGGAGTCTCAGCTGAAAAAAACAACCCCGAGCACATCAACGCTGAAAGGAGAAAAAGTCTGGAAATGTGGGTGAGTTGAAGAGCTCAGGGCTGGCCAAGACATCTTTGGGTTTGAGTTCCTGTGCTCTGCAGGTTCCCTGAACCTGACCTTCTCCTCACGTTGGTGACACTTGGCTCACATGGGTTGAGATTTCCCAACCCCAGCTCTGGCACTGCTCCTGCCACAGAAAGGAACAAGTGATCCCTGACTACTGACACATCTGCTGCCCCAGGACATCCAAACCCTGCCTGTGCAAACCATCAGATTTTGGAGGAAAAAAAAAGAAAAAAGAGTTTGGCCTTGGGTGTATGGGTAATAGCAGCACACCTCTGCTTTCCTCCATGCCAGCAAAGCTGCTCCTCACACCTCTCCAGAGGGGCTCCAGGAGTTGGAAGCCAGTGAAGGGTGGTATTTGGGGTTCCTCTCCTGGTGTCAGAAGAGATGGAATGATGGGAGCACAGTGGGAAGGCAGCAGCTTGGTGAATCTCCATCATCTCACCCCTAGCCTCATCTCTAGCATGTTCCAGGCTTACCCTAAGCACACGGGAGCAGGTGGGGCCAGCAGAGCATGAAGGAGAAGCCTACAGAGTGAGTAAGTGTGCAAGAAAAGAGAAGGAGAGCTGGAAGAGACCCCTCTGAACCTTTCCCTCACTCTCCCAGTGCCAGCCCCTGGGAAGAGTTTCCCCCTGATGGTTCCCAAAGCTTTTGGCTGGTGGCTCCCAACCCTCCTGTGCTCTGGAGCATCAGGAGCCTCTTGCAGAGCACCAGAAGGAGAGCAGTGGGATGGAGAGGTAACTTTTTGCAGATGAGCTGCAGGCTTCTTCCCATGGCTTCTGCTGCCTTTAAAAGTTGACATGTTGCAAAATAAGAACAAAATGTTTGCAGCATGCTATCAAACCTCAGTGGCTTCATTTATCCCCCCAGGACTGGAGTCAAACAAGATAGCAGAGAGCCAGGCCCACCACCTCTTGGCCTGATGCCTGGAGAGCAAAGACCAGCACGTTTTCCCATCAGTTCTGTTTATGAGTTGTCTCTCCTCAGCACTGCAACCACCTTTCTCCTTTGACAAAAAGTTTGTCTGCAAGTATTTCTGAAGTTAATCCCTCTGCTGAGGGCATTTTCTGGTGACACACAAAGCCATTGCTGTCACCTCTGAGAAGCTCCAGGCTCTGGCCAGCAGGAACACTGCAGCCCTAAATGCCCAATAATTCCTTCAAATCTGCAGGATTTCAGCTGCCCTTTAAAAAAAAATAAGGGATTTTTTTTTTTTTTTTCTGTTTCCATTTAGTATCAAGGACAAACTTGCCTGGCTCACCCAATTGTTCCAGCACTGATCTGAGATACTTAGAGAAGTTTTTCTTTTCCTTTGGCAGGCACCTCATGCCCACCCTCATTGGACATCCCCACCCTACAAAATGTGTCTCCTCATATGCTGGTGCCCCAGAAAAGAGAAAGGGCTGAATGACCCCCTGCATGAGTTGGAAGACAATTTACTCAATGGAACAGATTTTTACAGGGCCTTCAGTCCATCTCTGAAGCTGCCTCCTGCTTTTTCTTGGCCATATTTTTTCAGGCACTTTGTTTCCTTATCACACCATATAATTTTTAGACAAATGAAAATCTGGGCTTTCACTTGCACAAACATTTGGACACAAAAGCTTTGCCACTGCCAACTCTTACAAACGTATCCTCCTAGCTGATGTTTTTTGTAAGGCCTTGGTCCTGGGAGACCTGTGAATATTCCAGGATCTCAAATTTTTTTTTTTTTCTTTTTGTTTTTCAGAAGTCATTTTCTAGCCTTCGCAGTTCCAGGGAAAAGCATAAAACCCAGGAACCCAAATAATGCAAAAGGTAAGAAGGCAGAGAAAAAGAACTCCCTTGTTACCATTTAAAAGAATGTGCAATTCCTGGATTTTAAAGGCAATCTCAGGAGTTGGGGCTGGCAGAGGCTTGGGAACACAGCCCAGGACCCTGCTCCAGCTCCCCTCTTGGGTCCCTTGCACCCCCCACAGGAGGCTCTTTCCCAAGGAAGGACTTCAGCACCTTCTCCAGGCATCACCATTTCCAGGCTGTTTTTCAACTTGTTACCAAAACTAAAGATGCATTGTGTGTATGGGGCTGCCTCTGCCAAGACAAATAAACTCAGAGATGCTTTTTTTTCTTTTTTTTTTTTTTTGGCAAGCATTCACAGTCAAGAGGAGGCAAAACCTACTACCTTAGCCTCAAACTTCTGTGAAATGAGAAAGTGACACTGTAACCCTGTGTCTTCAATCATGGGTGTAATGCACTCCTGCCTGGCTGCTGCTTTCCATCCAAAAGCTTGGGTAATTAATAGATAAGTGATAAGACAGAAAGTCATAATTCCAGGAAGCAGAACAATTCATTTTTATGAAAGACAGCAGTGCTGCTTGCTTTCCCTCCACTGAGCTGGCAGCAAAAAAAATCACTGCTGATGTTGGGTGATGGTGGGAATCAGAGATCAGTGGTCACCTTGCTGCAGCCCAGAGGAAGGGAATTGCTGCCCTGCACACCCAGGGGGCAGGGTGCCCATCCCACAGCCCCTTTCCCCTCGAGCAGGAAAGCATCACATTGGGGATGGCCTCTGAAATATTGGGCATAACCCTGGGACCTTCTAATGAAAGGGTGAAGGACAAAAAAAAGTCACTGCAAGTTGGCACCGAGGGTCTGGATCCAGCTTCACCCAAACTTGGCACAATTTAATATTAAATGGAAGGAAAGCTGGGAAGGTGAGAGCACCAGAGGCTCAGCACAGGAGTTTTTCAGCCTCGGGTTTCCATGCACAGCACCCCCCTCCCTGGTCCCTTTTTGCTGCCACACCATTCAGTGGGAGCAGCCACTGTTTGCTCAGCTCCTGGGGAGTAATTGTAGGCTAATAACATGTGCTGGCATGTGGGCTGGGATGTTAAGTATGTGTGGAGGTGCCTCTGGAAATATGTCACTTAAAAAAAAAAAACCCCAACCCTTTAGCCCACAGAAGCACTGTTCAACAACAGGAATTCCTTCAGATCTATGTTCATTCAGCCTCTAAAGCCACTTTTTGTTGCCATGCCAGGCAATAAAGCAGCAATAAATGAAGGGATTTACACATCAGACATCTCAGATTCCTCTCCCTCCTTTCCCAAGAGCAGCATGAGGAGGACAGTTAATGATGCTGGTTTATGGTCTAAATATTTTGACAGAATATATTTTGATACCATAAATTTTAACAGTTCTGGCTGGTTTTAAACTCTGCTTTTCCCTGACCATGAATCTGTGTAAAGTAATAATATCTGAAGTGTTAAGGAGCACAACCTGTCCCTAGAAAAACATTCTCCTGCCCTTAAAATAATATCATTCCTCCTGACAAAGAAACCCCAACTGCCTGCACTTGCAAAACTTTCATGACTCAAAGCTTTTTCAACCCATCTTTAGGTGAGATCTTGTTATCACTTAGGTGCAGGACCACTCACTCACACAGCATTCCCATTCCCAACCTCTGGAGTGTGCAGATCCCAATCCCAAAGGTGTCTGGGAGAGGACAGGCAGTGACCAGCACCTTCTGCTGCCTCTTCACATGGGATGGGAAGAGCATGGGAAATAATCCATCAGGGATAGGATTATTACAGGGAAGAGAGACAGACTACAAATCCTAACGAAGCCAAGTTATTAGTGCCATTAGTGCCATTACTTAATGAACAACTTGTCTAATTGCACAATTCAAAGGGAACAGCTTTTCAATATATTTCTTGGATGTCCTTACACTGAATAAGTCTGCTAATGGGGTGAATTTCAAACACCCTGCAACTGAAGCTGAGCTAGATTTTTGGCTTGTAGTGTGTCTGGGACACTTTTCCAACAGCAGAACTGAAATTCTCTGCAAATGTACAATTAAAATCCTGCATTAAAAGCTGCTACAGCTTAACCTTATGCAAAAATTTTTGATGGCCCCATTTTTCTCTTTCCTAGAAAAAAAAAAAAAAAATAAATCAGGGGCCTGTGTCAATCTTCAGACATACCAGTTCAGGGCTGAGAACTAGATAGGCAGAAAAATGTTGCTGGGAGTAGGATCTGGCTGTATCTGCTTCCCAACTTTCCCATGCAGAGAAATGAAATGTGGACCCCGGCACCTCGGTGTCTGGCTCCAGCTCTAAAGTGGTTTCCACTGGTTATAGAACATGCTGACAGCCTCTTCAGATAAGTAGGGCAAGGCAAGGGCAGGCAGGCACTTGGCAGCCAGAGTCTCAAGAGTCCTGCTTGCCTGGCTTCAGGAGCAGCTTCTGAACCCCAGCTCCAGCCTCTGTGAACAATCCCTCTGCCCAAGGCACCTGCCCCAGAAATCCCTTTGGCTCATTAAAATCTCCAATCGATAGAGCAGGACACTTGGAAGCCCTCAGATCCATTACTGTAAATGTAGGGAGGATGGGAAGGCACTTGGGGTTGGATGTGAACTGACTTCCATGGCTGGTCCCAAATTCCAAAGGATTTCAAGCTGTCCATCCAGCTATGGATTTTCCACCGTCACACATCATCGTATCCAACAGTCCACAATGCCCAAACTTTCCATGGCATTCATGGAATTTCTGTTCTTTGCCTCTCCTAGGGACAAAATTTCAATGGGATTTAGAGCTCTCACACGGTGATTTTTTTTCAAATGAGGTGAAATCATTACAATGAACTAATTTTAAATTTATTTAAATGCACATTTAGCCGTGCCCTTTCCAGGAGGTGAGGGAGGCAGAGATTTTCAGACAGCTCTGATTTGGAGACAGATGCAATTTTGTCTCTCCCTGCAGAAACTTGCACAAGTGACCATTAGCAAAATTGTCTGTGGAGTCAGGAGGGTTGTACCCTGTTTGCAGGGCTCTCTGATGCTGGGACAGTGCTTCCATTTCACAACTGGGGTGTTGGGTTTGGAAGTGTACAAGTTGCTTCATAGCACTATAAAGCTCTGCTGGAGATAACAATGCTTTGTTTTTATCAAGCAAACCCTCTTGCCCCTATAAAGATGTTCCAGGGAGGTGGGCAGGTGCCTGGAGTAACAGAACCACAGAGTTGTTGTGACTGGAAAAGGCCTTTAAGATCACCATGTCCAAGTGTCAACATCCCCAAATAAAATAAAATAAAATAAAATAAAATAATAAATAAATTATATCCCTGTATCACTGTGCCCATTAGAGCATGTCTTGAAGTGCCTCATCTCCAGGGTCATGGTAATGTTCCTGCTCCAAGATCCCTCAATGCCTGTAATGCTGTGTTGTGACTAAAGCCTGAGTGGCCTGGTGACACAGTGACACTTTTGGGAGAGAAATAAAGCAGGAGGGAATCCAGAGCCTTCAGCACCCCAAGGCTCTGGCAGGGCAATGACCACACAGAGGGGTTTGCTTGTGAATTTGGGGCAGGAGCTGATTCTCTGGATGGTTTCTCCAGGGGTTTAGGACACGCTGGGGCTGTGCTGCTCAGCCAGGACTCTCTCCTGAACAAACACTCCAGAAAGTTGTTGGCAGAGCAGAGGGAGAGGCTGTCACAGGGCATTACTTCCATTCTTGTAATGTGGCTGAAATAGAAGTAGAGGCTCTTTCACACACACAAATTACTCTGGAGCGTAAACATAGCCTAGAGGAGCCCACTCGAATTTCAAAGCTCAGTCCAGCAGCCTGGCACAGAGGTTTGCACACACACACACACACACACACACACACACACACACAAACACTTCTATAATGACAATGAAAAGAAAGCTTCTGAAGCAAAAGAGCTGATAAGTGCTGCTCTGCCTCTTCTCCAAGTAATCCCTCCGCATCCAGCCAGGCAGCCTGAAACAGGGGTGGAAAACAGAGCGTGGGGTGATGTATCTGAAAAATTTCCCTGATCTTGGTGTGTTCAAAGGCTCTGGGCAGCCCTGGACCTCTGTGCTGATGCTAACAGTTAGAGAGATGGATGGCAAGTGCTTCAACCCCATCTCTTGTGAATGAAAGGCAGGTCACAACCATGCAGAGCTGCCCAGGAGAGGCTGTTGGAGGCTGCAGTGTTAATTGAAATTAAAAAGTAACTCAGTATTCAGCTGCCTCTTACCCAGAAATCTGATTCAAGCCAGAAGACCAATATCTTCAGAAAGCTCAAATGAGTCTGAGACAGCTTGGTTCCAGCAGATTGGAGATAATTGCTACTGGCTGATCATCCTAACGTTTCTGCTTTGAACTCACTTGTCAGTTGCTTATTCATTTCCCCCAGACTGAGTCTCCTGCTTTTGGACAGGGAGGGAGCAGGTCCTGGATTGCCAGCACCTCCCCTCCAATTCTTAACAGTTAGATTACTGTAGCACCATTAATCCTTCCAACCAAGAGACCCAAAGGTGGAACAAACCTCACACTTATTGCACAGGAACACGAGAAGAGAGAGGGGCAGAAGAAAAAGCCCAACTGACTTGCCTCTCCCTTGGCTGTTGGGAAAACATGATGGAAAATCATGCTTAAGAAATTTTGTACTCACAACAAAGAGAGTGCTCAAATGTTCAGTTTTTCCTCTTTCAGAGAATCAAATTCCTCTGCTCAAATTCCTCTGTGTTCTCCTGGCCCACAGGTGCTGGGGGGACAGAGTTTGCTGCCACTGTGATGGAGGCAGCAGAGTTGATGCTGTTTAAAAAGTTTATTACATCTCACAGCTGCCACAGAGCTCTCAGGCTTGGGAGGCTTTGCTATTTCCTTCAACATGGGTGTCTAAAGGCTTTGCATATCGTTGAGGAGGGTCTCCTCTCCCTTCAACCTCTCCAAGGATGAAACTTCCCCCCCCTGTTCCCAGGAAGAGGTGTTAATGAGAGCAAGGTGATGGAATGAATCCCAGCCAGCCTGGCAGAGCACTCTGCTCCTGGGCTGTGCAAAGAATGTTCATGGGGAAGTGGTTGAACTGGTTTCTTTCTCTGAAAAAGGGCCTAAGAAGAGCTGGAAGTGTTTTTGTAGAGCAAATGTCAACAATGCAGGACTCTCCCCCTCCTCTCCTTCAGCAGAGATCCAAAGCAAAGAGGCACAGAAGGCAGAATCCAAAGCAGGCTATTTAAATCTCAATTCAGAATTACACTCCTATCAAGGAAACTTAATTATCTGTGTTTTACCATCTTATCTCCAATATGATTTCTCCAAACAAACAGCAGTCTGGAAACAGCCAGTAGATAATCCATCCTATCTCTGGTATCTCAGTCGGGAAAGTCAGGGCCCGGGGCAGCGGAAAGAGGTTGGGGAAAGCCAGGAGAGCCCCATTCCCAAAGAGCCAGGCTGGATGTTTGCCCTGGCATGGGGCAGCATCTCCTGCAGAGCCCCAGGGCTGGGTCTGGCCAGTGTGGAAGGGGCTGGCTGCATGTTGCAAGGCTCTCTGCAAGCTCAGCAAAAGCCACCAGCCCTGGGTTGCTGAGCCAAGCAGCCAGCACTGCAGGAAGAGGCTCTGTGGTGGCTCAGGGTCAAACCCAGCAGCACAGGACACTGCTGCAACCAGATGAGCACAGATGTGGCCTCAGATGCTCCTCTGTGTCTCTGTCACCAATATGAACAGACACCTAAATACCTAAATTCAGAAGGGAGGAATCACAGGTGAGCAGGCACTTGTGGAAATGGTGATGATTTTGGTAAAAAGACTGCTTTTTTCCTTTTTTTCCATGTTCTTCTGAAGGTGAGGCTTTTTTTTTTTTTTTTTTTTTTTTTAATTTCAGGTTTCCCAGTCAAGAGCTGAGAAATTAATTCCTATTCTAATAGTTCAGCAAGCACAAAGTCCAGACCCTGGGTCAAGCATCTCTATTTTTCAGTAAAGATGGGCTCTGTGATGTTGCTGTGAGATAAACAAAGTTTCTGAAAGGAGCCTCAGAGTTGTTCCAGGATGGATAAATTCCCTCAGTTAAAACTGTTCCCCACACAGGGTTGTCAATCCCAAAGCCCTTCCTACAATCCCAGGAGAAGTGCTAACCTAATGCTGGCTCCAAGATCCAGAGGCAAAACTCCTGGTGATGATGACAGCACTAATGACTAATTCTGATAATAATTAAATCTCAAGGAGAACTTTTCACCCCAAATGATACCATAAGTACAAGCTCACATTTTGCAGACAGATGGAACAAAGTGTGGGGAAGTTTTCTGGTGTGCAACATTCCCTATTTTTACCCTTGCCAAAGGGATCCAGGATGGGATAGTCCTGTAGAGCTTGGATAAAAGATGCAGTCTCTGCTACTCATTCCACAAGTGAAAATTCTCTTTAAAGATCAAACTTCAGTGGCTGACAGAACATTTAACCTGTAGCAAACCTGTCACTAACAGGTACAGGGATGCACTGCTCCCAGTCCTGTCCCCAAAATCCCAACAGAGTGAACAAGTTCTGCCAGAGGTAGAAGTGGCCTCCTGCTCTGTGCTTGTTCAGCAAGATCACCCAAATCCTCATCCAAAATCCTTGTGTACCTAGAGGCAGATCTGCCACAAAATCTTCAGAAGGAATTTTCATGAATATAGGTTGTCTCACCCATATTTGTATTTATTTATTTGTTTTCTAGCTGGAAGATGCAAATCAGGAAACGGAAAACAACTTTTTTTGGCCTCGTGCCCAATGCTACCTTTGTACAGAACTGGAATTTGGACCTGCAGTTTTATTTTTTCAGATGGGACAGAGAGCAAGGGAATTCCTCTGAGACTTTCCCAAACCAACAGGCTTCCTAAAAATAGCTGCACAATAGGATTGTTTTTTTGGCCTGAGGTGCATTGCATTTTAATGGCAGCATAGGGAAGGCTCTGCTCTTTATCCAGCAGCCTCTTCACCTGATGAAAGATCATTTCTCAAGAGCCACCACTCCCTGTCCCACTTTAAAGGTTCATTTTCTTGTTTGAGTTTGCAATCTCTGTCATTGTGTTCAGCAGGCATGATAATGAAAGCTTTACTGGAAAGGTGTGATGGCTTTCTCTGCAAGCTCTCCTGATGATGATATGGCAGGATCTTTCCTGAAAAGAGCTCACAGGAATGGAATTTTGGAGAGTCACAAGGCAAGAAGGAAAGGTCTGACAGGCTCTGGATCTTGGCTGCTTTGCCCAGCAACTATTGTCATGCTGAAACTCTGGCAATCTCTTTTTTTAAAGTATTGCAACAGTGGTGTAATGTGTATCAACTCTACCAGAAGTTCCTAAGAGAGAGGTCAGAATGATGCTGGTGCTGCTGTCCCCATCCAGGCAGAGAGGACACCACTGGATCATTGCACATGGCATGGGAAATCTTTCCTGGTTTTTTCCAGATGTTCAAGCTGTTGGTGCTGAGGAGCTCTGGGGTACAGCAGAGGTTTTCCCAAAGGACATGGAGCTGACTTGTAGAGTTTCAAGTCTCCAAGCAAGCAAACTCAGCTCAACAGACAGCAGGTATCAGGCACAGCTTCAGCACAGCCATGTGGTTTGCCTTCTGGCTGGGTTCAAGCACTAAATCATTTGCAGGAATTTTTCCCCAGAACATTAAAACACTTTTTAAAACCCAGGTATACATTCTGGAGGACTCTTGGAGCTCAGGACCACCTGAGCAGCTCTCATCCACCTTGTTCTGTAGCAGCCCAACTTCCACTCCAGTTCAGGCTGAAGCTGTCACCTTTGTCACCTTGCAGAAGATCCCAGGAGCCTGTTCAGGAAGCCCTGGGCTGTCTCTCTGATGGTGGCAAATCCCTCTGGCATCACCACAAGGCTTGATGAGACACATGCAAAGTGTCTCCTCACACTTAGCCTCACCATGTAGGTGTAAAAGGGAAAAAAACTTGTCAGTGTAGAATAACCTCTGAGAGAGGATCAGGAGGCCTTGCTCCCTGATGTACTCCTCAATTTGTTTGCTGTGACCCACCTGAATAGAATTACACAGAAACTCAGCAAGTGGGAGAAATACACAGACCACAAACTTCCATTTTCTTCTTTAGGATGATGCCCAACTCAGGAAGGGTGAGTCCTAAGCCAAGGTTCAACCCATCTTACACAGACATTTCACAAGCTTATGGGTCTGGTCACCTTAGGCTCCCTCCCCAGAAAGTGGAGAGCTGTATCCATCTCCAGTGGGCACTGCCTGAGACCTTAATTACTCTCTAAGATCTTAATTAACCCCTGGAGGTGTTCACCTGCATTCCTGCACTACAGAGGGAGCCAAGAGCAACTACACTTGTACTTCAGGCATTCCATGCAATGAAATGCCTAAAGAAGTGTGGGATGAAGCCACAGAAGTGCAGAACCATGCAATGACTTTTGGTTATTGCCTAAGTTTGGGCTCTTCCCCTGTAGTCAGAGTTCTTCTCACTGCTGAACTTTGCAGGGTAAATCTCTCAGCAGAGGAGCAGCACGTGACAGCCCATGGCAGAGCAGCCAAAACTGTGTTCCTTCACCCCACCTCCCAGAGTCATTTGTCAAACACTTTAAAAAGTCCAACACTTGAAAATCAGTTTATTAAAGCTTTCTGCAAAATCCCTGTTCCTCTGCCTGGGGGTGCCAGGTCCTCTGGTGATGGGTGCAGGACACCAAGCATCATTCCCAACTTTCTACCATTTTAGCTGTGCTGGTTGGGTTGGTACCAGTGCCCTCCTGGTGAAATGGGCTCCCAACTTGATTTTTTGCTGGATTTATCCTCCAAGATCATCTCTGGACTCCCTCCTTGGCTCTGTGCAGCTCAGTGAGGAAAGGATGAGCTCCAGCTGAGCAGTGAACTCTCTTGAACCTGGCTGGAAACCCTTCCCAGTCAAATTGGGCAGACTGGGGCTTTTTGGCATCGAAAGGCTCAGGTCTGCTGCTGGTCCCAGGCACTCCCCAGCCACATGAACCTTTTGGTGCATTGCTGGGCTTTGCTCTACCTGTGGGCTGGCAGGTGGCCACGGTCAGAAGTTCCTCCTCACTGAACTTTTCACCACCATCTCCAAGGAAAATACCCTTTTCATGTGCTAAATGCAGAGTCTCATTCCAAATGTAACAAATTAAAGTGTATGAAAGTTTGAAAATACCTTAAGTGCTAGGATAAGCAAAACTATAAAAAGCTTAACGCCACAAATCAGGGACTATACTGAAAAATCTGGGATTGTCTGGGTGAAGGGATCAGGATTTCTTTGGGCTCTTACTCCCCAGATTAATTCATGATTTGGGAACAAGCACAAGTGGCTTCTGCATGTCTGCTGTTGTTTGGAGGCTTCGGGTTGGTTTTTATTGTTTGGTTGTTGTATTTTTTGGTTGGTTTTTTTTTCCTCTCCAAGCTTTGTATCCCCAGAATGTATTTTAAAATAATCCCTGCTATGAAAATGCTCTTCAGGACTTCCAAAAGAGTTCATTACAGTCAGTTCAGGTTGTTTGCTCCTTCGCCGCTCGCCCAAAGTGCTTTTTTTTTTTCTTTTTTCTGGC
The DNA here is from genome assembly GCF_036169615.1 of Heliangelus exortis. Taxonomy (NCBI): domain Eukaryota; kingdom Metazoa; phylum Chordata; class Aves; order Apodiformes; family Trochilidae; genus Heliangelus; species Heliangelus exortis. The sequence goes on from NC_092432.1 coordinate 1,897,221, forward strand.
GTGTTTGCTCAGAGCTGGTGCCAAAAGATCTGCACAGTGTGCCACTAAAACTTCTGAATTGTGAGCTGCAGTTTGCACAGTAATTTATGTTTGGGTGGAAAGCCCTTTTTCCCATGCAGAGAGGGACAAAAGAACATCTTTACAAAATACTGAGTGTATTTGTGTGAGAGAGAGGCACAGAGCTGCTTCCTTAGCATTCCTCCTGCTATTCACAGCACAGAGATCCAAACCACAGCCACTCATCTTTTTGGTGAACCTAGATTACTTCAGAAAATAATATTACTGCTACTTCCCCTTCCTTGCAGACAGGTGATTTTTTTCTGACAGAATTAGTCCTGGCAGAACACCCCCGATTCATCACGAGTACCCCCAAAATGACATAAAAGTTGTATCTCTTCTGGTCAGGCATTTCTACAAAGCTTGGGTGCTGTAACTTGGAGTTGGTGTTGCTGATCCTAAGAAACCCTCCAGACTCAGCCTGTATTATAAAACACATTTCCTGAAGGTTTCCTTTTTGAGAGCTTATTCTACACAGAACAAAATGATGTGTGAAACGAGTCATGAAGCTGATCATTAAAAATTTAAGATTTATCAACTAAGATAAATTTCTGTACAAACTAAGACACATTTTTGTACAACAACTGCCATGAAGATCAGCCCTGCAAAGCCCCAGCTGGACAACACCTGCATGGCACCAAACCTCAAGGCCTCCTGTGCATCATAGGCAGAGTTTGAAAGCACCTCCAAACCCATTCAATGAACCCACCAGCAACAAGAGTCACACAGTGATTTACCAGAAATGTTTCCTCTTAACTTTAAGTGAGCTTTTATCAGAAGAGCCTCCTGACAACTCCCAAGCCTGTTGGTCCATCCCCACTTAAATCAGGGCCTGACATACAACCCATCCCTGAGCCAAGGCTGAGGGAAGCTGCACATTGCACCATTCCCACTGTGGGACCATGAGGTCTCTTTGCAAAGAGGAATTATCAGGTCAAATTCACTGGATGAGAAGATTTATTCAGCCAATCTGGCAAAGCTGAGGTGGAATGAGAATTGCCCAGGGAATACACAGGAGGAGGAGGCAGAGGCACCAAATGCTTTGATAAGATATCGTTTGGTGATTGGTGCTGGGAACAGAAGACTGGAGCAAGTGGGGAAGTGAAAAAGAAAAAAGAAAAAAAAAAAAAGAATGAAAAAAATTAAAAAAAAAAAAAAAAAAAGAATGAAAAACCCAAAGGGAAAATCAGAAGTAGGAATTTTAAACAGGAAAAGCATGGCGTCAGGACTGGCGGAAGATAACAGAGTGCTCTGCTGAACACACAAACAAACAAAAAATAACAGAGACAAACTGGCAAAACATTCCTCTGGCTGAGTTAACCACTGCTCTGCTACACTCACAGGTCTCCAACCAACACTGTCACTTTGTCACCGCTCCAGCATCCTGCCCTGCTGATAAATTGGAGTGGAAGGGATCTCTTTGCTGTTAAAGGGGCTTGGTAACAAAAGAGCAATGGGAGAGAAATGTCAAGAGCAAGATGAGTAATAGTTCCCCTCCTGTTAAATGAGGATAATACCTCTGACCTCGCCATGAAGTACTTTAAAACTCATTAGGAAAAAGTTCTAGATAAGGGGCAGAGCAAATCACTGTTCCTGCTGGCTGAGCCTTCCCCAGAGCAAGGTTCTCCCATCAAAATCACGTCCAAAACATGATGCAAACAGAGGAGATGACTGATTCCTCCCAGCCTCGGTGCTACAGTCAAATCCTGCAGCTCAGAGGAGCAGCAATGCTCCTTTCCTTCCCAACCCAGCAGCAGGAAAGCCAAACCCCAGGGACAAACCCCAGCCATGGCCCTGCTCCTCCTGTTAGCCATCCTCAGCCAGGCCGTGCTGGGAGTGCTGAGCTGTGCACAGGCTTGGATGGCTTTTGGGGAGGTGGCTGTCACAGCTCTGTCACTGCCTGGCATGGGGTCTGCCTCCCCTGCAGCTCCTCCTGCCTGCTAAATGCTCCTTCTCCCTCACCCTGCAGCTCCATGAATTGTCCCAGCATGTCTAAGCAGACCTCCCAGCTCTTCTCCCAGCACAGCAATGGCACTCCCCATCTTCTGGAGAACTGGCAGATGCCAAGAAAAGATCTAATGGCAACGACTGCTCGTATGATTAAAGTTTGGGTTGCTTTAAAAGACTCAAATCATCTGAAGACCTCCTCAAATAGCCCTGAAGAGATCTGAGCAGCAACCCCCAGCTCCATCAAGCAGGGATGAGGACAGAGTCCACGATCCCCAGGGGAATGTGGAGTTTATTCCAGTGTCTCTAATTGTTCCTAACACACTTGCCCAAATAGCACTGCATTCTCAGGAGATGAGGAGAGGAGGGCTGTTTATACCACATCCAATAACTAAACAGTGCTGGAGAATTATCTTATCTTCCCATCAGGATTGGGATATGGAGGGTTCCTTTGTAAAGCCCAAACGAGCCCCCCTGGAAGTTTTCCCAAACATTGTTTTCCACATTATTTTATCCACGGAAGTTAAAGGGCTCTCTTCAAAGAATGGGAAACGTATCACTTGTTTCTTTTCAGATCTCTGCAAGAAATCATTCCAAGCAGAGAAACCAGTGGAAAGCTGAGGTCCCTCTCCTGTCTGCAGAGGGCTCAGGGTCACTCACACCAGTGGCCATTTTACAACACCAGAGCCTGAAATTGCAGCTGTCAAATACCAGAACCCCATTCCCCATGACAAGAGCTGCAGTTGTGTGCCTGGACAGATCCCCAAAAACCAGGCTGCCACATCAGGAGCCAGGACAGGGAGTGGTGCTCTACCTGTTCAAGCTGTGGCAAAGGTTTGGTTGATGGTAGGAGAGCAAAGGTCTCCTTGCAGGCCTCTGCTCCTTGGTCCTCTGACACCTGGCCACGTGCTCCATCGTTTTACCTCCCCTGCAAGACTGTTCCTCATCTTAATTTAAGAAAAAAAAAATTATATAGGAAGAATCATAAGGGGAAAATAAACAGGGACTTTGAAAAGGTGCTGGTAAATTATTAGGAATAATACTTGCCTATCTACAGCACTTAAACCCACCAGCTCATCACATCCTTTCAGTACTATGTGACTTCCTTATCTCCATATTTATTTTTTTTTAATCTCCATCTTGGTTTTCCTCCATTTTTTTTTTAAGGAAAGGACAACAAAGCAACATAAAATTTACCCCTGTCACCAACTTTTCAGGCGTTTTGGGGGGACAATTTTTCAAAAGTGGCAATCATTTATCTGTGTGCATTCTCCTGATTTTCCATAGATTCCCATCCTTAGTGCCATCAAGTACCTTAGAAAACTTTTGTCTCCTTCTCAGAAGGACTGAGAAACGTGGGGGAAAAAAAAAAAAAAGTAAAAAGAAAAAAATAATAACTATAATGATGAAGAAACAGGAAAAGCCATTATATACAGTAATAAAAAGACTGCTTCCCCCCCTCTTCAAAACACGCTCATATTATCTTAGCAACCAGAGCAGCAAAGCAGATTTTACCAGAGGAATTGTATAACCATTCCTAAAGAAAGGGGAAGGGGAAAGCATTTGTGCCTTGCTATGTTTTATGACGTGAGAGCTGATATGATTTGCTGAAGCTGAGGCTGCACATAGAGAGCCAGAGTGAGGTTCACACTCATTGTTTTTGCATTTTGGTGCCTATATGCTGCAGGGCGAGGTAGTTTCCTACTGCTGGTGTTTGAAGGGCCTGAAACCATAATAGTCTCTCTGTAACATTCCCAAATGTTGACACGTTTGGTGCCTGTTTTGTCAAGTAAACCTTTGCAATCTCCTTCAGAGTTGTCTAGGGTGCCCTAAATTAGTTGTTCTTGCACTTCTACTCAGTACTTTCTGCCTGCCTTAATAAAAAGCCCTTCAGGAGAAATATATATATATATATACATTAAAAAAAAAAAAAAAAAGCCCACAGAAAAGTCTTTCTTGCTATATAAAGAGCACACTCAGGGCTCAAGCCCTTGGAAATGCTCTGTGGCTCTCACATTCCATAACCTGGGAGGTGGGAAGGGTTAAATGAGATTTACAACCCTTTGGAGCAATTATGCAGCTCTGCAATTTAATGGTAATTCCAGAAAGAGCATCTCTGAACAAGACAGACATGTTGGGAGAGCCACTCACAGGAAGCTCTTCAGGCAAAACATTACATATGCTGTTAATTAGGGTCATTGACTCCTCTGCTCCACGATCTTATCAAGGATGCTGAGGCAGAGTCAGCACTCCCTGCTCAGCCCAGGAGTGCAGGAGAGGACCAGAGTGGGATGGCTTGGAGAGGCTGGGCCCTGGATGGAGAACCAAGCCCTGTTTGAGTTCATAACACAAGTTTTTGGGTTTTTTCCCCTGCTTTTTTATAGCTGAAGGACTGTGGGCACCAAGATCTTTGACCAACCAAGTTTTGCTTGAACTGTGCAAGCTTTTTTTTTTTTTTTGCTTGCAGCTCTACCTGGGCAGTGAAGCAGCTTTGCTTTCTGCCTGTCAAGCTCCAGCAGGCTGCTGAAATGCTTGGGTGACAAACGTGGCAGGAGGAAGTTTCAGGCTAAACAAGAATCCCTTTTCCTTGCATTTTCACCCCTTTTACTGCCCCGAGAGGTTGCTGTTTACACAGGGGTTCATCAAACATCACCACACAGCTTAAATTTGGGGCCCAGGGTACCTGCCAGTTCTCCTTACAAGCAAAGTTTGAGCCCTAATTGCTGGGACTGGGCTGCTGACTGCTTAGCATCTGAATAATGAATTACTTATCTTTGCTGTTGAGGCAGAAATGTATTAGGCATTACTAACCCCAGCCTCAGATTCTTTGACTTGGTTCCAGCTGTAAACATTCAACAGGAAGAGGTTAATTTTTTGATTTGGTTAATATAAATACTGAAAGGTTCCTTGCTTCACTGTCCCACATCACTGCAACATACATTCTGTAATTAGAAGCATATTTTTGTGATTTCAAGGTGGATTTTGCCAAACCAACAAAAAGCATCAAACTCCGACGTTTCTGCCAAAAATACCCACTGTATAATTTATGCCAAATCAACAACAACAAAAAAATCTTCTTTTGTCCTTCCCAAACCACACTAAAGAACAGCCTGTTAAGAAGCCCAAATGTTAAAGTTCAAAAAAAGCCCTCTATTATACAGCCTACAAGATAGGGAGGGAGGAATAACAAACCCAACTTGATGCCATTTCTGCAGGATGGAAGCATCAGCATCTCTGTCCCCACCAGCAACAGGATCTCTCTTTAACTCCCTTTTTCCCCCCCCTTCTCTGCCCCACACACACTTCTGCCTCTTTCTGCTTTTTTTTTTTTTTTTTCCTAAAGCTTACTTAGCATCTGGAATGTGTAGGCAGCAATCCATGTGTTTGCAGTAAACTTTGAAAGCTGAGCCAATGAGGACCACATGGGCAGGTATTCTGGAAAGCAAATCTGGCTTTTCAGGGCAGTGATGGAAGATGTCCCCCCCCCCAAAAAAAAAAAACAAAACTATTGGACACGGCTGAATTATGAACAACATGAACAAAAAAACCAAACAAAACCAAACAAGCAGAAAAAAACCCCAAGAAATTAAAGAAAGAAAGAAAAAGAGAACTTTTTGGTGGTAATCAAGCCTTTCCTTTCCCCAACTTGAAGAAAAATTTTAATTAGAAGTTCAAGCATTTGGTTTTAATTCAGTCCAATGCACAAATGGTTTATTTCCACACAGCATATTTTCATAGTCTATGAAACAGCCTGCAACTAGGAAGCCATTACTGCCAGTGATTACAGCTTTTACATGCACTTATTATACTTTTGGAAATGGTGGCAGAATGGATTCCCTGCATTTTCTCCCTGCATGATGAGGGTGGAGCCATGTGCAGTGAATTAGACAGGTTTGGTACAGACAATTAGCAAACTTCTTTTAAAATTCTTTTTCTTGTTCTTCAATATTCAGTAGTCTTTACGTAGTCAGGCTCGACGTTAGGAAATGGCTTTTTGCCAGGGCACAGAGCTCTGAGCAGAATTTACTTTAGAACATCTGCTAAGTCTTTAACTAACTGCACCAGGACTGAATCTTGTTTGGATGAATGTTAGACAATAATGTTCAATCTGGCACCAGTAGAGACCCAGTGAATCATTGCCATAGTAACCACTAATGCAAAGGTTCCCTTAAATAATAATTTGTTATTTATAGACATATCAAGGATGCTCCAGCGCTGTTTTCAACTGAAAGGAGCCAAAAATTAAACAGCTTTTTCCTTTTTTGAATGCAAACCTGCTGTTTGCAAGCTCAGTTTTTGGATGGAGAGGCACTGAACCTGAAGGTTTGGGCTTTCAGCAGACCAGTGGTCCCCAGCAGCTTTGCCTGATCCCACCACCCCCATGGCAAAGAGCAGGCAAAGTGTGAGGGGGGCTCCAGAAGAATGTAGAAATTAGATTATTTGGAGAATTTTTTAGGCAGAGTTGCTTGGGTTGGAGGAGGTGTGAGGGAGAGCTCAGTCTGTAGCTGTATCTGACAGGGGTTTGCACTCAAGTATGAGCAGATGTGAAATACTCCAACAGGAACAAGAAATTCAGAGCCAGCAGCTGCCATCTTGGGACCAAGGAAGAAAATCACAGGGATTCTGGAAATGGTGGGGGATTTATTCATTATAAAGGGTCTTCAACCACCTCTGCAGAACAACTTTACTTCCACTGCTAATTTTGCACTTCAAAACTCTGAGGATGGAGCTCAGTGAGTGGTAGCACTGTGAGAGCTTCCCAGATACAAACCACTGGGCTTTGCAGACCAAGCAACCCTCTGGCCTCAGCTCCTCTGTAAGGTGGGTGAGACCAACCACCTTCTTGGTCTCCAGAAGCCAACCTAAAAGACAAGACTTCTTGCACAGGTTCAGAGCTCCATAGGAGCCAGAACCTTACACAGAGGCAAGAAGCAGGAGGCCCACTTGGGCAGACAGCAAAATAGTCCCCAAGGCAGCAGCATCTGGGGAGAGAAGCTTATCAACTTTCCAACCATTTTTGCAAAAAATTCTGATTCATTTCCTGTAGGCTACTGTCAGAGAGAGGCTATAGGACTAGCTGGGCCACATCCCAGATCTCGTCTGTGTTCCCAAATACTTAGCTTATCTCTCTGTGTCATGGAACTGTGATTACATAGCTTGAGGGCCTAAAAATATTGCCAAAAGCTTTAAAAAGAGAGACGCAGTTTTATTTTTTTAACTGCACTGATAAATGGACATGACTGGACAGATGGGTGTGGGGTAGCACCCAGGAGGTTACAGCAAATCTGGATGAAGCCCCACTCCTGCCTGACCTGGGTCTTTTTTGCCAAGGTGCCTGTCACCTGCATACGGAAGATCTGACAGAGATGGTGCCATCAGAACAAACTTCTTTTGGCCACCATTTACCAGAACTGGATGCCTTTAGTCCTGGCACACATTGGCTTTGCTCACAAGCATGGCTTTGGGTCACCAAATGGGATTGGAAAGCCAGCATCAGAGTTTGGGGGTATGTTTTTATGGGCCCTTTGCACAGCCAAGTGGGGGGCACCTCCAAGGGTCGCAAGGGCGACTGAGCCGTGTCCCAGTGACTGTCCCCAGGATGGATGAGCTGTCCACGAGCTCCATGCAGCTTGTCAAAAGCCCCTGAGACAGCTTCCATCCGAGGGATCTCCCTGCCAGTGAGTTCAGTAGCAGGCTGGAGGGGTCAGGCACATTGCACTTGGCAGAGGAGGTGGGGAAAGCAGCCAGCGTGAGACCTCTGAGCGAGTTCAACAGCGTGGAGAGGTGAGGCAGGGACGTGCCTGGGGGTGGCTACCACACGTCTGCAAATGGCAAGGGAGGAGGAAACCAGATGAGAGCCCTGAGTCATTCACCAAGCAAGGGAAAGCGGGGGGCTGCTGTTGTCCCTCTCGTGAAAACCACGGTGAACCCAGGAGCCACTTCAGAGCTGAAACCCGAATCTGAGTGCTGGTGGCACAGAACTGCTGAGCTACACCGGGAGTGACCTTTCACGTTACCTCGAGTACTATTTAGACTGGCTGAGCTTCCCTGGCCTAGCAGCAATCACAGTCTCCATCTGCCCACTCCAAACGAGAGTTATAGCGTGTGCTCCTGATGCAGTCTCTCGGGTTTGTTTTTTTTCTTGCAAATCTTGACTTCACCCCAGCAAGGGCTCCTGTCTCTAACCAGGCGCTGTCAAAACAACTCCAGCGGGGAGATAAGGGAGAGAAGACTTTGAAGAGGCTCCTTCCTGCAAGCTGCTCGCTATCTCCCTAAGACATTTGTCAGCATCCCCTAGGAAGGGCAGCAGACGTGGGGAAGCCAGGAACCATTCCCCCTCTTAAGCCTCCAGTCACATCACAGCACAGTATTTAAAATGCTTCGTGAATCCCAGATAAAAAGCGAGCGATTAACGTCTAGAAGAAACCTCTGTTTTCTATCACCAGATGTGGCCGTTTCCCATCAGGCCAGTTATTCATTCATGGAAGGACAAATATTTCTGTCCATTTTTCCCAGCTTTCTTGCTCCTCTTGCTCTTCACAGCCACCTTTCTCCCGATTTAAATTAGGCTGTGGCTTTGGAGCATGCCCAACTCCAGCCCCGAGAGAAAACAGGATTAGAAAAGGGATGCGATTCATTTGGTAGTTTCCCCTTTCTTACAGCTTGCTTTGGGTCAAGCAGCATCAGACAAAAGGTGGCAATCAATAGCCTGGTTCTTCACAAGGGGACACAGTCCAGAGCACTGTTTGCTGCTGTGGTCACTCGCCGTGGCCAAAGCTTCCCCCCCCATCCCAGCCAGGCAGCTCCTTTTATCTGAAAAACAAATTGTGCCCAAACTGAACCACTTTCTGCCATCAGGGAGAAATTCTCCCTTTGGCTGGGTGAGGCGGGTCATTTCCATGCCTCTTGGCTGTTTGCAAGAGGTTTGTTGGGAGTATTAATCAATAGCCTGGCTATAAATTATTCTTAATTATTATTAATCTATTATTAGATTGGCAGCGCTGCCCACGGAGCTCACCCGGTGCTGCCATCCTCCTCCAGCTGGCTGAGGCTTTGAGTCTGATTTCTTTAAAAAAAGCAAACCACATATTTTTGAGAATTTTCAAGTTTCCCCCCCTGTGAAACAAGGGGCTTTGGAAATAGATCCACCCCATTTTTCTACATCCTTATGAAGAGAATAAGCCCATGCACCACGCTGAACACAGTGCTCTTATTTCCACCTTGCTGCTGGGTTATCTGATGGGCTTCAGCTGCAAAACCCTCTTGTGTACTTGAGATGGGGCAACAACAGTGCTGCCAGGGCCCTTGGGAAACCCAGCATCTTCTCTGAGGACTCCCTGCTGAGAAGGTCCCCTTGGACCACTGAGAATTCCTCTCAGCCAGCAGTGACCACTGGTTCCCAGCCTGCTCAGCACCCACATGGGCAACCCGGCACCCAGCACCATCCCCGAGCCCTCTGCCTTTCAGAGGCCCCAAACACATTTTCTGAGTTCCAAGCAGAACTGGGCCATGACCTCTGAGGATACCAGCATGGAAACTCAGCAGCTCACTGCCCAAAGCAACCCGCTGGGGGTGGGTTAGGGGGAGATGTGGCCATCACCACCAGTGGCAGCAGAGGTGACAAAGGGGAGATGCCCAGCATGGGGACGAGGATGGGGGGGTCACAGCACCTGAGCCCCAGCATTTCTTCCAACCCCACAGCTTCTCCAGCTGAGAGACCCACCAAAGCTGTTACCCTTTTGTTATTTTAAAAAACGGGCAAACAAAACACGGGAGCAAGAGCTATTAAAAAAAAAATTAAAAAAAAAAAAAATACTGAAGTCTGCAAAGAAAAAAAGCCTCCAGCACTCAGCGACTTTCTTTCCCTGCAGCCCATTGTTAAGCTGGGGCCTGCTGTCCCTTTCCCATGCCAGCAAGAGATTTGCCTGGTGCCGGCCAGTTCTTTATCCCACTGAGCAATTAATACAGCTTCCCTCAGATAAACATGAGCTTGTTTAACTATGTCTCTTGATAGGTCCCAGCAAGGCTTGATAACATGGATGGTCGGATGTTGTCAGGCCGAAGGAGTCAGACATGCTGGCAACAACCTTTTCCCTTTCAAAGCACACATGTTTAGAAAAGAAAGGGCTGTGGCTGTTGATGGCAAAGCAGGGCTGAAATCTCCCAGCAGCAGCAAACTGGGATCCAGCTGGGAGCTGCACCCTGCCTCAGCCTCCCCAAGAGCCAGGCCGGGCCCCTCCTGGGCAGCACTGCCAGCCCCCCGAGGTTAAAAATCACTCTTGGGGTTGTTGCCACGGAATGAGGTGTGTTAAAAAGTGTGGTTTAAAAGCTCGTGCTATGATTCCTGCTGTAACTAACAGCTGCAGCAGAATGAAAAATTAAAAATGATAGTTATTTTTTTCATTTCTCTTCTGTTTTTAAACCCCCAGTATGCGTTTATGTCAGCTTCTCAAAGGCCTCAACTGAACACAAGCCCTGCTTTCTTAATTTAGTAGCTTTTTTTTTTTACTTTATCTTAAAGTCCCTTTGATTTGATAGTGCAAGAATCTCAGCAGTCATTAAAAATAAACTAATTATCTTTGCTGGGTCTTGGGATCAGGACAGTGACAGTGGCACAGCAGTGGTAAAACTCATGTGGAAATGATCCCTTTCTGTAGCAGGACTGCAATCCACGTTCCTGGCCTTTGAGATGTCCCCACTGCCTCCCCCAGCAGACAGATTTGGGGATGGGGAAGGTCACCCCCACTTGATGCTTGTCCCACTGCAGGAGGATGGCACAGAGGGACCTGGTCAGGACTTTCAGTGGAAACTTCCAGTAAGATAAACTGGGATTTGGGGACACTTCATTGATGCTGCTTTGGGCTCTCTCCGCTCCCCCACCCACCTCAGGGGTCCTGTGCTCCTCCTGCCACCCCTTCATGCCCAAGGCTGGGTTAGCTCTGCTCTAAGGCCAAACACTCTACCTCTCAGCTCCTCCTCTCCCCTGCTAAAGACATCCTTTCCTTTCCCATCTCTTCCTTGGAAACTCCCCTGTTCTTTCCATAGTCCCTCTTTCCTTCCTTCCTGCTTGGCTGCAGACACCATTCCCCTTCCCCAAAGGACCAGTCCTTTATCTGTGGGGCAGGATACAGGGGGAGCACAGCCTTTGGGCTGCACTGATAGATACTCTCTTCCTCCCCACCCCATCCTGTCCTGGCCACTTCCCTCACTTGCCCACCCACCTCTCACCTCTCCCGGTCCCACTGGGATCTGCTCTGAGCAGGGCAGCACCCCTGTGGCAGCTCCTTGGCTCCTGCCTGGGAGATGGCACCCATGGGTTGCTAAAGGGACCCACAGGAGCATTTATTGACACCTTCCTGCCCTGGAGGAAAGCTCACCTGACCCTGCACAGAAGGAGCCATCCTGCACCTTGGTTCAACTGAGGTCTTCAGCATAAAGCCAGGGAGCTGCAGGCATCTGCTCAACAACAGCGTAGCACAAAAAGAACCCAAAACCACCACAGACCCCAATTACAGGGGCAGAGCTTGCTTCAAAGCTAGCCTGAGGCAAACCTGAGCAGGTTTATTAAAACAATAAACCCCCAAACAGCAAAGTACAGGGCAGCATGATCAGATAAAAGGTGAGATCTGTCCAGCTACCAGACGTGTGTGCTAAGTCAAACCAAGTCTGAGAGCCATCTTGCAAGTCTCCCCAAGAAAAGGTCAGCCCATGGCACCAGGAATTAATCCTGTGATAGGTTTTAATTTTTTCTCTTGTGGTCACAAAAATATTGCTGGCACCTCTCCTCTCTGCTGGCAGTTTTGTTCTGTGTTATTTCAACATCTCTATTGAATCCCCAGATTAAACAGGTTCACACTTGCAGTTTGCAAATAACATGGTCAGCAGCAAAAGTAATGAAATTCAGTACTTCCCAAATTAAAGCACTGAGTGACCTTCATGGGGTGGTACTTGATGATGATGGAGAAAGCCAAGGATGGTGTTGCACTGCTTTGCAGCCAGCCACATGTTTAGGAGGAGCAAAGAGGAAGATGGTTTACACCAGCTTGTCTTCAGTTTTTTCCTCAGTTTTTTCCTGTGGCAAACCACTAAGATGTTCTCAAGACAGACCAGAGCTGCACAAGCAGCAGCAGGCCCAGGTCCAGCTGACACCCAGGGGTCAGTGGGCTCTCCAAGTGAGATCTCCCACCCCCCAAGGCAGGAGTTGGCTCAGCAGCACAGGGCACCTCTACATGGTTTTCCTCCAAATGGAAATCCCTCTGCTCTAACTGACTGCTCTCTGCCACTGCCAAATGCACCTTGCTCTTTCCTTCTGTCTACAGCAGACTGGACCATAAATGTGTCACTCTGAAACTGTATTAATCTTTTTGAAAGGTAAGAGATAAGATTTGTGACCCAGAACCCGGGGAGTAAAGTCACTGAACTGGTAGCACTCTTTTTTTGGGAAGGGTACAGATGCAAGCCTGGGAAGGGCTGGGAGCTGAGTGGTCCATGAGTCTTTATGGATATTTAGGACTCTAGTCCATCTCTGCTCACACCAGGAATACAAAGCCACAGCTTTTCTAGACCAGAAATGCTTTCTGCTTCCAGATCTACACCCCATCAGCTGTCATGAAGGTGAGGCCGTTTGAGACCACCTTCCCAGGCAGGTCAGAACGACCTCCAACTTCATTTGTAGCTGCATGAATTTTTTTTTCTAGCAGATTCTTACACAATCCAGTCCCAGCAGTATCTGAGCAGAGCCTTCTGCAACCCTGCATGACTCGAGTGGAGCATTACTTAAGGAAAGAGCAAATTACAGATTGACTATTGCTGCCTTTCCAAAATGTCTTGCATGCACACAGTAATATTTGGCATTCCAGAGAATTAGCCAACCAATCCTCCTTTGCCTGCCAGATGGCCTTGCATTAGCCTGATCCTCACTTGACAGCTAGAGAGCAGACAGAGGCCTGGAGTACAAAGTGAAGAGCCTGGAGTAGAAAACGAAGCTGCCTGAGTCCCAGCTCGACGCCCTTCCCGCAGCCTGAGCTGACATCTGAAACAATCTGGAGATGATCCTTTGATTCCCTTAAACCATGAAGGATGACTCCAGACTCCCTTTTGTGAATCAAAGCAAAGCAGAGTTGATCCCAGGCGTGTAATGCCAGAGGATTCATTTAAAAGCACCTGCCAAACCTCCACCCTGGCTTCACCAGCTGCCTGGTGCTGACCATCTGGAGACGTGGGGATCCCAAACGTGACACAGGAGCTGTAAATCTTCCCATGCACCAGGGCCATGTTTGCCTCTCCCCGTGAGAACTGTGCTGCAGTCATGCCTTTCCTTTCTCTTCTCCTTGTGACACCCCAAAGAGCTAAATATCTTTTAATAAGGCTTTACTCTAAGCCTTAAATACCTTCACTTGGAGGACTGAAGCTGGGTCAGCGGGGAGCCTGGTAGGAGTCATGGTGCTCTAACCCAACCTATTTATGAGGAAGACATTACAAGGGAGGTGGGGAAGAGGGGCTGGGGACACTGAGAGACTCATTTCATTGATCAGATTATTTTTAGAGAACAGATTTCCCTCAATGGCTTTATGGTTCCAGTGAGCAGAGCAGCTGGTGACAGTGTTTCCAACTCTGAGGCACATCACAGAATCTCAAGGCAGCAGAAAGTCCTACGAGCCCTGGACAGTTGTCCCACTGAGCAAGGTTGGTGTCTTGTCTGGGCACGTGGTGGTGTCAAGCCTGGCTCTAAGGAACCAAACCTTCCAGTAAACACCACCATCCTTAGGGTGGACACTGGTGTTTACCTCCTGGAGGAGCTGGAGCTACAAAACCTCTGTCAAACATTCCCAATCCCAGGAGAAGAGGAAATGCAAAAAGGTGAAAGCAACATTTCAACAGCTGATGTGCTACCAGAAGGAGGCTCGTGTTTTCCTGACAACTTAAACTCCCTTTTCACATCACAGAGTTAATTCTTCACCTTGGTCATCCCGTAGGAAATAAAGCACACTTTTGGCCCACTCACACATTTGTTTTTCTCCCACTAAGAATCCCCATCCATTTTTCCATCCGTAAAACACTCATTAATCAGTGTTCAAGCAGTAAAAATGGAAGAAGCAGTTCTGAAAATCAGCCATAAAATCAGCTTTGCAAAGCTTTTGTTGGTTTTGACTTTTTTTTCTTTCCATTTTTTTTTTTTTTTTTTTTTTTTTTTCCAGCACATGGATTTGGCCAAACCAGCTTGCAGGGTGCTTGGCTCTGCTGGCCTTTGGGTTAGAAATCAGGGTCAGATTTCTGCACGTCTTCTGAGGGCACCATTCCACTCACTAATGTGGGATGGTCACACCCAGACAGCTTGCAGGATTAGGTCAACAGATACTCATTTTTTAATTGTTAAGAAAGTCAGCCCTCAGGGAGAAGTATTTGTAAAAGACTGTTCAAGAAGTATGCAGGATTAACAGAAAAATCAAGAAGGGCAACTCAAGAGAGGAGAGTCATTCAAAAAAGAAATAAATAAACTAAATCTTACAAAAAAAAAAAAAAAAAAAGAAAGACCAAAAGGATGCTGTCCATTACGGAATATCTCCCTGTAATGGCACAGGGTGAGGCACTTTCAGTGGGTTTATGCATTTTTGGGCAAGTTGGGGATCTGAGTCACTGCTTTCTAAATCCTTCTGCTCACCCCCTGCCTATCAGGGCATGCAAAATCACTGAATGGGCCCAAATGTCTCTGTAATCAACATCTGGCTCCAATAAGCAGCCCGGTGGTCATGCTTTAACAATGTTTGTTCCAAATTAAATCTTTAACTAAACATTTTCTAAAAAGGGGTTTTGATAGTGGAGTTGCAATAGCTAAGAGGCTGCTCATGTTTGTTTTTCCTAGAGATCCCAATTCCCTAGGTTTAACTCATCCTCACACATTCTTTTGGGGCTGAAACTTGGTGAAGCAGAAGAGAGCTCTGACATTATAATTTTATGAGAGCATCACTCTGGGGATTTTAACCTGCAAACTCAAGATTGGCAGAGGTACAGAGGAGATGGCATGTTTGGCTACTCCCTCCTCCACATCCAGGATAGGCAGGACAAGAAAAACTACAATAAGGAAGATTCAGGATAGATATCAGGACAATTATAAAAAGGATTAGAAGGGTCAGGTAGAATTTCCAAGATGTTTGCAAGAAAGTGTTGGATGCACATCTGCCAGACAGCAATTCCACCCTGTGATGGGGATGGGTGAGTTGGTTTCCCTGGGTATCTTTTAGCCCATGTAGAGTGTGATGCTGCCCTGGGGACAGCAGCAGAGCCACGTCACCCATGATCACCCCTCACATCAGCTCGTGCTATCACCTGCAAGGGCAATTACCAGCCCGCTGAAGATTACAGGCCTCTGCAGAAGAGACATCCAGTCTCCTCTGCTCATATGGCTACGAGCCACAGTCAAGACCAGACTTGCCCATCATCCAGGTTGTAAACTCTCTGCACAGGCCAAGTTCTCCCCCAGTCTAGACAGAGGAGGCAGAGCAGGGCACAGCGTGCGGCGGCTCCAGCCCCGCTCAGCTCGGAGTCTGAGCTGGGAAGCCCAGGGGTGGCAGGCTCAGCAGGCAGGAGGTTCCCCTCCTGGCCCCTCTCTGAGCTCAGGGGGTTTGTGGCCATCACACGGGGGGCCACTAGCTCAATTCCCAGCCCTTGGGAGAAGAGAAGCCTAGGGGTACACCCATCCCACTGAGCTGCGGGTTCTGCCTCTGCCCTGACAGTGACTCCGCCGGTTCCCTGATCCCATCCTCTCACTGTCTGCATCACTGGGACACAAACGTTTTCTTTGCTTCCTAAAACACTTGCCATCCTTGCCAGAGATACTTAAAACATAAAAGGATAGCCAGTTCCAAAGCAGCTGCCAGAAGTTTTGTCTGCATCTGCTGTCACCAAAACAGATGGAGCAAACCCCCTGGTGCGGAGCAGCGTGGGGCAGGACGGGTGTGCAGCTTCCCCTCCTGTCCCCACCCTCCCTGGGGATGCTCAGCCTGGTGGCACCTGGAGACCTTCCCCTCCTGGCACTGCTCTGGTCTAATCCTCACAGCTGGCCCAAGGGAGGAGTAGCCAGCAGATCCCCTTTATTTCCTAAAGCTCAGAAAAGAGAAAGTTATGAAGACTCCTCTTCGGATGCCCTGATATCCATTTGTCTTCCCACACTCCTGCTCATCTCCTGTTCCTTCCAGCTACCAAATGCAACCCCAAAACTAAAACTGGCTTGAAAGCCTCCTGTGTTTTACACCTCAGCCTCTCCACAAGGCAATCCAGGGTGAGATCCCACAGACCCAGTTATCCACCCCAGGTAACGCTGCGCGTGTTCTTCTGGCCCTGAGAACCTTGACTGGAAACGTTGAGGTTTTTTTCTTTTGTAAATTGTCCCTTTCCCACCCAAGGGCTGTTTCCTGGCTTTGCTGGCAGAAAGGAAGGACACTTTGAGAAACACAGATGTGGGGTCTGATTCCCATTTAGGACAGAGGGCCCCTTTACCCTGCTCCAGCGACACACAAAGGCTTCCATGCAAATGGGAACCAGGCCCTTGGAGCTCTGACTTTGAACAGGTTATATTCTTACCACTTGAAACAAACTTTTAGGGGAGGGGGGCAACTGAGTTTTAACCAGTCCAATATGGCAGGGGCTGATGTTTTAGGCCTGATCTTTTTCTCATCCAGAGAGGACCAGCCTTTCCTGGGCACTGCTGGAGAAGAGCTGGAGTGGAAGGGTCAGGCAGCCAAGTGCAGCAAAACAGAACCCTTTTTTTTTTTTTTTTTTTTTTTTTTTAATTGAATAAATATAAAGACACTGTATATGAACAAAAATGAAGCATGTTCCACAGAG
Source organism: Heliangelus exortis (assembly GCF_036169615.1). Classification (NCBI taxonomy): domain Eukaryota; kingdom Metazoa; phylum Chordata; class Aves; order Apodiformes; family Trochilidae; genus Heliangelus; species Heliangelus exortis. Next base: position 1,914,069 of record NC_092432.1, read on the forward strand.
GATTTTAAAGCTTCCAAAAATATTCCCTCAGCCCTTGCCAAAGGTAATACAGCCAGACTTTCCATGGAAAGCATCATTGTGCACCGTGGGGTTCAAGGAGGTCGCTCTGCTTGAAGTGCACAAACAGCCAGCGCCCTGTCCTGTCCCTCCTCTCTGCACACATGCTCTGCCACCAGGAACAAGTGGCCTTTTTTTTTTTTTTTTAAGGAAAAAAAAAAAAAGAAAACAACTTTCTTCCCTCAAAGGTAGTATAGAATTCACCCTCACTGTGCAGCAGTAGCAAGCTAGAGCTTGTATTTACAAGAAGCCCCCTTAAGAGGACTTTGAGGGCTGTTTATAGAAAGCCTGGACATCAACAGGTTTGCTCAGGGGGTTCTGCATTTTTGGAGACTTTTCTAAGCCCTGCTTTCTTCCTCATCCCCAAAGCAATGGCTGTAACAGATCCTGCAGTAAGGAGGTGGGAAACTCACTGATGAGAGGTTACTGCTAACACAGGCATTACTACATGCTTCTTGGAGGGCTGGAAAATAACCCTCTTTTCTAAAGTTGCTGCCTTCCACCTAATTATCCCCAAAGCTTTGACTTGTAAACACCTGACCTAATTCTTTCCATGGGCAGTTTTTTAATAACAGAAATTCTTCAAAAGTGTCTTTATGATGCATCACACCGTGTTACCTTGTAAACAAGCTCTGCACCAACCCAGCATTTTATGGTGAAACAAGAGAAAGACACTTAGTCACCAAATACTCAGCATTAGGGAGAGGCAACACAGGGAGGCTGGCAGAGCTCAGTCATCCACGGCTGAAAAATCCATGTCTGAGTCCCTGCAGGGGAAAAAAGGTCCTTAGATCTTGTCCTAAGGACAGGATTATGGGCACATACATTTCCTTTCACATCACAAAGCTTTCTGCAGATATATATCAATGAAGCTGCACAACATACTCAACCCAAACAGAAAATTCAGGATCCCTGGGTTTTCTTTGCTCAGCATCACCAGGCTGGACACAGGGCACACTACAGGATGAGGCCAACCATTTGGATGCACTTCTGTAGGAACACGTGGCAAAACTTGGGAGCCTCTCCTGCGGATGAGCAGGTTTCCCTGCAGCAGAGGAGTTGGGAGAGGAACCCTGATCTCCCCACTTCCCCTTCTCAAGCTCCATCCTGTGTCTTCTCTTGGCACTCCGGATCAGAGCTGATTTTGCAAATCCTCCCTATTTGCATTTTGGATTTGTATATATTTGTATATGACTATGCCCAAACCTGAAGTTGTTTCACATACACTGAAATTAGTGACTACATCACGTGTAGCAGCTGGGCTGAGCCTTGCTCCAACAAAACCCAGAGTGACCCAGCAGGGAGGCAGAGCCCCGAGAAGACCAAGGGGGAGGGAAGGGATGTAAAAAGAGAGATTCAGCCTCAGCAAGAGAGAGATTCAAGCCCCTGGCTGGAGGGAGGGAGTTAAGAAGCAAGGCTGGAGAAAGAGTTGCCGAAAGCATTGCAACATGATAGAAGCTCTGCCGGCCTTTGATCTCAGAGCTGTTCTTGAACTGTCACTTTAATGATGTGTCAAAGACTAAAAAGAGTTGAGATTAAGAATACTGGAGCCTGGGGAGAAGGAGAAGGCCATTTGCAGCCCTCTGGGTCTTCGCTGGGTTTCTGGAACCTTTTAGATCCTCACTGTGTGCTGTGCACCAACGTAGAGCTGCAAAGCAGGTCAGATTTTCGAAGTCCTGCACCAGGGTTTGCCTTATAAAAAGCCTTCATGTTCCCTGCACGGGCAAATCCCTACCTGTTCTGAACGTGCACGTGCACGCTCTGCTCTAGCAAGTTTTTCACACAAAAGGCTAAAGTTGAGTCGTTTCCCTGAGTTTTCTCTGTGGGATGCTCTCCCCCCTTTAACGTGTCCCAGGAGTGATGCCCCGGCTGAACGGGGGGGGTGGCTCCAAGGTCTGCCCTAAACCAGCCTGAACTGCACCAAACCCTACACTTTTATCAGTCCACGACTGGCAGGAGGACATTTGGGCTCTTTGCAACTGCATATATTTCATTAATATCCCAGCCAGCTTTAATGGCATTACCATCAGGTTAATCTACTTTAGATTAATGAACCTCAGTTTCAGCCAGGCAAGCTAATTAAGATGATTTTCTTTGAACTTGTTCTAATGAATGTATTAATATCATTCAGGGCTTCTTTTGGAGCTACAAGCATGGCCATGTTATTCCTGAGAAGAGGCCAAACATTTTTTTATTAGAGAATCATGTGCTGTGCAGAGCCTGAGACTGCCTTGCCTTTGTTTTCTGCCTTGCACCTTTACATTGGCTGCAGAGAGAGCAGCTCTTTGCTTTGCAGATTTTTGCAGTGGCTCAGGAGTTCTCTGAACATGCTCAGGATTAGATCCATAAAAAAAATAAATTAAAGAGTTAGAGACATTTGCTATTCACTAGCTTGTGTTCTTAAAAAACCATTTATTTACCTGTTTCTTCCCCTCATTCCAAAGGAGTGATACTGAAACAGCAAAATGCCAAATGTGTCAGGGATGCTGGTGTTGCCATCCCATGAATTTTAGGGATCCCTGTTTCAGCTTTGCCACTCATACACCTGGTGGATGACACCATTCAATGCAGAAACATTGGATAGCACCTGGCATAAAAGAAGGAACATTCCTTTGGAAAAATGACACCTAACTCCACAAGAGTGCAGGAGGGTGTGTGGCTCTGTCAAGCTTGTGCCTAGGCCACCTGCTGTGGTCTCCTCCCAGCTGTACCAAACCCTGCTGCTCTCCAAGGACATCTCAGCAACACTTCCTACCTGCAACCTGACCTCCCCTCCAGTGCTCAGCCTGAAAAAAAACACCAGGACTACTCTAGGAGCAAGGCAGAAAAGAATACTTGGGTGTCTGGTGGCCCTCCAGGAGTGATGCCCAGCTTGGTGAGGGCTGGGATGGCAGCAGAGATGGGAAGGAGCTCTGGGCAGGAGATGTGCAGAGCTCTGGGGAAAGGAGCACCCAAGGGTCCCTCTATATCCCATCCAGGGCACCCTGGGTCCCTCTACATCCCATCCATGGCACCCTGGGTTCTTCTGCATCCCAACCACATCACCCTGGATCCTTCTGCATCCCATCCATGGCACCCTGGGTAATTCTGCAGCACCCTGGGTCCTTCTGCATCCCATCCATGGCACCCTGGGTAAATCTGCAGCACCCTCCTGCTTTGCTTTTTGGTGGCCCAGGAGCAGGGAGCTCCCACCCCCCTGCCCTCAGCACTGAGTGGGTTTGTTTAACTCCAAATCAAGTGTTAAAATAATTCTCTGCTTTTTGGGTGCTCGGACTTTTGGGTGCAACCCAAGGGAGCAAAAAAGTTGCATCCAGCTGCTGCTGAGCACCAGGAGCATGTGGGAAACACCCAGAGGAGTGAGGAGCAGCCAAGTCTGAGGGGTCCATGGGGATGGTTGGGCTGGGCTGGCAGGAATCTATCCCTGAACCATCAAGGGCACTTGATCCAAGTGCAACTGTTCTGGTTTTCTAGAGTGGGAATGAAGCAGAGAAACACAGCATGCTTGTTACAACTTTTCCAGGCTATTTTGTGGCAACTTCTCATGGGGTAAGGATGCAAGGCCAGGTTCAAGGCCAGAGTTCAAAGGAGGGAGAAATCATTTGCAACTTGGCTCTGCTACAAGCAGCCTTGCACTGGGGTCTCTCTTGGACAGGGCTCTGGGAATCTTCCTGGGCTGCTCTTTTGAACAAACCTAAAAAAATGCAGAGGGATAAACACTGTGGGTTTGCTCAGACTCTCACCCTCTGCCTTCCTGACAGCCACTGTCACACCCCGTGTCCCCAGGGAAGCCACTAAAGAGACAGCCTTCTAAATGACACCTTTCTCCAGCCCCCAAAGACACTCAGTTTCACTGCTCTCAGTCTCCCATCCTCTCAGCCCATGGCTTGGGAGTGGTTTCCAAAGCCAAGTCCCTGGATGTGCACAACCTGGACACTGTAACATGGCTTAAATAAGCTCTTTAATTAATTGTTACTCAGATGAAATAAGAAAACCACAGGTCCCAACTCTCAGAGTCACAATCCCTCAACATAAATAAAATAAACATCCTGGAAACAGTTCCAGACAAACTTCTTGCCACACAGGTATCATCCAAAAATTGGGATTATGACTTTTTTTTGTTGTTTTTTTGGGGGTTTTTCTCCCCAGCCTGCAATCAATGTGCCAGGCCAAGGTGGAGTTTATTTATAAATGCACATTTATGATGAATCATTGGAGGAAATGCACACAGACTGGAGACAAAAGTCTGCAGTTGCTAAACCAAATAGGAAATGCTCTTTACATCTGCCTCATCAGTTGGCATCCACTTCCCCTCAGAGCCTCTTTTCTGCTGGGTAGGCCTGTTTATTTTTGGGCTACTTTTGTTTGCAAAGCCAAGCAGAGCTTCTGATTTTTGTATTTATCTGTTGTTTGTTGGGTTTTTTTTTCCCTTTGTAAACAGCATTTCTCACTTATTCAAACCTCAAATTATTTAACAGCAGAGTTTGGATCACCTTCCTGCATGGAGTTGTTTACTCTCTTCAGGGAAAGCAAACCAACAGAGTGGAAACAGGGTGGAAAAACAGCCTCATTAAAATGATATAAAAATAAGGACAATGGAGGAGCAACCCTGCCAGCAGTGGAAGAATTCCTGCCTATTTTCTATTAGATCTATTTTAAATATTACAGAATTGAAATTACTACATGAGTACGAACCACAAACCAACTACTACTTGTATCCCAGCAGTAAGTTTGCAAGTGATGGGACACATTGGAAGCAATCCCCTTCATTTTATCTTATTTTTTCCCCAAACTGGCCCTAGCAAAGCACATGACACTAAAAGGAAGAAGCTACTCATGTTTCCCCAACAGATTCCCATGGGGTCTAAGGGGACCCCACAAGTCCCATGGGGACCCATCCATCTCCACACAATAGGGAATCAGCAGAGCTGGAGGAAGATCCTGAATCCCATAGATGCACCCTACAAATCTCCCAACCACAGCCTGAACCTTTGGGCCTCTCCCCTGCAGATTTTAGACCTCTGTGAAATATTTACTCTGCTGGAATATGACTTCAAGTGAGATAAGAACCAAGCTCTTGCTCCTGAGCTGTGCCTGTGTGTGTGTGTGCACAAGGAACGTGCACATTACCCATTTGATCACCACTATTTATTGTACAATTTGTATGCAAAAAGTCTGTGGCCTGGTCTTTCTTCTCATGGGACTTTCAAAACCTTCCAACCCCACTGGAGAGAAAATTCATGCTGCCAATTTTCTTCCTTTTTTTTTTTTTTGTTTTTTTCCAAGGGTTTTCTAGAATGTGCTATGCATGCAAAACGCAGCCTTTAACTGTTAGAAAAATACAGTAATTTGAAATGTAAGCAACGAAAATAGACCTGCACCAAAACAGAAACAAAGATGGAGGATTTTCTCCATTTCAGCCTCACTGGAGGAAGAAGCACCCTGGTAACTCTTATCAATGGTAAACACATCTTATTTATGCAGCACAGAGCAGTGTCTCCTCTTTCTGCTGGCTTTTCATAGTAGGGTCAAAAAAAAAAAACAACACAATATTGCTGTGGAAATACGATGCAAGCACCAACTTCACACTGTCAGAACAATTCCAGCAGTCAAGGCAAAGCTGAGGAAGCTGCTGGTGAAGTAGAAAACCTCTCCCTCTCTTTGGTTGGAGGGCAGAGGACTGCTGGAGTCTGTGGTTTGCAGGCACTGGAGGGCCAGTGCTCATACTTCTGCAATCTTGGTTTTGTGGAATGCTCTGCCTCCTCCTGACCTTCAGAGCCTGGATCTGCCTGGCCTGAAACAGCACTGAAGCAGCTTGACTGCTCCCAGGAGCTCTTTGGGCTCTCATCCCTGTTCACTGCCCCACAGTGGGAATCTTCCTATTTATTTTCCTGGCCTCAGGAGCAAAGCTTTATTTAGGGAGACAACCCTGAGCGGGTCGAGAGACTTTACACTCCCTAGAGCAGCCCCCAAGCTTTTTCTCTGCCTGTGTTTTTAAGGAAAAACTGACCTGAGCCCTGCACATCAGCTCCACACCCAGCTGGAGGGCAGTGCCACCTCCTCCTGCCAGCTCTGGCCCCAGGAATGGACCTTTGCATGGGCTCAGGGCTCCTGGTTGCCAATGCAGCTCATTGTGCCAGGGCTACCAGAGGTTCTGGAGAGCTTGCCAGCTGCAAGGCACGTGTTCCAGTAACAGGCTGCTCCCCAGCTGTATCCTGGCTCCTGCCAGAAACCGTGGCAACCGATGTCACTCGAGGAATGGGGCTTGGGTGACCAGTTTCAGTGCCATTTTCAAGACATTGAAGGAAACTCGCTGTTCTTTAAACAAAAATAATAAAAAAAAACCAGTTCAACTGATGAAAACCTGATAAGGAAATCATTGAAATGCCAAAAGTTCTCTCTCACACAAAAGAAATAGTAATTCTTGTGGTGCTGTATATATTTACTGGTTAAAAGCACATACCAGGCTGTCTAAATCTGTGATCAGTGCCCAGTTTATAACACCTTCATGGCTTTCAGTTTCTCACCCAGACACATCAAAGCAGGGGATGGGAAGCCAAGGAAAACTTCATTGTTAGTATTAACTCACTCCAAGAAAAAGATTTTTGGAAGTTTGAGAATTTTTTACTTCACGGCAATTGTTGATTAATGAACCTCAATGGGCTACAGCCTAAAAGAGGACTTTGTTAATAAAAAATGCTAAACAATCCAGGCAGAGTAAGGAGAGATTTTCTTTGAACCTAATTGATATCAAGGCATTTCCAAAAAAAAAAAAGGTACTGTGAAGATGGATTTATTCAGTGTGATCCTGTTTGCTTTCCAGTTCCCCCTCAGGCTGTTTCTACTCGTGGAAAAACAATTACTGAGGACAGGAGGAGAAATCAAAGAATCACAATATAGCTGGAAAGATCAGAGCACGTGGAAAATACTGAACAACAATGATATTTAGGAAAGGAATAGAATAACCCCTCTGCCTCCTCTTGGCTACCACCAGCACAGCTCTTGTGGCAAAGCATTGCCACCTTCCAGCAGGGATGGGGAGCACCAGGGGCTTGGGGGTCTCTTTCTGGTTCTCTCCTGGTTTTGTTTGGAGAAGTCATCTCTGAACCTAAATGTTTTAGTCTGAAAACAGGTTAATAAAAATGAGGGACTACACTGACAGCTCAGTTCCTCTTCACACAGGGGTTTGGGTTTCCACATACTGCAGGTCCAGAGAAGAGCAATAAGGCTGGGAAGGGATTCCAGCACAAATCCTACAGGAAGGGCTGAGGGAGCTGGGGGGGTTCAGGCTGGAGAAGAGGAGGCTCAGGGGAGACCTCATCACTCTCTCCAACTCCCTGAAAGGAGGTTGGAGCCAGGGGGGGGGTCAGGCTCTGCTCCCAAGTAAGACAAGAGGCCATGGGCTTAAGCTCTGCCAGGGGAGGTTTAGGTTGGATTTTAGGAAAAAATTCTTTACGGAGAGGGTGATCAGACATTGGAATGGGCTGCCCAGGGAGGGGGTGGATTCTGCATCCCTGGAGGTTTTTAAGAAGAGACTGAAGTGGCACTCAGTGCCATGGGCTGGGAACCACAGTGGGAGTGGATCAAGGGTTGGATTTGATGATCTCAGAGGTCCTTTCCAACCCAAATGATTCTGATATCAGGTGAAAATGCACTTTTTGGTTGTGTTTCCATTAGCAGGAGGTGCTGATGCCTGCATGGCTGCTGCCTGAGCTGCTCACCAACACCAGCAGAGGTAGTGAGGGACCTGACACAGAAACCCATCAAACACCACGACTGAGAGACTTCAGGTTTGCTCAGCTGGGTCCCAGGGTAGGGAGGAAGGTTTCTGAGGAAGGTTTTGGTCAGCTGTGAGGAAGCATCATGGCCTAGCAGGCAGAGCATGAGGTTCTGGTGACCTCAGCTACATCCTTTCTCTTGAGCTCTCTTTCCTCACCCCTTTGTAAGCTTGTTGGAAATTACTAACTGGTTGTGACAGGGACTCTGAGTCAGTGCAACACCTGAGCAGCCCTGGGTAGACACCAGCTCCTCAGCACTCTTGGAGCCCACCTGAAGCTGACCCCATCTTGGGCTGCTCCAGCAAAAAAGCTGTGGAGCTCCCACTGCCAGAAAACCACCCAACCCTTGCCTTTGGGAGCTAAGGATTTGTGTGTTATTTTGAGGTGCCTGTCGTGGACAGGGGGAGCAGGAATGTAGCATTATGGTAACAGGCTGTATACTTATGGGGATGACATTCCCACCAGAGGAAAAGGGCTACATTATGGAAATTATATGGGGAGAGAGATGCCCAGGCAGTGCTGGCTGTGCTCTGTAGTCTCAAATCTTTGTGTGAGGGGTGGTTAGATGATGGGAAGAGGCTGCTGTTTGTTGTGGAATGTCCTTTTCATCTGTAAGTTTGAGGAAGAAAGGAGGCTGGTGTGCTTTCATGAAATTCAGGATTTGTACCCTGCCTCTGTGATAAGGAGCAGTCCATAAATCACTGAATAAACCACCTGTAAATCATTATCCAAGCTATTAAAGCCTCTCAGGTCCTTAATAGATTTTTTCTACCCCTACTAGTTCATAAGCACAATCCAAAATGTCACCCATACACTTCTCCCCAAGGCCTTATATTTTTCATTTTGGGCCTTGAAGTCTGAATTCACAACGGATCTGAAGCAGCATTTATCCCAGATGGGGTTTTCAACCACCACAACCCTGCTGTGCCTGCAACCCTCCTTTACCATCCAGCCTTCAGCACATTACAGCAGAGGACACGTGAGCAAACCTGCCCCAAAATGGGGTTTCCATAGAGCAGAGCTGTGCAAAAAGGCAACAAAAAAAGGTTGAAACTGAAGATGCTGGCAGCAGACAGAGCCAGCTCTCCTCCCTCTGAAAGCAGGGCAGAAGTTTTCATGGGGTTCCACCACCCTTTGAGGAGACCTCCACATGAGGAGGTGAGAATGAACCCCAGCAGCAGGGGTTGGTGGCTTCCCAAGGGGTGGTTGTGACATGGACAATGAGATGGCAAAATGTTTGGGGACAACACTGTTTGGGTTCCCTGCTCTCAGGAGCTTGGTGACAACTCATAGCTGGAAGGAGAAGTTCTACAGCCAAGCTCAGCACCCAGCACTGAAACACAACAAGCCACTTATCACAACATCCACATATCCCACCTTCCAGCTCCCTAGGAGGTCAGGATCTATCTTAGCTCCAGGTTTCTACAGCTGGCAAACCCAAGCAGCTCCTTTGGACTAGTGTTTCCCTATTTTTTTTTTAAAGTGCCCATAGAAAAAAAGGACTTGTCTCCATGGCAAGCTCAGTGTGCATGGGCACAGACCTTTTTTCTTGCAGACAAGCTGCTGCTCCATACTCTGCCAGACCAGCTGAGGGAACTGCTTGGTGTTCAGCTCATCTCTCATACCAAGCATTTCCTAAACAATGAGGACACCACACTCCAAGACCTGTGGTTCAGATATAGTATTTCCAGTATTACCCATATTAACACAAAATAAGGCATCTCACGTGGCACTTACACCTTAATTAAGGTGCTATTAGATTAATCACTTCACAGCCCCCTGCTCTAACCAGAGAGAAATAAAAAAAGTCCATCCCGACCAAAAAATCACAGGAGACTTTATCATAAGCCCCAAAAGACAAATTTTCAGTGGTAGCTTCAGGATGGGGAGGACTCACAGCCAGTTAATACTGCAACCAAACCCCTTTGGTGCAGCAGTTAGTAAGGGCAATGTTTAGGAAACAAAGCTTGAGTAAGAGTCTGATGCTTCCAGTCAAGAACTGTGCAATGCTGAATCACACACATGGGCTCACATCCTGCTTCAGACTTTTCTGGACCAGCCTGTGGAAGCCTGTAGGAATCCTTGTCATAAATCAGGAGAGGGAACAATAAGGCTGCCAGCATCACAAAAAAGATGCCAGTTGAGCTTTTTAGTATTTGAGTCCTATGGCTGAAAATGCCTTTGCCAAAATTTGTCTCAGACCAAGTGCAGATAACAGTTTCAGGTTTTATTAACAGAGCCCTGGGAATTTTTAGTCTTCTCTAAAAGACAGATTTATTCCAGCCTAAACAGAGAACTTGCAGAGTGGTTTCCAAACAGCAGATGGGACCTTGCTCATTCTAAGTCAGAACAGAGAAGTCTTTCCTGCCCCACCTCATGGAAGGAGAAAAAGCTCTGGGCCCTGTCCCTCAGTGTCCCCCCTGAGCAGCAGTCAAACCAACACCAGAGAAATCCCCACAGTTTCCTTGCAGGAAAGGCTAAGTCAGGGCCATCAACATCCCAAAGAGGTTCTACATGAAGGATCTGCCAGGGTTCAGCCAGCACTATGCCTGCTCCATGCTGGGGATGGATCAGTACTGGTACCAGCAGGGTGGGAGGTTCTGAATCCCAGTTCACTGGTGCTTTTTTTTTTCTCAGGCTTTGGAGCAGCCACACTGGTACTTCTGAGGTCCCATTTCATTTTTACCAGATGTTAATTCAGTTTATACAGATGTAGATAAGGCAATTACAGGTATATACACATTAGCAAACAGCTCCAAACAACATGTACTTAGCAAGCTGACATGTACAAACTATGTTATCACTACCAGGGGATTTTTTTTTATTTTTTTTTTTTTTTCAGCAGGTTGACTAAGAATGGAAACAAGGTGCAGGTAGTTTCTCTGATGGAGCCAACACTGCCTACCACTGCTCAGGGAAGATCTTACCTTGTGGTAAGAAGTGTGGAAGCCTGCCCATGGTATGGACTTGTTTGTTGTATTAAATCCATCAGTGCAGGAGCTGGCTGCCAATGGGAGTTTGCAGGGAGCACACCTGGGCCTGCATCTTGAATGCAGCTTCCCTGTTGCACCAGGTAATGTAAACAGAAACAACAATACCATCCTCCCACTATTTCTTCTGTGAAATGGAGGGCTTTGGTTCAATCTCACCTTTGTGCAATGATTGTGCAGCCAACTGGCAGTACCAGGCTTTGTTTTTAATTTCCTGGCCGTGTCCCAATCCTGTTGGAGAACCCAACTTCAAAGGCAAAGCAGTGGGATAAAGGGCTGCCTCTGCCATGCCAAGAATGCTTCTCCTAGACAGGTTGAGAGGAGATGATAAGTTGGAAGTAAAAGAAGGATCTTTAGCAAACCTGGTCCCAACAGTTTTACTGTTAAATAGGTTAAATAAATAGCAGGGGGGCTGCAGAACATCCTCAGCCAGATCTGCTTGACCCTCTGTGAACATTTAATAATATCTATAAAGACACCTAGGCATGGCTTAGCTTCATGGAACAAATGCTTTGACCCTGAATCTAAATTCTCTTGAGCTTTAGAACCAGACCAAAGGGTGGCAATGGGACCAGGTTCACTCATTTGCAGCCTCTCAGTCCCTATTGCAGCTGCCCAAAGCCCAGGGCTGCCCAGTTCCCTGTTGCTGGAGGCAGGAAGGGGCAGCCAGGAGTATCCAATTCCTTCTTTTTCCAGCGTGCAGCCTGCCTGCTGCCAATTCCAGGTGTTCAACAATAATGCAGTAGTTACTCCCCCAAGTAACACCTATAATTTGAGTCACTGGGACATTTCCTCTGGCATTTCAAAGCAGATGGAAAGGAATGTGAAAACCTTTCATTAGTCACAGGCAGGCAGCCGCTGTCAGAACCACTCAGACGTGCCCTAAAAGTTTTCCAAAAAACATATTGATGCCTCCTGGTTTCTGGGCACCAGGCAATGGTGGAGATGATGACTGTGAGCAAACCACTGCTCTAAATATGCAAGAAAATTGCAACCCCTCTTGCCCTCTGGAAGGGTTTTAAGACCCTAACACCATGTTCAAATCATTAATCCTCAGAAAGTATCATGCACGCTGTCTTAAAATCTCTCTTAGGGGAGATTCCCTCTTGTCTGGGGAAAGAAGGTCCTTTTCCCAGGGAGGGCACATGGAGCTGGAATTGTAGGAGTTTTCTATTCTGCTGTTTATTCCCTGTCATTTCTGGAAAGACCTAAAGCCTCACCTGCCCTCGGATGCTGTTACTCCACAGAGAGCTGAGAATATCAATCCCTGTTCCATGGGATGGATAGAATTTGCCAGATTTTTTGTTTACTATGGAATTTCTACAGCTTCAGGAACCCCTCTATTTTATAAGAAAACAGAGTGGCATATAAAAACATTCTTAGTGGTGGTTTATTTATACCATTAATGGTCAACAGAATATAATGCACTTCTGTGCACTTCACCTCCCTGCCCCAAAACCCAGTTTTGTTTGACAGACAGTTTTGTCCCACCATCTCCAGGGGTACATTAACCTCTGCAAAGTCCATGCTTGAGTTCAGAATTGGCATCATCACCCCTTCTCCTGCAAAGAAAAACCAAGCAAGCTCAACACTGAGCCTCTCTTCCCCACTAGAAGAGATTCTTTCAGTTGCATCCCCTGGCAGAGTCCCACAGGGTGGCAATGTGAAGGCTGCCACTGCATTATGCCAAGTGGGAGGGCTGCCCCTTCAAAGGCCACCAGCAGCTCCCAGAACCTGCAGCAGGTCAGGGAGCACAGGATCCCCCCAGATGGCCCAATGATACTGATATTTTTTGCAGAGCAGCACAGAAGACAACAGCTTCTGTGTCTGCATTTACCCAGTGCCACGCTGCTCGTGGTCCTGCAGTTCTTCACCTGCTGGGAAGCTGTCACAGATCCAACTCTGTCGTGGACCTCAGCCTGGAAACCCCACCAGAACCTTCTGTCTGAGCTTGGGGCACTGAATGTCCAGCTTTGAGAGTAAATTCAAGCCCTGTGTTTATAAAAGGAGATTAAAATCCCTAGGAGTTTCATAGCATATCACTTGCACTCCTGGTTTGCTGGTTCCTGTCCATGACATGATGAGGTTGGCCATGCTCCTCTTCCTCCACAGAGCTTGAATCCTCTGACTCAAGATGGATTGGTGTTCAAAGTCACCAAGAGTTCAAAGTTAGAGAAGAACAACTACAAGATTTGCAAAAAAACTGAAGCAAGATATGTGAGAACAAATCCAGTGGCAACCCAGCTCAGATCTGCAGCTGGCAACACCCTCTGAGGATTTCCTTGACATTCTCTGATTCTATTTTTTTTTCCCCTAAAGCATCTTAGCTAAACTGGTTTAAGAATGGACAAAACCAACATGAAGATGTCTACACCAAGGCTGTCTGGGAGTTTAATTAGATCAGTTTGAAAGTGATGTAGTTAAATGAGTGAATGTTTCATAATGTGGAGCAGACTTTGAATTTCAAGCACATCAAATCTCATTACATGTAAGCTTTATTATAACAGTGCCTCCCTCCATGCTCTCATGGCAGATTCCTGCCTCCTGAGGTTTGGGCTGGAATGCCAACAATTCATTTTAATGCAGTTCAGACATTTTAAAGCTTTGCTGAGCTATCCCCAAAATAACCAGTGATAGTAGGTGGCAAGCACCCTGAAATGATTAGGGTCTTTCTTGTTCAAGGAGAAAAAAAAGAAATTTGATGAATTAAAAAAAAAGAAAGCAAACAGGATAAGAGGATAAGTATTAGGGAAGAAAAGGCATGTGCTGCAGTGAAAAATAGTTGGACTCAATGCCTCAGCATTATAAAATAATTTGTGTTGGAAGGGACCTCTAAAGGTCATCTAGTCCAACTCCCAATGAAACATTACATTTAGAAATATGTCTTTGCAGAATAATGGTCACTGGGTGTGTTATGTCAGGGGTTTACTTCATTTAATTGCACATTTTTTGCTTAAGTGTTGGAGTCACATTTCCCCTTTCTTGTTTCCGTGTCTTCAGGGCACTTTATTCCATCCCAGTTTTCTTTCTTATCATGTTGTAGGCTTCACACTGCTCAAACACCAAGCACAAGCTGGCATTTTCCTTGCCATCCATGTGTTGCTCTGCTTTTCAGCCTCCCACCTCCCCACCTCAATAAAATGGCTTTTCCTAAATCCCCCCAGGCAGCAGTGAGGAGCTGCAGAGTGTTCCAAGGCCAGGCAGGGGTTAATCCCAGGGAGTCTGTGTACCCCAGGCTGCTGACTCAGCCTTTTGGAGCTACACACTGCTAGAAGCATTGCCTGGATGGCTCAGTGCTTCAGCAATGCTCTGAAATGACATTTCATTTGGAAGAAAATGAACGACCCCTCACTCCAGACAGGGAACAGCTCTAAAACGAACCAGGCGCTGCCCCTGGAGCAGAAAGCAACCCAAACAGGAGCTCTCTTTCCCCATGGCTGCTTCCAAGTGGCACCTCTTTGCCTTTTAAGGAGAGATCTAGTTAAAAATGAAAAATCTGAGGAAGAAAAGGACCTCATCCAGGAATTCCCATCCCTACCATAGCTCAATTTAAAGCAGAGCATCCCCCAGACTCGAGGTCATGACCAGGAGTGAAGTCAGGAAACAAACCACGGACAAGACTGAAATAAAAAGACAAAAAAAAAAGCTTTTTTCTTTTTTTTTTTGTAATCTACCTCTCAAAAACGCACTGGACATTTAAAATACTTCAAACCAGGCCACCAAGCAGAATATTCCTGTAGGATGCTATGGCTGGAGCCAGGGTGCAGGGCTGGGGAAGCAGGAGCAGAGCTGTGTCCCTTTCAACATTGGGCTTTTGCCTTTCAAAACTCAGCAAATCAGGGGAAGTTTTGGTTAGAAAAGTTCACCTGCTCCCAGTTAACCTTTCAGAGGGCTTAAGTAATGTGTTCCCAGATTTCTCAGACTACAGGATAAGCACTCAGGATGTGCCTTCATTTCTAAGATGGCAGGAGGTGTTTTTTCCCTCTTCTCATAAGGCACAAAAACAAAAATGAAAGAGCTCTGTGGAGGGGAGCTGTGTATCCCCCACCAGCTACTCTCCACAGTCTGAGAGAAATCAGAAAGGGAAGTTGTGTGCTGAGCACTTCTTTATACTTCTTTATTTTCATTAGATGTGCTTGAAATCAGCCTTTAACCTCACTTCAGCTCAACAAACACTGAAACTTCCAACCACTCAAATAATGTTTTTTTTTTCCTCTTGTTATCTGAGTTTCCTGTACTACAACATAAGATCTTAATGAAGGAGGAATAAATACAAATCTTGTGATCCTACAGTTTTTACTGACCTCACAGAGCTTCTCTGAAAACCACTGTGATGCCATAATCCTGTTTGTATTTTGAAACAAATCCCTCAACAGCTTCCAGTGATGCCACATCTGGTACTAAACCAGAAATAAAGTCAAGAAGAGAAGACTTGAGCCTTGCTGCCTAGCAGGGTCCCTTTGTGGGATAGCCTGGGAATGGCAAGAACAGCAGGGAAGATGTGGATATATTAGCTCACTCCAGAAGGGATTAGAAGGGAAAAAAAAATCCTTGTTGCAGGGGCTCTTTGCTGGGGTTGTGGGAAGTAGGGGGGGGGGGGAGAAAATTTCAGGCAGAAAAAAGCAAGAAGAGGAGTGATTGACATGCTGGAAAAGCAGCTCCTTTGGGTACAGAAGATGCCACCAGAGCCTGGGAAGATGCTGGCACTGGTGGAGGAAGGAGCTGGGCACCTCAGGGCTGGATGCAGCTCCAGGGGAGCCCGAGGTGGAAGCTGTTTGCTTTGGATTTTGTGCCTGTGTTTTTGCTGCAACGCCCCAGGAAGACACAGTGGGAGTGAACTGACCAGTCTGGTGAACTTTTAATATTCCTTTTGGCCTTTTATTACCCTGAGAAGTGGAGGATTTCTTTTTTTTTTTTATTTGATTTTTTAAAGATTTTTGATTTTTATTTTTAAACATAGCTGAAGGGCTAAATTAGCATTTCTGGCAAGGGAAGGGAGGCTGTAAGGCAGCAGAAAGGGGAAGCCACTGTTCCCTGGAGCCAAAACTGAATGGAAACTCAGGCAGAAATCCCACCAGCACCAGTCCCATCCTTAGGGAAGAAGGCCAGGAGCCAAGAGCAAAGCCTGCACAAGCCTTCACCCTGCTGCTGAGGGATGGTGGGACTCTCCTTGCACTCAGGGCTTGGCCCAGGCACCTCCCTTGGGTGGGCAGGGGGAGATGCTCTTTCCTTTTCTGCCCATCACAGGGAGCTGGTGGCCTCTGAGCCCACCCCAGAGTGGGCTGAAAGCCAAACCTGCAGACAGGGGGTCCCAGCAACTGGGCAGCACCTTTTGTGCACCCTAAACCATGAAACACAAACCTGATGGGCTGTTTTTTGGCAGAAGAGAGAAACCACATCTCAGGAATTCAGCTAAGTGGTCACTTCTCTCTCTTCCTCCATCTGCTCATGCCAGGAGGCAGCACTAAGGTCATTGGCTTCACATCTCCAGATCCCACCTGACACTGATCACAGAGTTCATATCCATAAACACTTCCCAACTCTTTTCCTGAGAGGCAGAGCTTATCCCAACCCACGGCATTCCCAGTTTTCCAAGGTCCACAGCCTGGACAGAACTGGCAGAGCACATCCCTGGGTGGGAAGGTGACTGGGAAATACTTTGCTCCCCATTCTTGTGCTGCTGCTCACTTTTCCTTCAGGCTTCCCAAGGCTTTGTGGAGCAGGGATTTGGGAGGCAGCTCTGGCTCAGAGGGATCTCAAAGCTGAAGGACTTTCCTCCTCTGACCACCAGCTCACCCACCTGGGAAGCTGGGCTGGCTTTAGTCCTCAGCAATGCTTCTTGAAGAGTCAAGTTGTTCAGCTCTATAAAAATACCCTTTTTTTATATATTGATGTGAGACAATACTGATACCCAGTGGCTGATTAAGTTAATTACAGTTGAGTAAATATCCCCCTTGGTCAACTCCAGGCCTGCACCCCAAGGCTTGTCTCCCCCTAACTCTCCAGCCTGTAAGCAATGGGCTGTTGAGTTCCTACTCATTTTTGGTGCTTTTCTAGCCAGGATTGCTGCTAGAAACTCTTTCTGATTGAGATTTAAGTGCAACTTAGACCAATTTTGCAGAGTCAAAACATTAGCTAAGGCAAAGACTGAACACTTTAATCATTCCAGCCTGTTATTTGCATTTGCTTTGGCTAACAAATGCCACAGAGACATTACCAAAAGCAAAGCTGAATCCTGCTGAGGTCACCTCACGCTTTTTTTCACAGCAAAGTGCTGCACCTGGATGTCAGTTTTCAAATGCAAACAGGTATGTTTTATCAATTTGTAACAGAAACCCTATGATTTCACAAGACCAGAAAAAAAAACTTGGCTTAGGATGGATCAGGCTGGATGGCAGAAGGCACAGCAGCTCTCTGTGAGCAACCTCCTCTTTATTCTTCCATCAATATTTTTCCTTCCCAAGAACATTTCATTTGGAAGAATTAATGAAGAGCAGAAACAAATCCCTGTACACCACAAACATTAGACAGCATCCTGACCAAACCTCCTCAGAGCAAGGCAGTGGGTGAAGGTTGGAATTTCTCAAAAGCTGACAGAATAAACCACTTTATTGTGACTGCAGGAGTGCAACAAGCCTGTGAGCAAAGAGCTTCTCAGATTGGCCTGAGGGAAGTGGCAGCTTAGCAGCTGCAGATCTAACCAGACATTTCAGGAGTCTCCTGAACATCCTTGGGTCCAATGAGCTGCCTGTTTTCCCACCTCCATGGCTGAGCTTTGCTGACATGGGTCCAGAGCTCCATTTTCTGCTGCATTCTCTGGCACAGTGTCCCTCTTTTCTCACACCAAAAATTGGTGTTAGCAACAATCACCACAGACCACCAACTTGTCCAACTTCAATGAGATATGGAGCCCAAACAGATCCCAAAACCCTGTGAAGAGTGGAAAGGAGCTGGTGGAGGAGCCACCTGGTCCTGCAGGAAGCCCAAGAGATGTTCTGCCCCACAAACCCCACATTTCTACAGAATTCAGCTCAAAAGCTGCAGCACAGCTGAAGTTGTGCCTGGCTCTAGGTCACCAGGACTTGGTCTCTGCTGTCTTACTGTGACCTGTCACCAGGTTCCAAATTTGTCCCTTTTCTTGCTCTTTCCCTGCACAGCTGACCTGCTCTGATGGTCTCCACCACAAGCAGACTCAGAACTGTTGTGTTCTTGGGTTTGCTGCCTGTTTGGGCCATAAACCCCTTCCTTAGGTGTTAAGAGTGATCCCATGTTCCATCCCTCAGCCTGCCCATGAAACTGAACACCAAACACTAAAGGTCTTACTTAATTACAGATTTTTTTTCTTTCCACCAGCACACACCAAAGAGATGTAATTTCCACAGCTGCATTATTTACTTCAGATTTTACCAAGGCTGCTTTTATAGCAGTGCTAGAGGTTAAATCCACTGTTATTTCCTACATGGCCTGACTTGATGTTACAGTGCATAGTATTAATTTAATCCAAGCAATAAAAATATATACCAGCAGCACTGGTTTTCCAAAGGAGGGATTGAAATAAACCCAACAAATTAAAAATAATTTTTAAAAAAGAGCAAAGAAAGAAAAAGAAGAAAATTAATTGGTTTGGTTTTTTTTTTTTGATTCAATGAGTCTGTCCCTAGGAGGAAAATTACAAAATCTGCCTTGTTTCTCAAAAGGTAATGAATAGAAAATACCAAAATTACCATCCCCCTGATTTGGGACATTGCTCTAAAATGAATAAGCATCCTGTCCAACTGAGATAAACTGCCCAGTGTTTAAAAAGAAGAGCCCAGCTGACTGCTGAGCATGTCCCTAACACTCTGCATGCCCTTCAGGGTTGTGCCAGACTCCATCACACAGCTCCAGTGGACACCAGACACTGCCAAGCCTGTATCTGCCCAGCCAGCTGATGCTATGGGAGAAGAAGTCTCAGGGATGCAGTAGTTGACCTGGCAGATTCCTGACTGTCTCACAAGCCACCCCAGTCCATCACTTAGTGGTTGGGCACAGCTTTCTCCGTGCCAAATGGGTCACAGATTTTCAAGTGCTTGGAGAGCAACCAAAAAGCTTCATCCTCACTACAGCCAGGAAGTTTCAAAGGCCATGAGCTTCACTTCCAGCTGGGTAAAGTTTCTCTCCCACCACGATGGGAGCAACGACCTCCAGCACATCCCTACCATGGGTACCACCTCCTGCAGCACCCTGTGGGTCCTGCCCACCCTCTGCAGCCACCCCCAAAGGGAAGGCAGATGTTTTTTCCCTCCACCTGACCCCTGGGCTGTCTCCTCTGGGCTAAGAGCACCTCAACCCTGCTGTCACAGGCTGCCAAGGGGAGGAAGATGCCTCCAAAGGGTTGACTGCTCCCTATTCCACCCTCCTTCCCACTGCCAGAGCGACTCATCCGCAGACACTTTCCCCTCTGACGTGGGAGAGGGTGTTCCCAGGCTTGGCAGCATCCCTGCTTTGGGAATTTATCTGGCATTTCCCTGGCAGAAAAAAAAGCAAGCAGATTCCCTTCCCAAACTTGCAGGCAGGACTGAGCTGCACGTCCCTGGTGCCTCCTGGTGAACTCTAGTTAGTGGTTGGCAGTGGGGAGGGTCAGTATAAATAGATACAGAATATCTGTATAAAAAAAAAAACACACATTGCTCTGGCCTGGCAAGGTTTGGAATCTGAATTCCCACAAAGTGCGTCACAACATCAGGAGGATTTCATTCCCTGTAATTGAACTGAGTTCTTGTCTCTGCTCTCTGTCCCGCCCTTCAGTGCTCTCCTCTCTGAAAATGCCTTTGTTCAGCCTAAAGAGCCAGTTCATTAAATAAGAAATAATTTCTGGGAGTGGTAATTACAGTCTTTTTCAGATGGATGATATGTGGCTCTTCTGTTTTCCCTTCTGTTAGCAAAAAACCAAAGAGAATCCTGGTGGCTTTCATTAGGTGTCAGCTCCAGCCCCCTTTG
Source organism: Heliangelus exortis (assembly GCF_036169615.1). Taxonomy (NCBI): domain Eukaryota; kingdom Metazoa; phylum Chordata; class Aves; order Apodiformes; family Trochilidae; genus Heliangelus; species Heliangelus exortis. Next base: position 1,933,870 of record NC_092432.1, read on the forward strand.
CCACTCCAAAACTCCAGCAGGTTGGGGTTTTTTTGTTTGTTTGTTTTTTTGTTTTTTTTTTATAGAATTGGCTGGGTTGGAAGGGACCTCAGAGCTCACCAAGTCCAAGCCTTGATCCACTCCCCCCGTGGTTCCCAGCCCATGGCACTGAGTGCCACATCCAGGCTCTTTTGAAATATCTCCAGGGATGGAGAATCCACCCCTTCCCTGGGCAGCCCATTCCAATGGCTGAGCACCCTCTCCAGAAAGAAATTCTTTCTCATGTCCAACCTAAACCTCCCCTGGCACAACTTGAGACCTCTTGTGCCCTCTTGTCTTGCTGAGAGTTGCCTGGGAAAAGAGACCAACCCCCCCCTGGCTCCAACCTCCTTTCAGGGAGTTGGAGAGAGTGATGAGGTCTCCCCTGAGCCTCCTCTTCTCCAGCCTCAACACCCCCAGCTCCCTCAGCCCTTCCTCACAGGAATTCTGCTGGATCCCTTCCCAGCCTCCTTGCTCTTCTCTGGACCTGCTCCAGCACCTCAAGCTCCTTCCTGAGCTGAGGGGCCCAGAACTGGACACAGGACTCAAGCTGTGGCCTCCCCAGGGCTGAGCACAGGGGCAGAATCCCTTCCCTGGACCTGCTGGCCACGCTCTTCCTGAGCCAGCCCAGGATGCCATTGGCCTTCTTGGCCACCTGGGCACACTGCTGCCTCCTCTTCAGCTTCCTGGCAATCCAGACTCCCAGCTCCCTTTCTGCCACTCTGTGCCCAGCCTGGAGCTCCCCAGGGGGTTGTTGTGGCCAAAGTGCAGGACCCAGCACTTGGAATGTTGAACCTCATCCCGTTTGACCAGGCTGAATTGGTTCTGCCAAATGGCTGCAGTTGAGCTGGAAGCAAAGATTGGTGTGGCAATGCCTGCCTGCCCATGGCTACCTGAGCTCTGCTGCCCTTGGAAAATGCTGCTTTTTTGCACTGATTCAAGTTGATCCTATTTTCAGAGAGAGGCATGAGGATGTTCAGAGAGACAGAGAAGAGCCCTGACCCCCCTGGCACTGCCCCAGTTTGCTGGCACTGGATTTATGCCCCAGTGAACCTGCTCCAAGGTGTGCTCTGATCCTCTGCTTATTGTGTATTTGCCTAGACATTACCACAGCCTTCTACACGTGTCAGGGGTGGGTTCATAACAGAAATTGCTGCCTTTTTAGTTAATGAGACACTTCATCAAGGTCTGGTTTCCATCTAGGTTTCATCTCCTCTAAGGTCCTTTACAGAGCCCCTCACTTTACAAAGCAAAGCAATTAGCAGGGCTGCAAACAAAGCTTGCAGAGATCCCCAGCTCACAGGCACCATCCTCCCCAGGGATGCTCTCTGACAGCACATGCAGACTCCCACACCACGGGGAGCTTTCTGGCCAACCCTTCCTAAAAGTCTCTGCTTCCCTGCTCCCAGGCCAAGAAATCAAGTTGTCTGCTTATTAAAGCTTGAAGATTCAAAGCCAGCAGCAGGAAGGCTGAGCAGGATGTGTCAAAGGCATCACTGCTTGATTTTAGGCCTCTAAGGGGTTTGTCTTTAGGCAAGTCCTTTATTTTGGCAGGTGACAGTGTCACAGCTAAGAGGTCTCTCCTGAAATAGCATCAGAACTTTCAAGAAGGTCCCACTGGTGCCTCCTGATATCTGTGAGTGGGTGACATTCCCCTGGGTAGGGACCCACTGCCCTCAGGCTGAGTCCTCACAGACAGAGCTGGATCTGCTCTTTAGAGCTGCTGGGAATGGTCCTTGTCACAGATCTCGAGCTGGTGGACACAGCAGTGTCACTTCTGTCACTGTGCCCACTGCCCCAGACACCCCATTGAGCCTGCTGGCACTGCCAGGCTCACACCCTGGGAGGGCCAAGCTCAGCATTATTAACAGCAGCCTCTGAGATATTCTTAAATCTTAAATAACATAAACTTAAGATAAATTTAAGATAAACTTAAATTCTTCAAGTTCCAGCAAAAAGAGACTGGCAGGTAAAGCAGACAGGATTTCTTTGTTTCATGACCTTACACCTCTCCCACCACTGCAGACCCCCCCCCCCAGGTGCTCCCCTGGAGACCCCAGAGATCTCTAGGAATTATTTGTTGGGAACTTCAGCCCATCCCCACACATCACATCCATTCATCTGGAAGCCCTCCTGGAAGCTGGGAAGCTGAGATATTTGGGTCTTTGCCCCAGCAGATTTCCCATGTGTGACCTGGGACAGTTGCTGATGATCATGGGAGATCTAAGAAGTACAAAATATCTTAAACTCCCTTGAGTCTAGGGGAAACCCAAATATTTCAGACTAGGACTCCTGCATCTGGATTTTAGCCAAGCTTTTGGGTTTAATACATTTGCAAAAAGCTGCTGGAGATCCTTAATGCCCTCTGGAGCTCCCAAGCTGAGGTTTAAGTTTCAGCTGGAAGTAGATGAGCAACTCCAAAGAGTGAAACAGCTGCTTTTGTGTGAACCTGAAGAATGATATTTCCAACAAGCAATGTTTAGGGCCACCTACAATCTACCCACAACATGACATAAAGTGACCCAAATGTGTCAGCAGTGAGGGTGAGGAGACAAACCCAGCGTGGCTCCTTCCAGAGTCTCTTTCCCCAAACTTTGCCAATAAACCCCACCTGCAGGCTGACTGCACTGCTCTGACCACCCCCAGGCACATAAACCAGGAGTAAGCAGATACACCCAGCTTGTTTAATAGCAAATTCCAGCTGACAGCTTCCAAATGGTGTCTCTGAATTTATTGGCATTTTACAGAACCATGGTCCACTGGGAATGGAGAGCTTGTTACAGAACATTGGGCAGGCAGTGGAGAGGGAAGGAACCCAGCAGAAAGCTCTTTAGAAAGGTGCCAGTTCATTGATGTCCTTTTTGGGGAGCAACTTATGTTCAACACAATTCAAATGTTTCCAAACTCTGCCCAAACATATAGGAGCTGAAAAGAGGCTGAAAAAGAGCCCTAAGCCAAGCAAGCCAGGTCAGACCTGAGTTTCCTGATGTGCATTTCAGCTGTGAGTGACAAGGCACACAGTGAGCTGCCCAGAACAGCAGTGGCCCCAGCAAACCCTTTCTGCTGGGTCCATGCTGCCCCGTGCTGCAGACAGTGAGGTTGCTTTGTTTTTCTTTTGAATCAGGTTCTCACTTCTCAGAACACCAAGGACTGTGAGGGCCACATCCTCACCTGGTGTAAAGCCCTGCATGGCATCCCTTTGCCAGCTTACACCCAAAGAAATATTGGCCCATGGTAAGTGAGCCCCCCAGGATCTGGTGTGTTGCTGAGTGGTGTGTCACTGGAGCACCAGGGCTGCTGGAGTCAGACACAAATATATCAAATATATCATCAAAAGTCTGGGATCCTGGATGATGTATGAACATAACACCTGAGAACAGAGGAACTTTAATGATGGCAGCCATCTGAAATGAAAAAAACTCAGTGCTAACTCAGGGAAAGCCCAGGAAAATCTGGAGCAATGTCTTTTGTGTTTTCCAGTCCTAAACAAACTGGTGAAAGGAGTGGAAAAAAATGGGGAGAGAATTCACCTGCAGTCCTTGGTGTGAGGGGAAGAAGGGAACATGAGCTGCAGCAAGCAGCTCTCTCCCCTTGCCCCCAGGTTGTGCCCTGGGGACCCTGTGACATGCAGGCTTGCCTAAAAGAACCTTGAACCTTCCTACCTTCCTCCTTGCACAGCCAAAGCCAGCCAAACAGGTTTCCTCATCTTCAGCCCAGACAGCTAGGAGCTGTGGTGTCAGGCACTTTAATTCTTTCCTTCACACTCTTTCATCCCTGTCCTCTGTTTAAATCCCACAGTTGCTGCCACACCTCCAGCAGAAGTGGCACAGCAGCCCCAGGACCAGAGAGGGCAAAGCTTTCTGGCTGTGGATTCCCTCCTCTTACCTCCCCCTCTGCTTCTTTAGAAACTGCAAACTCAGTGTCACTCTGCATCCATCTCAGCCAAGCCCAGATGTAAGGGGGGAGCAGGAAAGGCACAGCTTTGCTGCTGAAAAAACTGACACAGGGTCAAAGAGCACCACCCCTGAGCACCACCCATCCCCTCCCTCCTCCTGCCCTCCTGTTCCAGTCTCCTCCAGTTGTCAGGAAAGCCTGCACCAGTAACAGGCAGCACTTAAACCATCTCAGCAAGTAAAGCCTAACTACTCAAGATTTCAGTATATTTATGCAAGCCAGGCTGGCTCTGGGCCCACGTTAGCTTTATTTATCTAATGTCTGTGCTGTAGGCAATGAATTCATAGAGAAGGTATTATTAGAAGACATCACCCAGAAAGGGGAGGTAAAAAAGTGAGAAGTCCAGTGGAGCAAGGCTTTGCTGAGCTCCTTGGAACCAGCAAGTGGAGTGGGAGGGTCCTGGGCAGGGTCAC